>NC_059361.1:36130000-36448750 GCF_019703515.2 Myxocyprinus asiaticus
AGACGTGTTTTCTAAGTATTAAACTCCGTTTAACTTGACACAGCGAACTAAAACTTTTATGTATATGATGCGACACAACCAAAGTGAGATACTCCATAAGCATTCGTCTGACGAAGGTGTACATTGACGGGTCCTTAGACAAGCCCTCATAATAAATCTCGGACTGATTGACAAATTCAATTGCAAAATGGATTGCTGTGAACATGATTGGTTTATGTTCAATAAATGCAAATAAACAATACATCAGATTCTATTGAATTATTGTTATTTGAAGGGCTTTCTCAGCAAATATTAATATATGCGATTAACTGAGCTTAATTTGATTAATCGGCACACCATGTAATTCATTTGATTTAAAATTGTATTGATTGACAGCCCTAAATATAATATAATATAATATTTCTATTGAGGTTCGCTGGGTTCCAAAAACAACAATGTAAATCTAAAATGGACCAAGACTAAAGATGATCGAAAAGAGATTTTTAGTATCAAGAAATATTTTGATATTCAAAACATAATGTTTCATGTCATTCATACGTTTTAAAGCCTTAAAGGTGCACTCAGTAACTTTTGACTTTGTGTCATCTTGAACTTACAGTGACACCTGGTGACTTGGATGCAGCATAATTTTAAAATCAATAGTTTTCAGTTTCAGATGCCATTGTAGAAATTTAGTATTCACAGTCAGCCATGATTACTTTAATCAATGAGTGAAAGTGTTATATAACAGGAAGGTTACTGAGATTAAGCCAGTAGTATTCGGCTGGTCATGTGATTCTGAAATGGCAGCCCCCATGTGCGGACCCTCTCCATGTAGAATAAAACAGCTTTTATAAGGTTACTGATATGACTGGAGTCTTCATCTTAATATGAGTGGTCATGATTTCCTACATATACTGCAAAATTACAATTCACGTCTTTAGGAGTTAAACTTTAATGAGGAAAAATTACTGAGTGCACCTTTAAAAAGAAATCATCTCAACCCATTTTATTATTTGATTTATATATTTGAAATTAAAATATAAAAAAGTTACTTTTTAAGGTATATGAAATATGACAATTATTTTGACAAATAATTGCGAAAGCTTTAAAACAGACAATTAATCGCCATAATCACAATTATTTGTTTGACAATTAATCTTCGGCCAAATTTCATAATTGTGACAGCCCTACTTAAAACAAATCGTAATAAAATTATTCATTGGTTTGTTTATTTTTCACTCTGAGAGGAAAAGTTGTGTTTTTGTACAAGCGAACTCGTACAATTTGGTCATCTCGTTCTATTATTACAACTTCTCATGAGACCAGTTTGGAAAATGGGGTTTAAAAAGCCAGTACTTGATTCCTAAAATTTGTACACAGTGTTGTACCTTTACAAAGATTCCTACTGTCTCTTTATTTCTTTCTTCTCCTCCAGGCTTGGCACTCGATAGTGTAACACAGCACCAAATCAGGCAGACAAAAGAAAAGAACCCGGTTCTTTTCATAAATACACTCTTTCCAGAGCAGATACACAGAATAGTTTCTAATATATCAGTCCAAATTTTTGACTTCTCAATTTTACACCGCTCTGTCCATTCTACAGGATTACTACACAAATTTAATAGCATAATAACAATCCGAAATTTCTGTAGGTTTCATCATGTACATTGGATTATAGCGCACACTTCCTCAGGGTAAAGACGATAAACACATCCAGCTCATAAAGGAGCTATTTGTATGCACACAATTAGATTACCTCACATTTCGGTTTCAGTGGAGTAGATTTCTTGGTGGTGCAATTTTTGGTACATTTACTGCAAGTCTGTTGGATGTGATACTACAGTTAACTCACTTTGGGTCACAGGATTTAAATAATCATACATGTTTGTGTTTTAGAACAAGGTTTTGCCTACTTAGTCAACCCAACAGCAAAAAAACTGCATTCATCAAGGGCTTCGCTAAAGGAACTTTTTGGGACTTTTAACAGTTTCCTGCACCACCAGAGGGAGTGCTCACCTGTGAAATGTCTGAACCCACCAATAAGGGGCCAAATAAATCAGAGGGTTTCATGCCTCCCAGGGCAGGAGTACTGCATATGCCAGGTAAAGTGTGATCTAAAGGATTTGACACATCTGATACCTCTGCTGTCAGATCAAACTGTGTGTCTGATGTCTCTCACAAAGTGCAGACTTGAACTTCATTCATCAAAACACAATCCTGATCCTCTGAGATTTAGTGAACCAGCAGAGAAACATGCAAACTCTGATAATTCCCAGTCTTGTTTTTTTTTCTCCTTGTGATTTTATTACATATGTTTGCATGTACATGATGTATTTACATGTATATAAAAACTCTATGTGAAGCCCCTTTGTAAACATTTATTATTATTTTTTGTTTATTTTCACTTTTGTTGAACGTTAATAATGTGTTATGATTACTACAATATGTTTGTAGCTGCATGTACACTCACTGAGCACTTTTATAGGAACACTGTGGTCCTAATTAAGTGGTCTTCTAATGTTGTAGCCCATCCGCCTCAAGGATCGATGTGTTGTGCATTCTGAGATGCTATTCTGCTCTCTACAATTGTACAGAGTGTTTATCTGAGTTACCGTAGCCTTTCTGTCAGCTCCAACCAGTCTGGCCATTCTCTGTTGACCTCTCTCATCAACAAGGCATTTCCGTCTGCAGAATTGCCACTCACTGGATGATTTTTGTTTTTGGCACCATTCTGGGTAAATTCTAGAGACTGTTGTGCGTGAAAATCCCGGAAGATCAGCAGTTACAGAAATACTCAAACCAGCCCATCTGGCACCAACAATCATGCCACGGTCCACAATCATTCCACATGGTTGATGTGAACATTAACTGAAGCTCCTGACCCGTATCTGCATGATTTTATGCACTGCTCTGCTGCCACATGATTGGCTGATTAGATAATCGCATGGATGATTGTTGGTGCCAGACGGGCTGGTTTGAGTATTTCTGTAACTGCTGATCTCCTGGAATTTTTACACACAACAGTCTCTAGAATTTACTCTGAATGGTACCAAAAACAAAAAACATCCAGTGAGCGGCAGTTCTGCATACGGAAACGCCTTGTTGATGAGAGAGGTCAACAGAGGATGGCCAGACTGGTTCGAACTGACGAAGTCTACAGTAACTCAGATAACCACTCTGTACAATTGTAGTGAGAAGAATAGCATCTCAGAATGCTATTCTGAGATGCGGGTTGGCGCTGTTTTGGTGGCATGAGGGGGACCTTCACAATATTATGCAGGTGGTTTTAATGTTGTGGCTGATCAGTGTATGTTCATTTTGTATCGACATGATGTATGTTAAACCTCTCTGTACAGCCCTTTTGCAATAATAATAATAATAATAATTTGTTGTGTTTATTATCACTATTTGTTTTATTATCAAATATTATTATAGAATACATTATAATGTATTATGGGAACTTCTACACGTTTGTAGGTGCATTTATGTACACATGCTTTCTTACAGCATTTTTATTTTTTTATTTTTTATGAGGCCAATTATTATTATAGTATATTATCAGACAATATTATTATTATTCGATAATAATATACTATGGTAACTATTATCCACATTCCATTTAATTTACTTTTCACTTTGGTAATGTTTTGTTTTGTGTTTATTATGAATTTTCTGTGATTTTATTATACATGTTTGTATAATATTTGCATGCATGTACATGTATGCTCTCTGTAAACCCTTTGCAAACATTTAATGATGATGGTGATAATGTATTTTCTAATAATATGTGACATTACCTCTAGTAATAATTATAATGCATTAATATCTTTTTTATTTAATGGCGTATTACTATTACGTTGAAGCACATTCAAACAGCAGGAAACAGTGTTGCTTCAGCTCTGGCTGAGTGTGTCACTCATATGTGTGTACAGTGAGTTGAGTATTGAACGCTAGAGCGGCTGTCTGTCTGAGCACCTCATCAGTGAACGCTGCGAGCGCCTTCTGCTACCTCTAGACTCAGGGCAGGAATATGCAGACAGCGTCTCCAACAGCGGAGTCATGATCTACTGTCTTCCTCCGGACTCGTCTT
This sequence comes from Myxocyprinus asiaticus, assembly GCF_019703515.2. NCBI lineage: Eukaryota > Metazoa > Chordata > Actinopteri > Cypriniformes > Catostomidae > Myxocyprinus > Myxocyprinus asiaticus. The sequence goes on from NC_059361.1 coordinate 36,134,073, forward strand.
CCGCTCAGAGCCGAACATAAAACAACATTTGAAACCACCGCATACTGAACCTCCGGCTTTGCTTCGGGGAATCGAAATCGGGCGATTAACAGCCGGAGAAGGATCTTGCGCAGTGGCGGCGGCGGACACTACGTCTGATGTCGGCTGGCAGTCACTCTTGACATCGGCCTCCCCTCGCAGACACGCAGCTGAATGGGGTAGGAAACCAACACGCGCACTCACACGTACAGGCTCGTGCTCTGCAGCGCCGCGCGCTCTAAACGTTCGAAATGCCGTCGCGCGGTAGTTACATTGTATCTATTTCGAAAAGTGCGCGAAAGCCATCAAACTGTCAGTTGGCTGAATGTGTCGGCTGCGCGTTTGTTGTGAAGTCGCAGTCACAGCAGCAGCTGTAAGGGATCCTGGAGTTAGCCTCGCCTGCTAACTGCCTCTCTTCAATGCAATGGATGCTAATGAGCTCAGTCGGGCCCTTCTCCATGTGACCGTAAAAAGACGCGAAACGCCTCGACAGACTTTGTAACACTTGTGGCTGCTGTTTAAGAACGAGTTTGTGCGTTTTGAGTGTCGTTTGAAGGGTTGTGGTTCACAAAAAAGAGCTAGGCAGTTTGAATGTCGCGACTGATTGGCAGAAAGAGGTAGGCATTTGAAGAATGTGCTGCTGATCTGAGCACTGTCTGCTCGGCCGTATTCATGAAGTGAATGGAAAAGCAGTTGCAATAGTAATACTGTCAGCTTCAAATGTAAGCTGTATTTTGTTCAGTTGTGCTGCAAACTGCTAAGGCAACAGGATACGCATGCAAAACATTCATATTGTGCAAATGAGTGTTTTGAACATAAACAGTGACCTCAAAGGACACTTAAAGGAATAGATCACCCAAAAAACCCTCATGTCTTATGTGCAAAAAAGAAGATGTCATCCTCAGTCACCATTGAGTTGCATTTTCCCATACTATAAAAGTGAATGGTGGCAGAGGTTGTCAGAACCTAACATGTCCATACTAGTTAATGGTATAGTTACTCTGCTAGGGCACCTATTTGAACTTGAGGGAACATCCACTAAAAATAAAAAGTTGGTGTTATGTAATCGCAAAGAAAAGTGACATTAGTGAAAAGTTCTAGCATTATTTGTTTGCAGACGACAACACTTAAGATAATTTGTTGTCTAATGCAATGATATTCATACATTTTTAAGCGTGCAAATACTTTTGGAGCCACTGTAGCATATTTCACTTCTGTTTCTTAACAGTGGTTTCTGTGTAAATTGACATCTCACCAACCTGATGAACTGATTTAAAAGGTGATGTACTGGTAGATCATTGGTTCTCAACCTTTTTTTTACTCGCACTGTCCATGAAGTGTCAGTACATTAAGATCATTAATTGTAAATTCTAAAAGATTTAAGAACTATATGTTTTATTGAACTAGCCTATATGTTAGATACAAATGTTTTTTTTATTTGAATAACTGGCTAGTTATCTTGCCGACCCCTTAGAAGTTTGCTGGGGCCTACTTATGGTCCCCGGGCCCTCTGGCTGAGAACAACTGAGGTAGATTGTTAAAAGTCATCACATCAGTCAGTGACATTCTAACTGTTCTGATGGAAAAGTTACATTATTTGATGTTTTGGCACAGTAGCGAGACTTATATATCTGCAGAACAAAAATGGGCTTTTCTCAATCAGTGAGCATTTTCAAACCATTGAGATTCCCTACTTTCATTGGATAGTTTAGAAACGCCCAGCCTGGTTTGGAAACGCCCACTGATTACTACACTGAGATTCCCTACTTTCACTGGATATTTGAGAAACGCCCATTCTGGTTTGAAAATGGCCACATATTTGAAAACACCCATTACTTTTCCGCAGAGACCTATATTTGGAAAATAGCTGCTGAACAAAGCAAGAGAAGTCCAGATATAACAGCAAAATATATTTTATAAAAAAAATAAAAAAAAATTTTAGTAGCTAACACCATCACCACAATAATATTTCTGCCTAAAATTAAAATACTGTCATTTAAAATCGTTTTTTTTTTTTTTTTTTTTTTAAATCTGGACCTTAACACTTGCTTAACTGACATATTTTAAACCATGACTTGCGTTGCACATAAATTAGTAATATTGGCATTATATTAATGTTGTTTAGTCAGAGGGGAACTGGCCCCCACAGTGAGCCTGGTTTCTCCCAAGGTTATTTTTCTCCATTAACCAACATCTTATGGAGTTTTTTATTCCTTGCCACAGTCGCCTTCGGCTTGCTCACTGGGTTTCTAAATACAATTATTAATTAATTATTTAATTTGTATACACAATTTACAATTATATTTAATCAAACTACACAATGATCACTCTAAGACTCTAAGATTACTAATGCATGATTTCCTGTAAAGCTGCTTTGAAACGATGTGTGTTGTGAAAAGCGCTTTACAAATAAAAATGACTTGACTTGACTACTCACCCTAATGTTGTTTGACATAGAGCTGGGTATTGATACAGATTTTCCGATTCGATTCTGATTCACAAGCTCTCGATTCGATTTGGTCCGATTTTATATCGATTCATATGAGTTAAATATTTCAGTTATTATGTCAACTTTGCTTACATAAGAAAGAAATTCTCTCCCAGATACTGCTGTTAATTACACAGGAGACCTTCTAACTTGATATATTATGAAAATATTCATTTTACTAATTATATTTTATTAGTTTTCAATAATTTTGGTTACATTTAAGCTTTTTAAAAATTAACAAATCCATGTATTCCATCAATAAGTATGATATTATATTTCATATATTATAAATTGTTACGTTTATTCTTTATATGCATAATTTGTACTGTTTTCAAGTATTTACATTGATTTGATGAACACGTGCTAAACACCGGTACTGTCTCTTTAAGAAAACCAGCTGTTCTGTAAAGAGTCTCTGTAAATAAGCGCCTAGTAATGAGAGGACACAAATGGTTTTACCTCATCTGTGCTATGCGTGATTAGGATTAAAAGTTTATTTTTTGTAGTTTCTGACTTTAAAGATCAGAAAGGGTATTAAAAGAAACATTATGGATAAACATAAACAAATTAATTGCTGGGATCTTGTCTTTGGACACGCACAGAATGAGTCAAACCAAACTTTTTCTCTCAAAACGCAGTGAAAGGATATCAGTGCTGAACTGCTCCCCCACTATACTACTAAATCACTGGTGAGGGAATCTGAACATTTACCAGCCAGTGGCTAATCACAGACATTTTTAGTCGAATAGCGTAAAATTTGGTTGCAAACGAGAACGGTTTTCTCTCATTGTAGATGAGGGTTGCGCATACAATAAAAGATTGACCTTGGGATTTAAAAATTGATATTGAGGACATTCAAATAAAGATCGCAATGCATCGAGAAATGTATATTTTTACCCAGTCCTAGTTTCACAACTATTTGACTTTCTTTCTTCTGTGGAACACAAAAGAAGAATTTTGAAGAATGCTTGCACTGCTCTTGATACAGTGACCAGGGGGCTGTCAAGCTCTAAAAAGCACAATAAAAGTACCTTAAAAGTATTTTATACAACTCGACAACCAAATATTGCGCTATGTGACTAAAATTTTTTTGTTATAAGTCATAGCTGGAAGATTTTTAGATTTCACGTGCCAGTGATCGAGTAGTATAGTGGCGAACAAGTTCAGCACCGAGATCCTTACGCTGTGTTGAGAGTAAAAGTTTGGTTTGACGCATTCCGTGTGTGTGTCCAAAGATGAGATCCACGCAACCCATTTGTCATTGAATAATGTCTCTTTTAATACCCTTTCTGTTCTTTTACAGTCAACTGTTGATAAAAATAGATCACACATAGCACAGATGTGGTAATGAAACCAATGACTCTTGTTATTATGTGCTCAACCAAAACACTTCTGTGAGACGCTCGCTGAACAGCCCCTATTCTCAAAGACACAGTAATGTTTTAGCAATAATAAATACTTGCAAAACTACAAATTGCAAATACATAGAATTTGTAAATTAAAAAAAGCTAAAGTAAATGTGAACAAAATTATAAAAAACAATTGATAAAATTAAATTTTTTGTAATTTACCAAGTTAGAAGGTCCACTGTTTAAAATGTTTGTTTTTTTTCCTCCCCAATTTGGAATGCCTAATTCCCAATGCGCTCAAGTCCTCATGGTGGCTTAGTGACTCGCCTCAATCCGGGTGGCAGAGGACAAATCTCAGTTGACTCCGTGTCTGAGACCGTCAGTCCATGCAGCTTATCGTGTGGCTTGTTGAGCGCGTCACCACAGAGACGTAGCACGTGTGGAGGCTTCACGCTATTCTCCGCAGCATCCACGCACAACTCCCCCCCCCCGAGAGCGAGAACCACATTATAGCGACCACGAGAATGTTAACCCAACGTGACTTTACCCACCCTAGCAACCGGGCCAAATGGTTGCTTAGAAAGCTTGACTGGAGTCACTCAGCACGCCCTGGATTTGAACTTGTGACTCCAGGTGTGGTAGTCAGCATCTTTACTTGCTGAGCTGCTGAGGCCCCGGTCCACTGTATAATTAACAGCATTAGCTGAGAATGAGAAAGTAATAGAATTTCGAATAATCGAAATGAATCGGAATCGAATTGAATCAGGATATCTGTACCAATACCCAGCCCTTCCCCTTCACCCGAAGCTCTCAAATTTCATTCACTTTTATGTACATATATAAATATGGTGCATCAAGACATGTCACACTAGGTTTGACGTTACCATTCACTTGCATTTTATGGAAAAGGGCAGCTAGGACATTCTGCAAAATATTTCTTTTTGTGTTCCATGGAAATAACACAGGTTTGAAAATGACAGAAGAAAGTTTTCATTTTTGGGTGATTTATTCATATCAACAGCCCATTTTTACAAAAATAAAAAAAATCCAAAACTTCTGTATTTGATTTTTACTTCGGTAATGTGACGAATTTCTTGGTGAAACTGTATATTAAAAAAAAACAGTGTACGGCGGGACATGATTTTACCCATCAGGAATTGATTGGGCTGTCACATGATACCAGAATGGTGCCAGGTGGTTAGAGGGGAGGGGCTGATATATAAGAGGGCTTGGTGACATAAGCCAAAAAGGAAAAGTCATTTCAGAGGCGGAGAAAGTTCTTACATTTTGATGAAAGAGCATATTTTGGAAAAGACCAGAAATATGTTTTAAGAAAGTAAATAGGGTAAATTTTGATTTCATGTTGACTTTTACGACTTCTCTTTCTTGGTCATTCTTCATAGTTTAATAAAACTTTGCATCCCCTCCATCAAACCCCTCTCACAAGAGTGCTACCCATACTCCCCTTAATTCTCTTTTTCCTGTCAGCTCTCCAGGGCCTCTGTGACGCAAGCTGATTAAGTCAGTACTGTGTGTGATAGAGAGATAGTGATACCATGAGCTGACCCCAGATCAGACACTGCTGATTATGTTACTATTTTCTCTTGATACTTCAGGCAGAGTGCTTCATTAACATTAACCGGGTCTTTTCCCGAATTTTCCTTCAGCAGTAGTACGAGTGTGATGAGAGAGAGACAGTGAGGAAGGGAGAGAGAGAATGTGTGAAGTCTGTTCTGACAGTGTTTGGCTGCTCTTTAGCCCAGTGGCCACACTGCCTGTGCCCTCCATTAGCTAGAGCTGTGAGCGTGATATCCTACCACGCTATTTATAGAAGCTCACAGAGTTTGCAACTTGATCTGAATTGTCTTTGAGGCCCAAGGCTCATAGTATCACTGCCCCACATTGGCTCAACACCTCGTAGACATCAGCGAGTGTTTAAGAGAAAACTGCCCATGGGATCTGCCTTTAAAGTCGATGGTAAATTTAGTCTGCAAGCCATTTTACGTCCGTAATCGCTAACTGAACATATTTCAGAGTGAAACAAGTTATTCAAAGAGAAAAATGTAGGGTGGGACTTGATTTTATCCATCGGGAATTGATTGGATTGGAAAGTGGGCGTTGCATCAGACTGATCACATTCAGCAAATTCGGCAAAAACTGATCAAAACTTCTGCTGCTGAAATTGGTCTGTGCTTACCAAAATTCGAACCACTGCCCCCAGTGGCTAAAGCTGGAAGTGTTGCTGACCAGTTTTCAGGTGAAATGTTCACATGGTGGTGCCAAAGCGAGTTACTATATTAACTCTACCCCTAAACCTAATCCTCAGTGGAGTAAAAATGCAATTTTAGAGTGCAAATGCAAACTTTAAATCGTGCTCTCCATTGTTTACATGAATGCAATTGCTTCATGGTTTCCATGGGACCAGAACCTGTGTCTCTGAGGCTGCTCGTTCAACGAGTAGAGCCACAGGAAAAGATAAACACATTTGAACTGATGCAAACATGATGCTTGCCAGTAATTCGGCAGAATGTGGTCGATTTTAGGGTACATGAACATTCGGAAGCAACATGTCAGTTTACTGTTTTGATCATGTTTGTTTCATACCAGAACAGAGCCAGGTGGATAAAATATACTTGGCTATTTTTCGCTTCCATGGCGTCATGATGACGTCAGCCATTGCAAAGCAAAGTCTTCTAAGAGGCAGAGCTTATTATTACTTATAACAATCTTTGAAGTTATGTGCACTGATTAATAGTTCACAATAAGACCATGAATGTGTATTAAGAAAGTAAATGTGGTCAATTTTGATTTCATGTTGACTTCAAAGCAGTCTAACTAATCTAGAATATGTTAATCCTTCAGTTGTGACATCACTAAGATAGGGGAAGCAAACATGACACATCCTCAAAATTAGGTGACATCACTGGTCCTGTAGCATTGCTAAGCTTTGAATAGTGAACGTTGTGGTTTTGGGGTTGGAATATTTGCCTACCCGTGTGTGACCCTTTACCCTGTACCTTTTGCATAGACTTATTAAGAAAACATTTTTTCTGAGACATGCTATTGTCTTTTTTAACCTTATTTACCACTTCCTATTTTGACCTACACCAAAAATCATTGTCAGGCAGCCGAAATCCTCTAATGTATGTAAATGCAGTGGCTTGCATGCAGAGGTATTTGTGTTGCAGAAGAGCCTTTCTTCCTGTAGCATTTTGAGTTTACTTAGGAACTGAGTGTGGTTGCAGTGGCCTGAGTTGACCCCAAGTTCAAACACATGATCTGCTTCTCCTTCTTTTGAAACAGTGAGAAATAAACAGTTGCTTTAAGAAACTAGAGTAGACAAGATTGTGATGTCACATCTTGGCCAGTAGGAACATTTGTCTGATAAATACACACAAATTGTTGAGATTCTTTTCCCCCATTTTTTTAAAGGGTCATGAAACCACAAAACACATTTTTTAGATGTTAACAGATATGCACAGGTTGCATATCATTGGAAAAAATTATAGCACTCATTTATTTATTGTTAAGGGTAAAGTGTTTATTTTTTCGTTTATTATTATTTTTATTTTTTTTGCCATTTCGTTCTTCTGGTTTAGACGAGCAAGTTTGTTGGCCGAAGTTCTGCTACTCACACTCCAAAGATGAAGCAGCTTACAGGCGCACATACTCCATTGCATCTTCTCCATATATCTGATCATGGACAGGATAACACAACAGCTTATTCAAAAACAGAAGACAATGATGAATACTGAAATCTCAAAATCATGTCAACTCTCTTTTGGTTTCCTTTACATTGTGTGAAAGCTACCTGGATTTAGGCCGACAGGGTTTACTGGTGCTCCAGTATTGCAGCTGTACTTTTGAAACAGTATGTAGTTAATGTTTTGTGTATTGGACCCGTTTACTTAAATATGTGCCTTACTGAACACGAACATTCATTGTAAGAAAAAATATCTATGAATTTATATTAAGTCTCTAAGCAGTCCTGGTTTTGGTGGCAATGCCTGCTTTCACTTCATTCTCAAAAGGTGGAACAAAATATTAAAATCTTTGATTTGTAAACTTTTCTATCAACTTCACTCTTCTCAAGTTCATTCTTTTGTCCCATGATTGATATACAGCAAAGTGCCCCAAAACTTTACTCTCACATTTTGATGTTCAGCCATCTCTATCATGAGTGAGAGTGAGTGAGATGATTGGGACGCACCGATAATCGGTGATTATCGATATATATTGGGATTTTTTTCAGATATAAATAGGGCTGCTAGTTGCACAATAGTCTTTGTCTTTTTTAACATATTTCTCAACCAAACTTTGGTAAAGTGTGAGCGGCAGGGTAAATTAAAGGGGTTCACACACCAGACACATCTGGCGGACGACATGGCGCGTTCTTAAATTCAAAACAATTATTTTTTTTCTACAAAGGTACGCACACACCGCCAACGCTCTGCGTCAACATTCTGAAGTGCCATGCTGAGCGACTCGCATAGTTTTCCATTAAATTCGACCTCAAATCATTATCAAAAGACAGATTATTTACTGTAGTATAACTGGATGATATATTGTGTATAAGTATCTTTCATAGAGCCTACACAATGTATTTTCTGTAACAAGTTTGTCTTTTTGTGGTTTGACAGCTTGAATGAAAGATCTATTTATGGATACATACAGAGAAATGTCATATAAAACATTGCCATTTCTAATTGTTCAGTTTGCACAGTTACACAAGTTTCACTAAACTGCAAACTCATCAGCGTCATTTTGTTAATGACATCCCTACTTTACACCCATGTAAATGCGGCTTGATCAGTAAGCAGTTTTCTCCACAGCAACGTAATTTCCCTGTGATGCTTGTGTAAATAACAATAATGGGATCTGAGGAAGACTTCGCTGTTTTATTCTTTGTTGCCTTGCTTTATTTCCAGATATTCCAGAGTTGTTGCTGTGTTTTTTCCCCTTAACTTTCCCATCGCGACTTGCAGGGGAATGCGCTACAATAGTGTGGTTTTCCTCTTACGTAAAACTCTGGGATTCCCCCAGTATACTTGAGTGCATTTATGCGGACATGAGGGACAGTAGTCGATATTTTAAATTGGTGTATAAATGGGTATAGTTTATAGTGTATGTGCTTTTCCCTTTTCCTACTGTACTCTGAGAAATGTCTGATTCTTACTACTGTGTTTATATAATGTATAGTACCATCCTATGACATTAGTTACCTGGTTTGTTTATGCTCATGCTCCTCAAAAACCTGTAAGTATGCCACTAATGCATTTACATGGCTACACAAGCTGCACTCTCCAGGAGAAACTTGGGTGTGTTAACCCACTTTCCCTTAATTCCTTAAACGGCGCACAGAAAATGGTGTTCACGTTTACATGATGTTTCAGAATGCCCCTTTCTGGAAAAACCCTGGAATAAACCATTTTCTTAAGTGCATGTAAACGTGGTCAATGAGGGGAACAGGATCAGAAAGTGTTTCGAGCCTGATTGGAACTAGCCACTTGAGCATCACGTGCTGAAGTAATTTTCTGGGTTCAATAGAAATTTAGCTCAATCAACAGCATTTGTAGGTAATAATTATTTTGATTACCACAAAAAATTATTTCAACTCGTACCTCCAGTTAAAAAAAAAAAAGCAAATATCACAGTTACAGTAAGGTACTTAGAGAAGTATAATTTTTGGGTGAACTATTCCTTTAAAATACACACTAATTCAAAAGTATAGCCACAAGATGTAAACATTATACATGTGTAAGGGGGTTCAGTTGAAAGGAGGAGGCGAGAACCGGCTTGACAACTTAATAATTTAATAAACAATTTAACCAAAAACACACCACCATAAACACACACAGTACAGCTGCCTGTAATTCTCTCTCTCTCAAACTGTCGTCTTTGGTTGCCTTTATCCCTCGCGCGCCCCATCAGGCTGATAGGGGACCGGGCTTGTGTCATTCCAGCCCGGCCCCGCCCTCCTCGGCTCTACACTCCTCCCGGCGTTGCCTCAGGCCGGGGAGCCCCCGGCATGACGTACATCCACCCTTCCTCTCCTTGCGCCCCGACTGCCGGCGGGTCATCCCCGCCTTCCTCGACCTGGGAGGAGACAGGAGGAGAAAAACAACAACAACAACACAAAATAGGCAAGGGAAAAGCCAACAAGGAGTGACAGAGAGAGAGAGAGGAGAGAGAGAAAAAGAAACTCACCGGTCCTCTGATGCGCCGTCGCGTGGTCCTCGATCACTCCTCCACCCCCTCAGGCGGACGGCAGCCGCTCCTCCCAGGGCGGACCGGAGTCAGACCTCCGACCCCCAGCGGACAGAACGCCCCTCCGCATTCCCGGGTTTCGGCACCAGTGTAAGGGGGTTCGAGGAAAGGAGGAGGCGAGAAGCGAGGTTTCCCAGTTCAAGTGGGTGTTTTAATTTATCCAGTTTAAAGTTTACAGCTTTCCAGGAAAACTATTGACTTTCACACACATACAACTTCACAATAACTTCCGTGGCAATATGGCTTTTCTTATGCCGGTCTCTCTCTCCCCATCTATTGGCTCTTTTTTGCCACTCTCCCCGTGCTCACTGAAATTAGAGACAGGTGTTAGACATAATTTAGCTCAGGTGTAAGTGCCCTTACCGCTTTCTCTCTCTCCGGAGAGCTGCTTGACCACACCCCTGCTGCCACAACATGTAAACAAGATTTTAGTGTGATAAAATCAGGGTTTTACCTGCGTTACAGTGTAGCTTTTTTTGTCTTTATGACTTTTTTGCAGTTTATTAACATTCAGTAACACACTGATATTGTGATTGATGTATTGAAAATCGTACACGCTCTCCTCAAAATCCCAACACCACAACGAAAGAATGAATGGACGTACGCTGCAACAACAGCTGTGTTAACTTGACAACGGATGTAATGCCCATATTTCCTGCTAAGCATCACGGGACATAGGTAAAAGGTGGATAATGTTTACATCATGTGGCTACACTTCTGAAAAAGTGTTTTTTATGTTTATGGACTGGCCATATTCACTTGCATTTCAAGTGCCTTTATGTAACCACTTTGTTTTTTTTTGTTTTTTTTTAATAAACGAGGGAGGAGTTTAAATAATGTTTAGATTAATCAACATTATGCCACAAATACTGTTGATTAAGCTTAACTTGTATTGAATCCAGTGCATTCCTTTAACGTGTAGGAGCTAACCACTAGATAGTAGACAAATGTGTAGGAACGATATGTTACCGGTTTTACTCTGGACAAGGGACAATTACATTTTATACCGGGCAAAAGGAGGAAACATTATGAATGGAACTTCCAATATCAATACAATAGCCTAATAAATAGAATAGCCTTAAAGAAAAGTTGCCTGATGAATAGTTTGCGACCCTATAAATGATCCTAAATAACGCATTGAAGCCAGATGTTCTTTTCCAACGTATCAAATTACACAGGCAGCAAAGTACGCGCACAGACAGAAGACGTTTAATTGCAGGTAGTGAATATAATGTGCATGGTGGGTAACTAAGACATCTCGGATTCAGAATGACACAAGTATTGCCGTTAGACACACAGACACGTGCTTGAAGAAACACACTTTATTATATTATTAAGAACAGATGACAGAAAAGCCGTCTATTGTTCAGAGGCGTGTAGTCTCATGGAACACGCGCATGTAAAGTGTTCTCGTTCTTTCATTGTTTCAGTCTTCTGAAAACATTTTTTATTTTTTTTATTTATTTATTTTTTAATAAAAAATAGTCATTACCCTTCTGTCAGGCTCAGTGCAACTTGTAACTTATATGAAACCCTTCCATGTGCCAGTGGTTGCTGACCCCTGCCCAGTTCTAATCCCAGTTAATTTGTTTTGCAGTAAATCTGATACATGTCCTCATGCTGGCCAATGCAAACTTTTTACAGCCTATATAGCCTCTCACTTGAGACAGTGCTTTAGATAACACACTTCAGATCACCTCTGCTAAGGGAGAGAGTTCGTCCCAGTGCTACCATCTGCTTTCATGTTGTTTTAAGAGCAGTGCATCCTCTCAGGCATACAGACGGGTGTCAAGGGAAGGCATATTCACAAAAGACTCAGGAATATTAAAAACAACATCCCAGAATACCTCATATCTGTCTCAGGCTTGTAGATATGTGTTCTCTGTATACAACCTCAGCATTTCTACCATGACTGAGGCCTTATTGGGTGGAAAATATATAATGTATGTTTTTTTTAATTACGGTAACCAAGCAAAATTGCAGCTGAACTTGACAGCCAGTGATCATCATGCATTTTCGGAAAGGTAGCTTTGGCATTTTGATGAAAACATTTTGTGTCCCACGGGTAAAAAAAAAAAGGGTTTTGTATAATTTTTGTAAATCATTTTTAAGCTGGCCACTTGGTCTGAAATGAGCTTCTGGGCATGGTGGGTCTTTGTTGTGCCATACAACCCTGGCCACACCACCACATTATCGGTACATCATAAATACAAAGGTAGTTTGAAGGTGATTACGATAACTTCATCCAGCTTAACAGGATAAACAGACAAGGCTATGCCAAGGAAGGTGAAATGTGTCATTGATTGTAGATCTGTGTTTCGGGTCTATTAAAGGCCGTTTGTAGTGTGTTGGAAGGACAATAAGATACAGCATTTTGAACAAAGTATTTCTTTTCTGCTCAGGTGATCTGAGAGCTTCTAGATGAGTTACAAGCCATGGTGCTGAGATGAGCTATGAAAGAATAATGTGATATCGAGAAGCTCTTAACATGCCGAAAACAACAGCACCCAGCTGTGAGACTCTACAAAGATACCAGAGTACTGCACACTCAACACAACAAGCCTTGTTCCCTTAGGACAAACTCTTTCACAGAATCGAGTCAGAACTTTGAAGGTGGAATGGAAATTATTCTCTGTGTGTACAAGGTTCCTGTTGAGTTTCTTCCTCGAGCGCTGCCATTGGCTGAACTACTGCATGTGTGTACACAAGCTTAATTTAAATATTTAGCTTTACACACCAATGAAGTGCAATTTCTCACATAAGAGAAAATGTACACTATTCTTTTCCCTCTAATGACGGTTGTTGTTACTTTTGTTGTTAATTTAGGTTTACAAAGAACTAATGGGTGGAACGGTTAAAAGTCCATGTGCGTTTCAATGAAACACTATATATAATACTATAACAAGAACATTTTAAAGCAGTAATCAGGTTTCGGTCAACATACCAACCCCTTGAATTCTATAATTGCGATTATTTTGACATTTTTTGCAATAGCGATTTGAACTGCGATATGATTATTAATATATTTTTTTTTCTCTTAATAACTTGTGACAACAGATGTTGTTATTATTATTATTATTATTATTATAAAACAGTGCCATATTTATGTAATACTTTCTTAACCTGCATGCGGCATTGTTTTGGGGCCATTATTTTGGCCAAAGGTTTTTATTTCGGCTGTAAACTGAAGGAAGGCATTTCTGTTTGTAGTAGAGTTGACAAAGGCCTTTTAATGCTCTCATCCACTGTTCTTTCAACAAAAACCCTGTGTTTGATGTTACTTTAGATTTGGATAGTAAATTTTAGCAGCCAAGCATATTTGGAATCACACAAATGTGCAATTAGTCAATCTAAATCACTGTAAATTTAACATGCTCAGCTCATTAGCCTCAAGCGTGCTTTGAGTATGTGTAACATGTAAGTAGCAAACAGCGAGTTCAAACAGTTTATTTATTTTATTAAATTGCAGCCTTTGTGGTGTGATAATCGCTGCACATCATATCACAATTTCGATTTTTAGATTGTTAGTGGTGCTTGCTAAAGCAAGCAGACATGATTGGAGGATCTTCGTTGCTGCCCTACGTGCCAGTATGGATAATGGGCAGTAGGTAAGTTGCTAAGGCAAGCATCACTATTACTAGTGTATATATTACATCTAATCTAATCTTAAAGTTCGTAACTCATCCTGTGCTGTTTGTACCTCCAAGCTCCTAGAATTGTTACACATGGCCAAGGACCCCTCATATTTTCTTTTGTAAAATGTCAAAATCTGGGGCCTCATTTATAAAACGTATGTACGATCAGATTTAATCCTAAATTCCATGGATTTGATCTGCTCATTTGTGGCCAAGAAAATGGCATTTTTAGGTTGAAAATTCTGTGCATCCCTAATATAAACACATTGTCTTTTCACTCAAGTGCATGTCTCATTTCCCTGTCCTCTGTATGTCTCTCTCTCTTGTCAGATGGTAATGTATGAATACTGCACAGTAAATGTTCGTAATGGACTCCCGCCTGTCAGTGCTACGGCTGCAATTCGCTCTTTTTCCGTGCTCTAGTTGGCTGACAGCCCAGAGTGAGTTGGAAAAGATTCAACCTTTGACCCCTGTGCAAAGTGAGCCCAGCTCTTCCCTGTCTTTTGCGAGAGAAAGTTACAGAAAGAAAGTAGAGTGAGACATGGAGAAAGGGACCGCTGAGATGGACTGTGGGCTCAGTCACTGCACTTACACACACACAGACACTGTTGTTCTGTGGCCGTGGCAATCTGTTTATACTGTATCTACTGCCACCCTCTCTCTCTCTCTCTCTTTCTTCTTTTCTACTCTCTTGGAGGTTATATGCACCAAGAAACTCCATTCCATGATGTGATTGTACTGTATACACCCAAACAAATGCGAAAGAGATTTGTAGAAATTCACTATGCACAGTAAGCCAGGATTAGTTTAATTCATGAATGAACGTGTCCAATAACAGGGCAGTTACTGAGATTAAGTGAGTAGTATTCAGCAGGTCATGTGATGCCAACATGGCTGCCCCCATGAGGCACCCCTGTCCCATATAGAATAAAACAACTTTTATAAGGTTACTGATATGACTGAACTCTTCATCTCACATGAATGGTCATGATTTTATACATATATTTCAAAATTATTATTCATTTCTTTAGAAGTAAAACTTTTTAAACTTTTTTTTTTTTTTAATGAGGCAGCATAAAAGAAATCCATATGATTTCAAGTAGTTTAATCCATGTCTTCTGAAGTGATATGATCTGTTTTGGGTGAGAAACAGACCATCATTTAAGTCCTTATTCACTATAAATCTTGACATCCACAGTCTCCTTGCATTCATGAGAGAAGCTCATTCACACTTTTCATGCTTGACACGTGTGTAGAGTGCGTGTATAACATGTATACATGCGCAGAGCTATAGTTGCAGGCAGGGGCGTAGAGGTAACCCCCCCAATAATCAAACCAAGCAAGTACAACCCCCCAGTGTTCAAGCCAAATCTACGCCCTTGGCTACAGGCATTACTTTTGGCTATCACGAGTTAGAGAAGGGGATTGACATTATTCGATTCTGACCTGTCAGCTGTTGTATGTACAGGACAATTTAAGAGTCACACCGGTTGTCTATCCCTAACACTGACTGTGTGAATGTAGCCAAACACTCATGCAATGCCTACATGAACAAATTTGCAGTATCTCTGTAGCAAGGGTGTTTATATTGTCTCCTTTGATTGCTCCACTCCTCCTTCCTTTTTCCCTTCTTCAGACCTCTGCAGTCTGTCCTCCCTCCCTCTTAAATAAACAGTATTCTTTCACTTTGTTGTGGCATTGTTCTGGCGCAAGGGCACGGGTAGTGTATTCAAACATGCACTGCTGCGAGATAATCTCCCCCTGACTGCGTCTGTTCTCCTGCTCTCTCACTCAGTTTGTTGTCGTGTCATTATCCAGGCCGCTGTAGGTCTCGCATTCTTCGCTCTTCTCTCACGCAGCTTTCATTTACTGAGACCCATGTCATGCGTTGTTGCCACAGCAACCTGCCTGAATCCCCAACAGGCTGTTTTTATTTTATTTTCACCTGTGCAAAGTCCCGCAATGCATTGCACACTGAGCAAGTCTTCTGTAGTTTGGCATGCACGAAAAAAGCGCTTCGAACAGCTTTCAGAATTGAAAATAACTCCAAATTGTCTTTCAAAGACTTTTTTGTTTTTTTGTTTTTGTAAATGCCAATCATGTTTATTAGAACACAATTATGATTAGCTCGCATTTGCAAATATCCTGGCATGAGGTGCATATATCCAACAGATTCTGTGATACTGGAAGAGAAGCTTTCGGTAATTACAGGTAATTATGAAAATAGCTTTTGAGAAAAGTAATCACTTGATGTTGAACAAGAAGATTGAGAGTGATTATAATTTGTCATAGATTGTTTTTGATTATTTATCAAAGTTGTTCAGCAGGGTGTCTAGACCATTCGGTACACACTTAGAAAGCCAGAAACATACTCTACGTAAGTATGCAAACACAGACGACAACGGGATTGCAAGTCCTGTTGTACATCTGCAACGGTGATAAGTGTAGTGTTTTCTCTTATCCGAACTTAATATGCAAAGATAACTCTACGCCAGTGGTTCCCAAACCTGTTCCTGGAGGCCCCCTAACACTACACATTTTGGAGATCTCCCTAATCAAACACACCTGATTCAACTCATCCGCTTGTTAGTGGAGACTCCAAGACCTGAATTGGGTGTATCAGAAAAGGGAGATATCCAAAATGTGCAGTGTTGGGGGGGCCTCCAGGAACAGGCTTGGAAACCACTGCTCTACACCATTCATAGGTTCAGTGTGGGGAGTGTTACGTAAATCTGTTTGAAAGCAGTCATTAGAAGAAGACAGTTTATGCTAATTAGGGGTGGTAATCACAATGTAACTGGCGGTACGATATTATATCGATATTTAGGTCACGATACGATATTATTGCGATTTCAAAACTACAGTATATTGTGATATTTCACTCACTTTTTCTCATTCGTCTTTATTGGATTTCAGAGAACTGTTACCAAATCACCAAATGCATTGTTAAATTAATATAAAAGTGCCAGTTTACAAAACAAGGCAAGTTTATTTCCTAATATCCATGTACAGTACAATTCAAAGCTATAAGCATTTAAGACCATAATGGGTCCTTATTTCTGTGGTTAGGTCAATGTAGCTAGTCTTTCTAAAAATAAATTATAGAATTTATGAATATATTATATTATAGTAGCCTAAACACTTTAAAATCATTATTTATTACAACACAGTTTCAATACACAAAGTATAATAGTTTTCACCTAAAAGGTTAGCAATATGATTCTAACATTTGTCAAAATACCTGTTACTAAATAAATAAATGTTACTACTGTAAAATTGTAATACATTTTAGTAACGGTGGGTGATTATCTGTAAATCATGATAACTGCACCTTCTAAGGGATTGATGTTGATTTCCTAGATCGATTTGGCAAAGAGAAACAATGTTTCTCATCACCATAATGTGAACATTTTTTAATTATAATATCGATACTTGGCCTGCAAATACAATATCACATGGAAAAATATCACAATATATTGATATTTAAATATTTTTTCCCACCTCTAATGCTGATACCCACAAAAGAGAGCAACAGGTCCCATCCACTTTTTCATCTGCCTTGGGTCCGGAAGTATTTTTACCATTCATTGTTTTCCATAGGGATTTCATAAAATCCTTAATAAAGTTATAAACCATTAGCAAGCTATGGAGTAAACTTTTTTTGCCCACCAGCCACAGTGGCTGGTAAATGCCGATTTTTCATAGATAGATAATATGTTTTTTATTCTACTACATTTATTAACTATATATTGTATAATTTAACATATATAGAGCATACACTCACTAAACACTTTATTATGAACACTATGGTCCTAATTAAGTGTCTGACATGGTCTTCTGCTGTTGTAGCCCATCTGCCTCAAGGTTCGATGTGTTGTGCATTCTGAGATGCTATTCTTCTCACTACAATTGTACAGAGTGGTTATCTGAGTTACTGTAGACTTTGTCATTTCAAACCATTCTGGCCATTCTCTGTTGACCTCTCTCATCAACAAGGCGTTTCCGTCTGCAGAACTGCCGCTCACTAGATGATTTTTGTTTTTGGCACCATTCTGAGTAATTTCTAGAGACCGTTGTGTGTGAAAATCCCAGGAGATCAGCAGTTACAGAAATACTCAAATCAGCACGTCTGGCATCAATAATCATGCCACGGTCGAAATCACTGAGATCAAATGTTTTCCCCGTTCTGATGGTTAATGTGAACATTAACTGAAACTCCTGACCCATATCTGCTTAATTTTATGCATTGCACTCCTGCCACACGATTGGCTGATTGGCTAATCGTATGAATATGTAGATTGTACAGGTGTTCCTAATAAAGTGCTCAGTGAGTGTATATAACACATAATAATACCATAATACTATTACTGTTATAATGGTATATTTGCAACACACAAAGGGGCTAAAGAGTAGACAAGCACAGAAGAGAAACTTCTTGTTAAAGCACCATTTCTGTGGCTGTACTGAACTGAATTATTATGACACACATGACAATTCACCTGTAGTCCCAATGTGGCTGCATATCCTTTGCTTTCTATGGTAACGTATACAGCCACAAATATCCAAAATGATTGGAATTATAATGTCAAAATACAGTGAACCTGAGAGTTGCGCTCACAATGCATGTAAAACACGAACTGTTCCGTGGAAATAAACCAAATGAAACTCAAGGAGCTCCTGAGATGGTCAGAGATCATTTGCAGCTTTCAGCTTCACATATATGACACTATTTTTAAAAACGTTTCCAGATGACTGACAGAGAAGAGAGAGTGAAAACTCTTCACACGTGATTGTTCCGCAAGAAGCACTCGTGCTGTGCATGTGAGCAGCAGAGTGCCACTGAACCCCTGAACACACAGCGAATTAGACATGCGTTTTCATCTGTTCTTCAAAATACAATCTGGTTTGTTTCTTCAAGTGCGACTCAGTATGTCACTCCAAGACGTCTTAAAGGTCACCTACCACAGTGGCAGGCAGATGACCAAAATTACCCGCCACTGCACAAAAAGTACCAACATTTAGCGTTTGATAATTTCATACCCCAGCCATGAGACAAACCAATAAGCCCCGAGGTGAATAACAACATTACAAACTTTGATTGAAGAAAAACAGTATTTGAAAATCAGACAAAAAGGCAAAGGCTGTGTACTCAACATCTTTAATGAAGGATATATATATATATATATATATATACATACACACAAATATACAGGATTTTCACTTTTGCGTTTTTGAACTTGTGTAGATGTCTCGAGTGTGACTCCAGACTGATCTCACTGTGAATTTGGGAACAGTAGGTTGATTGTTCTTGAGCAAAACTCATTTTGTGCTTTCCAAAATTCCAGTTTCCAGGTGCAATATACACAGAGGGGTGCCTAAGGTGAGTTGTAAAGCAAGTTGTTTTTAGTTGTAAATAATGTAATAGTTATTTACGCCTAAGAGAAACGCATTTTATTAACTCTACCCTCAAACCCAAATGCCTATCCTAAACCTTAACATAAGTGGAGTAAAAATGTAATGTTAGAGAGAAAATGAAACCTCCATATCGCATTCGTCACTGGCTGTACGCACTTGATTACTTCCTAGTTTCAATGTGGGCTGAGAACCCGGGTCTCCAACGCAGCTGACACAACAAGCCATCAATTGCACCACAGGAGAAGGTAAACACGCTAAAACTGATGCACAAATGCCTGATTTCTGCTTGTCAGTAACTAGGCAGAATGGGGGCGATTTCAGGGTACTGGAACATTCGGTAGCAACAAGTAATCTTCCCAACAAGAAGGGCTTAACTCCTGCTGTCCTGAGGCCTGACTATGAACAGCATAGGATAATTGATTTGCAGTTGATATACAGTTAAATATTTTAAAGTGTCCGCCAAATCCAGTCTGCGTCCGAACATGTTTGGCACATACTGTAGATTGCTGATCTAATGGTTAGAAACATTATCTGTTAGTTTAAAAGTTTACTGTGCAGGGTTGAATGCTGCAAAAAAAATCTTAAATAGTCATTGATATTTATTTAGTAAAAATAAACGTTGTAGTTATGCTTGGCTCTAAAATATTGGGTGTTAAAATAGCACAGTAAAATGTAGTAAATCTCTGCTAGAAAATGCTTTTCGTGGGTCTACAAAATGATTTGTAAAAATCCTTATCCAGTAATCACAAGCAACTAGAAAAGTAAAAAAAAAAAGAAACGTTTTGGGAACCCTGACTGTGCCTTTAAAGCCATTTCAACAAAAATCATGCAGATTAGATTTTTCACTTGGCTTTCTGTGACGCATCAGTGAGACAATGTGGTACTCAGAAGGAAATTAGATCAGTTTGAATGAGTGACTTCTTGACGTATGCAGCCTGCAGTTGGCATCTCGAAGTCTCAGCGCTCCCAAACTCCACTCAGAACCTCCTGGTTCGATCCAGTTCACTTCTGAGATTTGACACAGAGGAGAACAAGTCACGCATGCTCTCAACTGCAGTCTCACACACACCCGGTAGCTTCTGTCTTGCAAATGCGATGTTTGCACTCGCATAACCTTTTGTTCTACTCCAAAATGCACTGCTCTCACTCCCACAACAACGGACGACAGAAAAACCAGCTGCCTGTTACAGTGGTAGAACAATTAACTTACTGTGGAGGGGTGGCATACATCTAGACAGAGAGATAGTGAAAGAGAGAAAATTAGCTCGTCACAAGCATAGGTTCTGTTTTGAATGCTAGTCTGCAGCACTAGGTGCTGGTGTTTCAGCAAGGCTTTTTTATGAGCCGCACCAGCAAGACTTCCTGGGTGAAGTTTTCCTGGTGAACAACATTGTCATTGTGGTCTACCAGCAAAACCAGCACCAAACCAGCAAAAACTCTCTCTTTTAAGACTATCATAAGTCATTTTCGCAATTTTGATAAAACTTAAATTTATGTCAGCCAGCTATATAATGTTACCTTTAAATCATCAGTATTTTCTACAGCAAACACTACATCACATAAACCTATTTGCAAGGCATTAAAACACACGTACATTATCAACAAATGTGTTCATTGTTATGAAAGCAGGATTTGACAATCTGACCCATTTTTTGTAAAAGCCAGACTAGGAGTTTTGAGCTCCATTATTTTCTGTATTAACTCATCACTCTTTTAGTTGCGCAACAATAAGTTTTAGCCTTTGTGTACAAAAGGATAAATTAGATTAGTTACATTCAAACATAAATCAACAGTAAGGGCATTTTGTGACCTACTGACCTCTGATTCCTCTTGACCCAACAGTGAAATCTTTCAACAGCTTTAGAGCAATGTGTACAGGTGTTCCTGTAGCTCAACGGCAAGTATACTGGTTTGATTTCAAGGGAAGCCTCATTAGTTGTTTTGGAAAAAATGGCGAAAGCATAAATGTAAATTACTTCCATCATCCCTAGCAAATGTAATGGCCCGGGTATACTATGTTTTTCTGCGTTCCAGATTGGATCACGCCCTGCCAACCGCATTGCATTTCAAAGTATACTCTTTTGACCACGAGCGAATACGAACGCATTCAACTCATGCGCACTACAACTGTTTTGTGATAATCTTTTAGTACAGTCAAGGGGTTGCGCATGCGCCGTCAATGCGCGCATGCAAGGACTGTGCGTGTGTCAAGAAAATCTGGACTGCGAGCAGACAGTCCACGCAGACTTTGCTGAATTTGTGTCCCGCATACTGTGCACGAAGCGATGACCGAAGTATACTTTTGGCTTAAGGCTTTTATGTGAAATCTTTAGATCTCTACATTTCTTTCCCTAAATTTTTTTCTAAAAAATGGCTTGCGTAGATTCATGTCTTTGTCCACCCGGCAAGTCTGATCACTTAGAAAAGTAAAAGCACATGATTTGAGGTATCATTCATTTCCGTAACACAAAAACGAGTTATATCCAAAAGTTTATGCCTAATAGTTAGGGTCAGGGTTTTGTTCAAAACCCTAACCCCAAGTATGAGCAGTAGTAATAGTGACACCTGCCTTAGCGAACACCACTAACAAGTCCTTTGTGTATCATTTATAGAGCTGTCAAACAAAATTGATGCTCAGTCAACTGTCAAGACGATCTTACAGGCAGCATGAATAATGGGTTTGAACATGGTTTAAAACGTGTTAAATGGCTCCTTCTTTACACAGTTCATTAGGGTCTGAGCAGAAACCCATGCCGAGACTGAGAGAGAGACAGAGGGAAGTCTTCAAGTGGTGTGTAGTAGTCCCTGCTGCAAAGGAGGAGAAGAAATTAAGGAAAGTGTGTTAGTCACTGCTTGTGCAAGAGTGGTTGTATTAGTCATTTTCCGGATGAAAGCGTGTGTGACTCAGCTGTTGAGTGGGAAATTGGGTTTCTGCTCAGCAAATTTCATGTTCAAACAAGACGCGGTTCTTGCATGAGCGTCCCGACCTTGAACAATTATGGCTTTCAGACTTTCTCTCGTTCGCATGAGTATCTGCACAGTGGAACGCTGACTCATCGGATATAATTTGGGGTGTGGGGCAGTCATTTCTATGGCATTGCCTAAGTATACTCCATACTGAGTGCTTGGCTTCTTAGCATTACAGAGGAAGAGGTGTATCAAACTGTTTGTCCTAAGAAATCAGGGATTAATTACCCCCACCCAAGGGTGTCATGCACCTACTTTTTACTTAAGGGTCACCAGCAGTTCTAGCTCACTTGGTGCCTTAGGTGAGACACGAGATTAAAAGAGAACAAACTCTTTTTTATTAACTTTCTGAACACAGTTCCTCATTAGGGCTGGGTGTTGATACAAAATTGCCGATTCGATAAGATTCTGATTAATTTGGGTATATTTTGATTATAATGTCCATTTTGTATTTAATGAGATGGTTTAACCACCAGACCTCTGTACAAAATAGCATTAAGATGTTAAAATTGGCATATTTTGTCACTGTTTCAGGGTTCGTTCGAGCGTAGTGGAGCAGAAGGACATAATTGGCAGCCATGAACGTTCAGCTGTGGCCTGGATGCTCTTATGGGCTTTTAAACACTGGTAGCAGGTGAATGATTAGAGCTTTGAGCGTGTCAGTCAGCTTGAGCATGTTTACCTTTCCTTCACAACACTCAGCAGCATGAGCAAAGGTCACACCATCAGGTGATAGAGTGGGATTAAATACAGTGCCGCTGACCCTTTGAACTTGCAAAATAAGAGACCGTTTGCAATGTATGTGTGTACATTAATTTGCATCACAGTGACTCACCTTTGTCTGTGATTTGCATTGATTATATAAAGTGTGCTTGCAACAAGCCTGGCAAAAACTATTTGTGCCAGACTTGTGGAAAATTGTGGCAAACAAAACAGTTTTCCACAAATAGTTGCCAGAAGTTTGATTCATGGGTTTGCCAGAACACTATATTTTTGTAAGGGAGCGATAAGCCTGTCTCGGCAATATGAGATAACGGTTTCTGTATACAGTTGTGCTCAAAAGTTTGCGTACCCTGGCAGAAATTGTGAAATTTTGGCATTGATTTTGAAAATATGACTGATCATGCAAAAAAGCTCCTTTTTAAATCATAATGGTAACAGATATCACCCAAATGGCCCTGATCAAAATTTTACATACCCTTGAATGTTTGGCCTTGTTACAGACACACAAGGTGACACACAATTAAAGGTTAATTTCCCACACCTGTGGCTTTTTAAATTGCAGTTAGTGTATAAATAGTCAATGAGTTTGTTAGCGCTCACGTGGATGCACTGAGCAGGCTAGATACTGAGCCATGGGGAGCAGAAAAGAACTGTCAAAAGACCTGCGTAACAAGCTAATGGAACTTTATAAAGATGGAAAAGGATATAAAAAGATATCCAAAGCCTTGAAAATTCCAGTCAGTACTGTTCAATCACTTATTAAGAAGTGGAAAATTCGGGGATCTCTTGATACCAAGCCAAGGTCAGGTAGACCAAGAAAGATTTCATCCACAACTGCCAGACAAATTGTTTGGGATACAAAGAAAAACCCACAGGTATCCTCAGGAGAAATACAGGCTGCTCTGGAAAAAGACGGTGTGGTTGTTTCAAGGAGCACAATATGACGATACTTGAAGAAAAATTAGCTGCATGGTCAAGTTGCCAGAAAGAAGACTTTACTGCGCCAATGCCACAAAAAAGCCCAGTTACAATATGCCCGACAACACCTAGACACACCTCACAGCTTATGGCACACTGTACTTTGGAGTGAGGAGACCAAAATAGAGCTTTATGGTCACAACCAAAAGCGCTATATTTGGAGAGGGGTCAACAAGGCCTATAGTGAAAAGAATACCATCCCCACTGTGAAGCATAGTTGTGGCTCACTGATGTTTTGGGGGGGGTGTGAGCTCTAAAGGCACAGGGAATCTTGTGAAAATGTATGGTAAGATGAATGTAGCATGTTATCAGAAAATACTGGCAGACAATTTGCATTCTTCTGTCACTGATGCTAAAGCGGGCAATACACAGTATTGAGAACTAAGGGTATGCAGACTTTTGAACAGGGGTCATTTCATTTTTTTCTTTGTTGCCATGTTTTGTTTTATGATTGTGCCATTCTGTAATAACCTACAGTTGAATATGAATCCCATAAGAAATAAAAGAAATGTGTTTTGCCTGCTCACTCATGTTTTCTTTAAAAATGGTATATATATTACCAATTCTCCAAGGGTATGCAAACTTTTGAGCACAACTGTATGTTTAATGTATTTTAAGTAAATATTGCATAAAAGAAATGTCCATTTAATTTCAGAAATTTTATATGTGTCTCATTTAGGGATGTGCATGAGTAATCAACAATCGAGTACTCATTCTGCACCAGCAAGTCGACTATTAAAAACACTATTCGAATATCACAAATTGATTTTCCTTTGCACATTTTCCTGCTGTGAGCAACACTGAATTATGCTGTACTTTCCATCTGAAACCAATAGGAGACCACTTGGTGCACTGTGGATGTGAGAAAAGGAATTATTATGATGGCGGCTTTGGCCAAGTGTAAAGCCAACGTGTGGCAATACTTGTAATATTTTGATTCTTATTGAATTCTATTGGTAGAATCTCTATTGGTATTCAGTTCTTGTTGGAGTCATGCATACCAATGGAAGCAGTGCGAGAAACTCAAAAGCTTATCAGACCATATTTATGTCTTCTACACAACCAAAAAAAGAAAAGAATATTTTCTGAACATACCATCTTCCATTGGTCGTCCAAACAGATAGTCCTGCCCCATTGGTTGAGCCAGTGTTGCTATGTTTGGCTAGGATGCTCAAAAAGACAGATAAAGGTTTTGATAGTGTCACAGTATTACACTTTTTTTGGCGGAATCAACCTTCATATGGTTTACTTATGTTTGACTCTGTATACTAAACTGGGATAGGAGGAGGTATTTCAAAATAGAAAAAATATATCAGCAGTTGACAGCTAGTTAAAAGGCTGGACGTAAAATGGATGTTTCCACATTCCACCCAACCCAACTTGAGCCCCAATCGATAAAGATTTGTCATTCAGCTGGAGAAACAACACATGTCTCTCGATGCTTTCTCAAACGAATTAAATCTGGCTGGAGCATTGATGAGGTTAAGCTGCAAAAGTCAAAGAGAGTGTTGTTTTGGAAACAATTTGGTCTGCCAGAGAGACCGAGTCTAAGTGGACGGCCTGGGACAGAGACGGAGAGAGCAAGGCCATCAGACTCGTTCATTCTACATCTGTCTGTCGTCTCTCTCTCCCTCTCTCTCCCTCTCTCCCCCCCCCCCCCCCCACACACACATTTCCACTGGTGCTGCACTCAAATGTAGTTTTTTAAGTTGGGGCAAATATCATAAAGCCTTCACTGTGTGTGTGTTGTTAACGTTTAACTTCTCTGTCACACACTTTCGGTCACAGTATTGACCCTGTATTGCTGACAGTACTGCTCTGTGTGCATTTGTGTGTGAGAGACTTATGTGTTTATGTAAGTATAAGAGAGAGGTGTGTTTGTGTGTATGTGTCTTAGAGGAGGGCCCAGAATTTTCCTATTACTTTTCTCCTGCTCTCCTTTGGGACTTTGGAGCTATAAATATACCTTAGCATGCTAAAAATGTGCAACAGTGTAAGTTGTGAAAGTGTGTGTGTGTGTGTGTGTGTGTGTGTGTGTGTGACCCAATCCTATATTTCAAAACTAGACAGATAGCAGTATTGGGGGAATCGTGTTTCTGAATAACAAAAAAAAAAAAAACGTTTTAAGTACTCAATGGCAGCTGTTGGGCCATTATTACAATTTTTGCATGGCCATAAATAGAGAAACAGGCTTTTTGCCAGCATAATAGTGTAGCTACGCCTACGGCATCTACTAGGAAGGCTGGGTATTTAAACAGATTTCCTGTTTGATTTGATTCCGATTTACTAACTCTTGATTCATTTCATATACAATTGTATTCTGATTCGAATCGAAAGTATCCATTAAAAAAAAATGTACAACAGGGCCCATACTATGCAGTTCAATTGCTATTTATTTAACATGTATAATAACACTGTGTAACAAATGTTTTATTTATTTTTTTCACATAAAGTCAGAAAAAACAACATATGAATCCAAATTAACATGTATTTATACTAAAGTAATACAAAAATGACTACAAAAGATTTAGAAGTGAGTAGTTTTTCGAGATTTACGATTATACTGTAAATCACTTTCACGAATCAGCCCCCAAATGTTGTCTCCCATCATGTTCTCGTTATACTGTCTTGGTAGCGGCGTTCAAAGTCCAGTAAATCCTGATGGAAGCGCTCGCCTTGCTCTTCCGAGTATGCTCCCATGTTCTCCTTGAATTTATCAAGATGAGCATCAAGTATATGCACTTTGAGGGATTTCAGAGGTGGAG
This sequence comes from Myxocyprinus asiaticus, assembly GCF_019703515.2. Classification (NCBI taxonomy): domain Eukaryota; kingdom Metazoa; phylum Chordata; class Actinopteri; order Cypriniformes; family Catostomidae; genus Myxocyprinus; species Myxocyprinus asiaticus. The sequence goes on from NC_059361.1 coordinate 36,160,678, forward strand.
CTGAGGAGAGAAACCCATACTACCCCAACCAAAAAGACCTCAACGACTTGATTAGAGATCTTGGTCTCACCAAGTCCAATGCCGAGCTTTTGACATCTAGGCTCAAGCAGTGGAACTTGTTGGATGAAAGTGTGCAAGTTGCAGATCAGAGGAAGCATCACCTACCTTTTTCCAGCTTCTTCACCCATCAAGATGGGCTCTGCTTCTGCCAAAATGTGACCAGTCTGTTCGAGGCAATCGGAATTGCCTTTAACCAGAATGAGTGGCGCCTCTTCATTGACAGCTCATCCAGGAGCCTCAAAGCCATGCTGCTCCATAATGGTAACAAGTACCTGTCTCTTCCCCTGGCTCACTCGGTGCACCTCAAAGAGGATTACAACAGCATCAAGACCTTGCTGGACACCTTAAAGTATGATGAGTACCGCTGGGTGGTCATAGGAGACTTCAGAATGGTGGCATTCCTGATGGGTCTCCAAGGCGGTTTTACCAAGTTTCCCTGCTATCTTTGCCACAGAAGGGACACCAAGGTGCACTACCACAGGCGGGACTGGCCACAGCAGACCGAGTTCTCTGTGGGGAGGAACAACATCAAGTGGAAGCCACTGGTGGACCCCTGGAAGGTGCTGATGCCACCACTGCACATCAAATTGGGCCTTATCAAACAATTTGTCAGAGCTCTAGATAAGGAGTCGGCAGCCTTCAAGTACCTTCAAGACTTCTTTCCTAAGCAATCTGAGGCAAAGGTCAAAGCTGGTGTCTTCGTCGGACCACAGATAAAGAAGATCCTGGAGTGCAATGAATTCCCCAAGAAGCTCACTAGTAAGGAGAAAGCGCCTTGGAACAGTTTTGTCGCAGTGGTTCAGGGCTTTCTGGGCAATCACAAGGCCGAAAACTATGTGGAGCTGGTTGAGACTCTGGTGAAGAACTACGCACAATGGGGGTGTAGGATGTCCCTCAAAGTGCATATCCTTGATGCTCATCTTGATAAATTCAAGGAGAACATGGGAGCATACTCGGAGGAGCAATGCAAGTGCTTCCATCAGGATATACTGGACTTTGAACGCCGCTACCAAGACAGTATAACGAGAACATGATGGGAGACAACATTTGGGGGCTGATTCGTGAAAGTGATTTACAGTATAATCGTAAATCTTGAAAAATTACTCGCTTCTAAATCTTTTGTTGTAATTTTTGTGATACTTTAGTATAAATACATGTTAATTTGGATTCATGTGTTGTTTTTTCTGACTTTATGTGAACGAAAAGACACAAATTCACCCGTTTTCTCATTTGAAATAAGTACATTTCAAAATATCACTGTCCTGGTCACAAAAGCAAAGTTTATGGGGAATAATAGCCATTTTCTATACTTTTGTGGCATAAGCAATTAGGAAATAACACTTACTACACAAGAACAAAAATTGTGTTACATAGTGAACACAACCAAAACTTGAAAAGTAAACGTAGTTTGAAGTAATCTTTAAACTAAAAGTGAAAAATCGATCTTGGGATTTTAAGAATTGAGATCAGGATAGTTCAAATGAAGATCGCCATTAATCACAAAATCCATATTTTTGACCAGCAGGGGCTAATGCTGCCTTTACGTGCTATTGGAATTATTGTAAATACAAGTTTCCCACTCGGAAGTTGCACATGAACAACCCCCGAAATTGTAATTACGACTTTTTGATACACGAGTTTCCGAGATGGTTGGAGTCGTAAATTTTCAACATGTCGGAGGAGAGGATGTTTTTTGTAGAAATGTTTTTTTTTTCTTTCTTAATTCAGCTAATTGTTAATGCTTGCAGTTTTGGTCATATTCATTTATGTATATCAACAACCATTTGATACATGTTGTAAATTTTTACACTGTGAAAATAGCTTGTATTTGACCAAAGTTCCATTATCGTCAACAGGCTAACTGAGAAATATGTATTATGCTGTCAAAATAAAAGTTCCTCAAAAAATATGTATAAACGAACCTGGTGTCATCCATGTTTCCTGTTCTTTCCGACAACAAAGCACTTGAACGCAACATACTCATAAATACCACTTCAGAAGTGGGAAGTAGGACAATTCCGAGAGCATATGTAGGCAGCATAACTACCGAAACTGACTAGCTAAACCCTGACCCCTTGATGCTTACAGAACATCCTACTAAAATATTTCACTTTATACATTACTGACTGTGTTCACATTAATACCTCACCAAGACGAGGATTTTGACCGAATTTTTAAGTATTTGACCGTTCAGGCGCATTTCCGCAGAGCTGTCTGTTATGGCTGTTGTGGTGGCAATTTTTTACCACCACGATTGTTAAGGGCCAATCTTCGGGGTTGTACGGTGGTTGGAGGGCAGGGGAGGTTGTGCTCGCAAATTACGCGTTTACTGTGGGTCAGACTTTAAAAAGTGCTTCATTGAACAAAAATAATAATAATAAAACTTTGTAAAATATCTCAAAAAACATAAATGACAAATACAAACTTTTTACATTGGTTTACCATTTCTGTCTGTTATTGCACCATACAGCCCATCTTATTCATCAGTACCATGTACAAGTCAGTGGCTAAAAATATTCCAGATTGTCAGATTCTGTTAATAGTACTAAACTCTAATATTTAACATGAATAAATATCACTAAACAGCTGGGCAATAATTAAAAAGTTTAGTCCTACCTTTGCTAAAAGCTTTTCCATTGTCAGATGGTTTAAAATAAATAAATAAATAAATAAGACAGGAAAAAAGCAACATTGTCCAGTTTTTGAGAGGATCTCGCATGAGTTATGATGTTTCCTGTCGCACTGAATATGTGTCCAGTGCATACAACGCAGTGTTAATCTCGTCAACTAAATTACTGACAAAAATGTTTGAGGTGTTGTTTGATTCTGTTAACAAGGACGGGATCATGAAGGTAAACTATTTTAATTCAAACATTGTGGATGAAAATATGACGAGAAATAAACAACACTGCAAAGTATTACCAATGCACAGACAATGTTTTAGAAGAAAAACTTTGTTGAATAAAACCTTGTTTATACAAATCATCCAGTCATAGTATTGTGAGGATTTTTCCCATCTAAGCAGAGTGTTGTGAGTTGAAAGCACTGATCCCTGGTAAACTGAAGCACTTTTTTAATCATCTATTTTCAAATGCATTATATGTATATAAGAGATTAATCAGCTATATCAACAACAGAAAGAGCGGTTGTTCGTTGACGTTATCACAAATAAACGCTCCTGTGCGTGAGTTGGTGAAGGAATTTCAGGAGCGTAGCTTCAGCTGGGGAAGAATGGACGTGTAGCTGATACACCTAATCTGCGATCAGTCATGTAATGTGTGCACCAACACAACTGAATACAAAACACCATGAGTGAGTCAGAGGTGTGCGCTTGGCTTGAGTTGCGTACTAAATGCGTATAATACGCTGTTGCCATAACAATGCGCCATAACAATTTTTAAGTCTCTTAAAACTGGAAAACGAGTACTTCCCTAGGATAAAGTATCCACAACACAGTTACTAATGATCAGTGGTGTAGTTGGGGCCGTATGTACGTATACGCCCTATGCTTGCTTTTTTCCTAGGACTTTAGCATTAACGACTTCTAAGTGTAAACGTCCTGTAAAATAAGGAATTGTCCCGTAATTAAGGGGAAAATATGTGTTCCGTATGAAATCCATATGCGATGCCATTTGTCCCATATTTTAGGGTCACACACCCAAACTGCTGAGAATGTTTCACAAATCGAGAGAAATAGTCCTGAAACACACACCTTTCGCTTGAGTTGTGTGAGATATTGGATGTTGCTTTACATGGACGCTTTCTGGGAGAAAGATCAGTGACAATCAGTGGACGTCTTCTGTCGTGTTTTCTGTCAGAAGCAAGATCATTTTGTCAAAATCATATAGCATTCGAGTGCATGTTAATTGTTTCCCACCATTGGGATTTTAAAATGCCAGTAAACGCACCTACTCGTGACATTTTATTGCATATGTTAGAGCTCGTTCTGGAAGCGAGAGAGAGAGGTAAGATAAAAGTGCATTAATTCAAAATAAAAGTACAGTAGTACAGGTGTAATTAAAACACTTAACATGATTTTCTTACATTTCTCTTATGATAAACACAATTTACTGCCAAAACAATGACACTAATCCAATGGGAAATACATTATTTTCATGTTAAGCCTTTTCTCTCCCTTTCTCTTTTCTTCCTGGTCGTTGTATTAAAGCATTTTTCATTTTAAGTTGAGTAGGGGACATTCACACTGAACATGTTTCTGCGTCCGTCCGTGCTGTTTCAATGTAAAGCACCATCTCGTGCAGGAACGCCTGTAAAGATGGGTCTTTCCTACAATTATGTGTCATTTAAGTCCCAATTACAAGTGTGTGTGGTATTTATGTTGTTTAATTTCACCCGATTACAATTTTGAAAGGCTTGTTAAAAGGAATAAATACTTTTTATAATGTTACACTTTTCTGTGGGCTTAAAAGTTCAATTTTAAATAATTGAAATCCTTTTCCATTGCACTGTGTCACTTCCTCATGTCCTAAATACTGCTCGTCAAGCATCTTTAACAAAAATAAATGTTAAATCAATGGATTTCTACTTTTTCCCCACATACAGTTAAGAGTTTAGTGTTACATTCTTTCACTAACATGTATTCATTTGTGGTAAATGTGCAATTTTAACACTGATAGTGGAGGTTTTTTTGTGTGTCCCTTGATTTATTGCACACCCTGTCATGATACCATGACCTTTCATTGAAGATATATGTTAGGAAATGACATCACACACACTGGAGGTGGACATCAGCCATTCTGCAAAATTACTTTGAGTTATTTGAAGTTTATACCTCTATTGTTTTATTTATGTTTTCTTTTATTTTGTGGTGTTAGTCATATGTGGCCAAGCATAACATGTCCACCCTATTATGGGAAGATATATGGGAAATTAAAATAAAATTTAAATATACAGTATTTATGTTAACAGAAATAAAATCATAAATATTAGTTTACAAATATGTTTCCTAGATATCAATCACAGACCATGTAGTGGCTCATTTATCCACTGAATGTCCACCCTGTTATTGTCTACCCTGATGCTGCCCATTTAACTTGATGGATATCTGAATTTTTTTGTAATTTAGCTTGACCAGTAGGACTAATACGATCTCTAATATGTCCCTGTAATGTTGAAACATGAAGAAACTTGTAAAAGTATGTTTTATTTTTCAAATGTTTCAAAGTCGGAATGTCACCAAATTGTAGGAATGATCCATTTACAATATGTACAGAGTTTCGGAACTGCAGCTCTCTGTACGCAGATTACGCAGTCTACAGTAACAGTAAAGTACAGTCTATAGTAACAGACAAAATGTCCTTTTCGGCTGACATCGCGATTCACTCTGTGATTCACTCAGATAATATGTAATGCCCACTTCACAATCCAATCAATTCCAGATGGATGAAATCAAGTCCAGTCCTAAAATGTTTGGGTTGTGAACTGTGCTTAACACTATGTTTTTGGTTCAGGGCTTTCAACCTTTTTTATTAGTCGTATTTAGTGTAAATGTATGCTTTCGATGAAGTTTGATGCTGTCACCCTAATAGAGATCTTCATTGTGTGTTCCACAGTTTTGTGGAAATTATGTCTGATATTTATCTAAAGCATATTACCTCCTTCAATATCTTTATGTAGTTAGTCAGAGACTATTTAGCCAGAGACGGATCACTGGTATTAAAATGAATGGGAGAAATTGTAAAGCCCAATATGGCGGTTGTAGAAAAGGAAGTCCCAACTTGCATGTAAAAACGGCAATCACCTTTTAGATAAACTCAAATGAATCAAACTCGATAATGCACATGCGCATTAGCTTGACCAGCCTGAAAAGTAGCGCTTTTTTTTATTTTTATTTTTTATCTGAGTTTAAGATGCACAATTTATGATATCATTGTTGTCGGTTTTTATAACTGATTTGAAATCTGTTCTTTGATTGTAATCTTGACCAACCGTTTTGAAGATTTCGGTCCTTCCCCATTCAGGTAGATAGGAGCTGTACTTTTAATGCGGCTTGTATTCATAGAAAATCCCAAGATGGCCACTAAGTGGACTGATTTGCCTAAGAAGGGACTTTGAGTTAGCTACTTTTTGTTAGTAGCTTGTAGTGTAGCTAACTTCCTTTTTAATTGGGTAGATTGACTGCAGTTAAACTACTTTAATTTATGAGTAGCTTGATAAGCTAACATTTCAAAGTTGCTTCCCTACACTGATGGATAGCAACATCTTTCTCTCTTCCTCTCTCTGCACTTTGATTTGGCTGTGATAGAATAAATATTCACAAGGAAGACACACACACCTCCACACACCGTTGTTCATCCACTGTTACACACCCACTATTTATGGTTGTGTAATGTGCTCAGTGCAGTGTGACTGATGTTTTTCTCAGTGTCAATGGTTTTGTTTTTGGTTCTCTGTCACATACTGAAACAAATGCATACAGGAATGTCTATTTTGACACTATCATGTGTGTTGGCTGAACTTTCTGCCTTTAGTGGAAAGTCACAGGGTTGTTTGAAAATAGAACATAGACGACTTAAAAAAAAATCAATGACCTTTATTGATTATTGACAGATAAAACTATGATGGTCCCCAGTGACATCAACTGACCTCTATTTTGTGAGTATCAACATAAAATTTCCACAGTTTGTTCTTCTCAAATTTTAATTTGCTTCTTTCAGACTCTCACTGAATCTTTGGAAAGTGTCTTCGACCAACTTCACTTTCGTGTTCTAAATTCAAATGTCATTTGCGACTGACAAACTCCCATTTTGATCTCTTGTTTTCTCATCTCCGTCTCTAAACAATTTGTTCAGGACTGTGTAAATGGGATCAAAGTGGCAAGCAGTAATAGCAGCGTTTTCAGAAGAAATTGTTGGGAAAAAAATCACACTATTCAACAGGGTTCTCTGGGTCATTCGCTAAAGATGTTCTCTGTTTTTCTCCCTCTGTCTTACGCCTCCTCTCTCACATCTCACTTTCTCTTGCTGTTATTTCTCCCACTTATTCACACACACACACACACACAGTTTATTGCTTTAAGAGGTGTGTCAATGTGTTCCCATAAAGACAGAGAGCAGTTATTCAGAAACACTCATGTATCAGCTTTCTTAGAGGGATAATTTACCCATAAATGAATATTTAAAATGAATATTGCTCAAACACGTGTTGTTCCAAATGAGTATGACTTTCTTTTTTCAATGGAACACAAAATAAATTAACATTAACTTTTATTGTATGCAATAAAGATGCAGTGAAAGTGAATGGTGACTGAGGTTAACATTTTGCTCAACATCTACTTTTGTGTTCCACAGAAAAAAGAAAGTCATGCAGGTTGAAACAACATGAGAGTTTGTGAATGATGGCAGAAATTTACTTTTTGATGATCTGTCCCTTTAAGGTGTTGAGAACAGAAAAGACCCCATGAAACAAGATGTGTAAATTGTGTTATGTGTAAATCAGATGTTTATTGTAATTGTCATACTGCTATGTTGCTTGGAACTGCACCCAAGACTTTCACCCACTGTTGCACTTGTGTATATGTTTGAGTGACAATAAAAGGATTTGATTTGATTTGAAATCAAATTGGAGTTTTGTGGCTGTCAGTTCATATCTGTTAGCTTCTCTTTCAGCAAAATGGACCAAAAATTTTGATTTTTCAGGGACGTATGCAATTTATGTCTAACAATTTTTTCCCTCCCCTATAATTATAAATACCACCTGACTCCTGAACTAATTTTACAGCCATCAGTAGCCCAGAGATACAAAATCATATGCAAATAATTTGATCGCTCACCATTCTAACACATCAACACCAAGTGTGGTTGTGTCAGGCTGCGAGGTGAAACTAAAAACCATTGGCTATTTTTAAAAAAGAACAAGCCCTTCGATATGTTCTGCCTCAATTTCTTGTTTCAATCGGAAATATGTCAACACTGGAAAAAAAAATGGCAGTCATCACCATTTCATGGGGTCTTTAAAGAGAACTCATGTCCTGCTGTATAGATACTGGCCATTTCTGGTATTGGACTTTAAGAAGCCATACTGATCAACCACTATTACTAATAAATCCAGTTTGTAAAGTCGACCCGACTCACCCACTCATTATGACACCTTAAGATGGGCACAAAGGGTGTTACGGAAGTCATGGCGGTCGATATGTTATCGCAAGAGAATTTCCTCGCAGTTAATGAGTGATGAATGCTGTGGTTTGTGTGTGTTAGTTAATGACTGATTTGTGTCCAACAAGGTGAGTGGTAGATACAACACCCTTGGAATGTTAATACACTTCATCTTGGCTTATTGCGCAACTATAGATGGGTGTTCACTGACAGCGACTTGTGGCGACAAAGTGCCGGAAGTCTGCGATTTCCATGTCTAGCAATGCGATAAACTTGAGAAAAGTTTAACTTTATGCAAATGAGAAGCAATGCAATTTGGCGACTGCCAATGGGAGTGAAGACAGCCCTTACAAAAAAATCTAAACTAGCCACAGATTTGCAGCAAATTTGCCACTTGTTATTTTCACATGCAAATGAGCATTTGATTCACCGCAAATGTTTACCAGAAGTTTGCAGGTCTTCGCCAGTAGTGGTGAACCTCAGGCAAACCTTTGGCAACAATGGACAATTCGCCGCAAGTTTGCCGCAAAGCTCATTTGCATGTGAAAAATTATCAATGGCGAATTTGTGGGAAGTTTGCAGCAAATTTGCAATGAACTCTCGATTTTTGGAAGGGTGTGGAGCTCACAAACAGGGATATAAAAAACTGTGGAAAACAGTGACATGTTTGCATTCACAGTAATACAATGATAATGACCCAAAATCAGATTATTCAAAAAAATCTGACAAATGGGGTGGGTGATATGAGCAAAAATCTATATTATGATAGAGCAATGGTCCGGACAATAATAACTTACACGGTGTCAGTAGTCAGTATGGCTATGTACTGATATAAGAAATATGCTTTGTTTGTTTGTTTGTTGGAATAGTTATTATAAATTTCCACATTGGCACCAAAAGTACTTTGTAAAATAAAAAAAATACAATCCTAAACAGTCAAAATAGTCCCTGGGCAAGGATGAGGGCATTGGAGGTCCAGAGATATCCAAAGTACTGAGATCTTATGGAACTTCTACCAAAGGATTAAAATATTTCATTAAGTTCATTAGTTGAGGGCATTTGGACATGAATATTAAAAGATAAGATCAACTGTTCATTTTGAAGCTGAATGACAGCAGTCCAGTTTTTGCATCTGAATATTTTATTCCAGAATATTTTTTATTTATTTTTTTTACATTCAGTTACCTATGTATGGGACATGGCCTTTTGATTGAGAAAAGATGTATGGGTGTTCAACGGTGTCCACTGAGAGAAATTTTAGAAAATGTAAAAGTCCGAATGGCCCATTTTTATATTTGACCCAAAGTGAAAATGTACTAACATCAAACAGTTTACATCACAACAGAGCAGCTTAAAAATACTGTTTGCTATAGTTAAATGGGCTGACTGTTAAATAATGGAAACATTCTCATCATATGCAGAGAAATCTACTATACTACGTACTAGTAGTTTAAAAGTTTTTATTGTCTTTACTTGCCATCAGGTCAGAAATAATTACATCTCTGATTAATTTTCATATTAGACACATGAATATTTTTAGTGAAGAGATGCCAGTATCCATCTAATTGCTGCTCACTGTGTCTCCGCTCCTGTTGTTAAAATAACCGCATCTCATGCGGCACCTCTATTACGGTTCATTTAAAGCATTTAAATGAAGCGCGCTCGGTGCTATTAAAGGAAAATTGCCGAAAGGTCCGCACCTCTGAGTGCTTGTGGCGTGTACAGCTGCATGTGTTGATGCATTGTGCAATTAGAAACTGTAGAAAAGTTCAAATAGGGCAACAGTTGTCATGATGTCTTGTGGTCCGGATGGGGCCAAGACCGCGGTCCGCTAATTGGTGACCGCTAATTTAAAGTAATATATATGCAGTAGAAAACGCTCAATTTGTCTTGTTTACATTGTGAATTCATGACGCTAATGCGCTAACACGCTATAAGTGGCCAAAAGAACAACCGTCCTCAAGGTAACAACTGTCCTCCAGGTCACACCTACCGACGTCGTGGACCAATAGCAGTAAGGTGTTTAGCAGCCAGTGAGAGGTTTTCCTAATAGTTTGCCTAGGCAGGCTGTTATGAACCACCAAAACAAATGCAAAAACCCCTTCTTTTTGGCCAGATTTTGTTCTAAATGATGTCACACCCATTCGCTCTTTCGATTTCGTATGAAGAATATCAGGGCCTTTAACCAGTGCACTCCTACTGTTGATACAAGAAAACCTTGTTTACATTAGACTTGATATCATCGGGTTGTTCTCTGCTATTGATACCAAAATCTAAACAGTCATGTGCACAACACTTGCACTCATTGGATAAGCTGGTAAGAACAGCAGTAAAGTGTTTACATGCAACGTGAAATCAGAGTAATGTGCAAAAGTCTTCCCAAGTAGAAGAAAACATTTCCCATTGAAGAGATGCAGAGTGTTATGAAAGCAGCAACTGGAGCAGAGCTGTGATAGTGAGGGGGTGTGAGAGGGATAGATAGTGTGTGTTTTGCTTTTGAGGTCAGTACCTTGAAATGGCTGGATGGAAATATGTGTGGGACACTGTTAGCATCACCGACACATGCTTTACATCTTACTGGAAGTGTTTGTCTCTGCAATGTCTATAACTTATTAATAATGCTGGCTAAGGTTAGCATCACTATTACTATTGCTCATACACCATTTGTGCTGCATACATAATACCTCAGATCGTGTGCCGTGTGAAGAACAGGTGTGCTATTAAGCAATCAGACTTTACCTGGCAGAAGATCGAACGGTCTAAAATTTCCCATAGACTTGTATTAAAGGAGGGACCCGAACCATTTCTAGGAACCAGAATATCATTGAGACTTGGTGGTGGGCTGTTTTGACTTTGTGGCAATAAGCAACCATCCAGAACACCCTAGCAACCACCTAGCAACACCTTAGCAACTCTGGAAACCCCCATGAGGAGACCCTCTCCATGTCAAATAAAACAGCTTTTAGAAGGATACTGATATGACTAGAGTCCTCGTCTCATTTGTTTACCCGTTACTTTATACCTATTTTTCAAAATTACTATTAATTTCTTTAGTGAGGGAAAAATTACTGGATGCACCATTGATTCAGTCAATCACGCAGTACCTTAGACATCAAAGTCTGCTTGTTTCAAAGCGTTTTGAATGGTTTGCCTCATCATGTAACCTATTGACCTATTTCATGTGACATCACTGTATGACCGCTTAGTCTTGTACACTAATATGCCTCGGTTGCTTTCTGTGTGTTCTTCATTAGTTTAAAGCAGTTCTTACATTCATACAGACAGGATCATCACATACGTTTTGTAATATTTTTATCAAATCAGACCGAAAATAACACAAAAATGTGTAACTTCTGAATGAGAGATGTTTACAGTGATGCACTGATAGGCGTGTGCATTCGCCAGTCACACATCAGTCTTGCTGGCATACGGAGGTAAATCATATGGAAAATATATTTAAAAGTCTGCGAAAGTCAAATTTGCCAATATTTGTGCTGACTTCAGACCTGTATGCACCATTCCTGGGACTTGGGATTTTTTTTTAGGTTTTTCTTGATATTGTTTTACAAGGGATTTTTCCATTCACCGGCATTGTTTATTCCCGCTGGATGGTCTCAAATATGGCGGCTGCGGGGAAAAAGTGACGTCACTGAAACGGGTCAATAGAGCGCAACAGTGCCCGCCTGCCCACTTTTTTAGCTGTCTGGGTTCCGGAAATATTTACCCCATTAATTTCTTCCATTGACTTTTTATAAAATCCTTCATAAAAGAGTTGTAAGCCATAAACCAAACCAACCAGCTATGAGGAGAATCACAACATCACAAACTTTGTTTTGAGGCAAAAAATATTTGAAAATGGGACATAAAGACAAGGGTAGAAGGCTGTGTACTTACCGTCTTTCATGAAGGCATGAACTACAATCCCATGAAACATTGCGAATTATGTCATTGAATAAAAAACGATGGGAATATATAAAACTATTGATTTTAGGTTGTTGATTATAAGTATAGAAACAATATATTTCACGTTTATTACAAAATATTCTGATATGTACAAATACATAAGTAGCTTAGGGTGGAGGGGAGACCGACTCGATTACGTCATTCACAGTGAGTCATGGGAGCGCGCGGTCGATCTGAGCTACGTTTTATGGGTTTTGTTGACCGCGGTTCTCTGACTGTGGAGCTTTCTCTGCTGGATCATGGGTAATGTAGTTGTTTACCATGAATTCCGCTATCACACGATTTTTAAATAATGTTGAAATAACGCAGATGGATGGCTTTGACGGAAGCATATACCATCGGTGAACAACCTCATAGCTCACGGTAGGTCTGTCTTTAAAGGTTTATAAGTTATCATTGAAAATCAGTTAGTCTATGGGATAAATGTATGGGATTTTTACTTCCTGAACCAGACTGTTGCGCTCTATAGGTAAGTGCCATTTTCATTTGCAACTGTCACGTCCGTTTATGTTGGTTTTTCCACATTATCATAAGAACTCGAAAGAATACAAATTAAATATTACATGTTCTAAGGAATGCCAACCCTTCTAAATATTGTGGCTATTATTATTTCTGGATTGTGCATTTAAATTCACAGAGTTTTACAAAGAGTGTTACTGATTAATTATAAACCAACCATCAGTTTTTCATATCAGTGTTTTCATGTTAATAACCGATATGCTGATGGTTTTAATTTGGTCAGTAATGGCTGATAAATATTGGCAGCCGATACTGTACATTGGTGCATCCTTTGGTTTTATTATCTTTTCAATGTCCATACATTGATCCCCATAATGTAGGCAAAACTACATTAATGACATGTCTCATCAACAAAGTGATTAACACCAAGGTACTGAACAGACTGCATGTCTATCCTTAACAGCCTTGTTTTGATTCACAACATTTTTCATATGGTCACTACCCTGACTATGGTCTGTTTGGCATTTTTCAGCATTTCCTGCACCGCTTTTCAGCAGCGGCACTCCACCTCTACTGAATCTCCAGTGCCATGGCAAAAGAATGATATGGCCTATTTTTCCTCCAATAGGGCTGTAAAAAATAGCGTAATAGATTTATGTAAATATTGTAAGTTCATGTAAATACATGTAAATGCCTCTTTAAGATCTATTTCAGTCCATCACAAGCTGTCTAATTTGCAAACACTGAATGTGAAAGACAGAAAGGAAAAAAAAGGGACATTTAGAAGTGAAAAAGAAAGTGATAATTGTTTTTTTTAAAGAGAGAGGGAGTCTGGATATTATTTTTTGTGGTTTTTTTGTGTGTGTGTGGTTTCTGTGGGTGGAGCTTTTAAATGGGAAACATTTGTGGGCATCCACCCCTGACAGTCAAAATCTGGAAATAAAAATCATTAAGATAAATCCTGAAGAGAGTTCCATCATTGTTTAAAGGCAGAAATGTGATGCTTATCATTTTATAAAAGCACTCACATTGATTCTTTTGTTAAAACTTGTGTATTATTTGAGCTGTAAAGTTGGTTAAATTGCTGTTTTTACTAGGGATGGGCACGAGTACTTGGACGTGGCAGCAATGATCGATCGTGTGTGGCAGGGTGAGCAAGAGACAGACACAGTGGGTGTGGCGTCAAGCCTCGGAGAGGACGTAAAAATGGACGTAATGGACTTTTGGATGTAAAAATGTCCAAAAGGGTTAATAAAGTGTCCAAGAGGAAATAGTGTTCATAATAAAAGGGGGAATCTGGCATCCTCGCGGTGAACAGGGCCCTGTGAAAGGGGCGGGTTAGTGTCCATAGAATAGCCCAGGCAAGGGCTGGGTCAGTCGGCCGCTCACGCTCCCCTCCAAAGTCCACGGCGCGTGGGGCGGCGGCGTCGTCACTGGCGGCCTGTCTTCCCAGGCCCGCGGCAAGCGTGAGGGGAAGGCGGCCCGGCATCTAGCCCGTCGGCGGCAACATGAGCAGTTCACCCCCGGCGACTCATTACGGCATCCGGGGGTCTGAAGAACGGGTCCGGCAGCGTGTCCACTCATCCGATCTCTCCAAGCTCTGGTCCTGGGTGTGCGAGGATGCCAATGTGTGCACACATGGAGATTTGAAGTCGGCTCCCTGAGAAGAGGTGCGCACTGCGTTTTAAAGACAGCAATGATGAAGCATTATCCCCATCAGGTGTGCATCATTCACCGCTGACTAAACGAGGCTTAGTAATTATTCACCTCTTCTCGCTCTCCCGCCCAACTCCCATCGTGAGCCTGGCTGAAGGGCGGCCCTAAGAGGCGGGGCGACGATGATGAGCCAGAGGGGCGGATCGTTTCGCCACACATGAAAACAATGATCGATAGTGATCACGCATGATGTGACTTTTCACTTAATTGGAAATTCAGTGACAATTACCTGACAACTAAACACAAACGTGTCAAAGAGGGAGCTTATTTTTAATTTCGAGATTTATTAAGTTGTGACTTTGAGGGGTACATTGATTTTCAGAGACGTCTCATGGCAAACAAACTGATACGACGCTGCAATGCTGTCGTTACGATAATCAAAACAAAGAGAGTGTAATTAACCGTGTTTTGAATGCCTGTCCCTACAAAATATTTGCTAACATTTAATGCAAGAACTTTGACTCGTTAATGGATATTATTTAATAAAAGTGAATGATTGTCACTGACTATACCCCCCTGCCCTGTGTGACATAACACACACCTGCATCTCGATGAAATGAATGAAGATTTCCGCTCGAGTTTCCAAGTTAGATATCCGATATAAAGTGTCATTCCATTGCACTTTCCTCAGTTGAAAGGTGGAAATTCAGACTCTCTGAGTTGAATGGAATGCTTAATCAATCACAGCAACAACAATACAGAGCATCGCGGCTTTCCTCACAAGAGCGAACATTTGGGGACACACACATACACACCAGGCGCGTGTGGCAGTGTACAGCAGGCGAGTGTTTCAAACAGCTAGACAGAGCGCAGTACTTCAACTTTTAACACGCATATTAAAACGCAATGGTTATGGCATCTCCTGTTATTTGAAAATAGACGGTTCAGACAGTCACTAAAAAAATGGTGCGCACTTACTAAGATTACTACGGTAACCTGAAGGAAGAACAGACAGACGTGTATTGTGCCCATTCTTTCATTGAGTTGGGCAGCGAATTGTCACATAATGACAAAATATGATGCATTATATTTTGATTATGCAATCTTTTGTACATTCTGTAACATACTATTTTATAACAGCCTATAATAATGAATAGACAATACATTGGAACAACAAGACGCAATGCAGCAGCCAAAGAAGTTTGTCAGACATGTTATTATATATACAGTTATGAACATGTAATTGCCCCTTGAGTCCTTGACGAGTACTCAAGTAATTACTCCGAGTACTCGAGGAGACAAAATGACTAAAATGCCCATCCCTAGTTTTTACAGTCGTTTTACATTGTCATGGCAACAAAGTTGTAAAATTGGAAATAACTTTACACAAAATAGATTTGTAAACGATTTTATCATACTAAAACCATGTTAACATGCATATTGTTTACGTTTTGTGGCTATACTTTTGAAACAGTGAGTATTTTAACGTTTACAGATTAGCACCATTCACTTCCATTGTAAGTGCCTTTTTTTGGATTTTTTCCCTTTTTCACCCAATTTGGAATGCCCAATTCCCAATGCGCTTTTAAGTCCTCGTGGTCGTGTAGTGATTCGCCTCAATCCGGGTGGCGGAGGAAGAATCCCAGCTGCCTCCGCGTCTGAGAGCGCCAACCCGTGCATCTTATCACGTGGCTTGTTGAGCGCATTACCACGGAGACAAAGCGTGTGTGGAGGCTTCGCTCCATCCACCGCGGCATCCACGCTCAACTCGCCACGCGCCCCACCGAGAACGAACCACATTATAGCGACCACGAGGAGGTTACCCCATGTGACTCTACCCTCCCTAGCAAACAGGCCAATTTGGTTGCTTAGGAGACCTGGCTGGAGTCACTCAGCACGCCCTGGGATTCGAACTAGCGAACTCCAGGGGTGGTAGCCAGCGTCTTTTAAAGAAAAGGAGGGACAAGTGAGAATTTATTTTTGTGGTAATCCGCATTATGCCACAAATACTGTCGACTGAGCTTAACTTGTATTGAGCCCGGAATATTCACATACTGCAGTACTACACTTGAATGACATATTTATATTTGCATAAAATTCTCTTATTTATTTAGAAATATGATTAGGTTTTAAAGTGCACAATGATAGCGCTTACCTCTAATTATTATGTTCAGGTGATTACATAATCATTTCGATAGGCATTGTTATGGTTTTGTTTTTTTTTAATCTCTCTTTGTGTGTGTTTGTGTTATAGATCAATGTGCGTGCAGTGAGGAGACGTCGGAATGCACTTGTTTGGACTTTCATCCCATTGAGGTGTGTAAATCAAACCTACAGTATTCTCTGCAAATCAACCAATTAGAGAACCCCAGCCAGCATGAGTTCTGCACTGCCCTGCAAAGGCAAAATGCTGTTACTGCTACACCTTTTGTCAAAATTGAGTTATAACTGAAATCAGGTCTTTTAGACTATGTTCTGTTCTGTGACAAATGGCTTTGGTTCAACTATGATCAAATTCAGGGAAAATGGAGTGAGACTATTTTAATCCACATTTGGCTGGACAATAAAAACTCTTTGTAGCAGTGTAAGTGTAGTTACTGCATTTTGGCTGTGTAGGCCAGGGCCAGAATCTAATTTTGAGTACCATCATCTCTTTTGTGAGGGATATTGTGTTATTGGCAATAAGCTTTAAATCCCATTTAAGCATGAAGAGAAGGACAATTGATACAAAATGGTGCTGTTAAGAGTATTTATGGGGACGTACACCCTCCTCATATTTTATGCTGCGAGTTAAAAGGTATGACCAAAAACTTATATATTATTTTTATTTTTTTTATGTAAGCATACTTGCAAACCAAAAAGTGTTTTCATAACAAACAATAAGCCTGGCATCATTAAAAAAAACAGCTTCAGATTTTGTAACGTGTTAAAAACAAAAGTGAAACTAATATTATGAAATGGATAGTTCAGACTCTTAATTCTGGTTGGTTGAGCCACATTCAGAATATTGCTGAACTTAATCAGTTTGGTAAAGGGGAATGGTGCACAATTCCTCCTGATCTTTGTGCAGGTCTGATCCACAATTATGTTTTTTGGAGGTTATGGACCATTTTCACATTTCTGGGTTTGGAAAGTGAAAGTAAACTATAGCAGGTTTAAATTAAAATTATACCATCATTTACTCACCCTCATGCCATCCCAGATGTGTATGACTTTCTTTCTTCTGCAGAACACAAATGAAGATTTTTAGAAGAATATTTCAGCTCTGTAGGTCCATACAATGCAAGTAAATGGTAACCAAAACCTTGAAGCTCCAAAAATCACATAAAGGCAGCATAAAAGTAATCCATATGACTCCAGTGGTTTAATCCATGTCTTCTGAAGCGATCCAGTTGATTGTGGGTGAGAACAGACCAAAATATAACTCCTTTTTTACTATAAACCTTAACATCAGCAGTCTCCTTGGTGATCATGATTTCAAGCTGGATTGCACTTCCTATAACACCATCTAGAGCTCTATGCATGCGTCAAGCACTAGGAAGCGTAATCGAGCTTGAAATTATGATCGTGCCTAGAGACTGCAATGACAAGATATACAGTGAAAAAGGAGTTATATTTTGGTCTGTTCTCACCCAAAAATCGATTAGATCACTTCAGAGTCATATGGATTACTTTTATGCTGCCTTTATGTGCTTTTTGGAGCTTCAAAGCTAGGTCACCATTCACTTGCATTGTATGGACCTACAGAGCTGAGATATTGTTCTAAAAATATTTGTTTGTTTTCAGCAAAACAAAGAAAGTTATACCCATCTGGGATGGCATGAGGGTGAGTAAATGATGAGAGAATTCTCATTTTTGGGTGAACTATCCCTTTAAACGGTGCACTGGCCTTTTGAGGTACATTAGCAGACTATAGCCAATGTTGTTGCATCGTTCCCTAGAGGCAGATTATCAATTCATAAACACATACTTTTCGCCCTTTTCCATCGAAACACTTACTATAGCACATTAATTTTAAGGCGATAATTGTAAACTACATTTACAAGCTTTTTTGGACACAGTCAGATTGCATGGTAGCTCAGTTTAGGATGCAGAGGCCTGGGGTTTGAGTTCTGTAGAGCACACAAGTCGATACGTGGGCCGAAAGTGTAATAGAAGCACCAAAAATAGACGTGGACACAAGGGCTGAAACGATTAGTCGATGTTATCGGAAAGATTTCTACATACATTTTCATTGTCGAATAGTTGTTTGATCTCATTTAACGTAACATGAGATCACATTAAACTCTGATGATGACACGTGAGAGCAGCACTGCAGTTTGCTCCTGACTGAGGAGAGGAAGAATTACACAGCTCATAGTCCAGAAGCACTCCAAACTTTCCAAACAGCGTCAGGTGATGTAGATCGCAAAGTATGAGGGAATAATAATGCAAAAATACAAAATAAGTAAATACAGATGCATTCTCGTTGTGGAATAAGTGGATCTGCCGCTCCGCTGAAGCAAAACTTGCGTGTCAAGCGTCTTTAAAGGAAACACCCCAGCGTTACATCTTAAATGCAGTTATATTTAATGTTTTATAGCTTTATTAAAGTTCAAATAATGCGGAAGCAGATCATGTAAATAACTACAAACTCTGAAACTGTCATTTCTCTGTGCGGTCAGTGCCTCTTCTATGAGTTGCATGAATGTCCTGATCTAAGGGGAAGAGATTGAAACTGCACCCGGCTGATGCACACTCTGTCACGGGAACACTCATCCCTTGAGTGTGCATGCTTAATGCAGCTAGATTATAACGTGATGGCTCGCGACTTATTGAAGCATAATATGTCACTGTGCATTTCTTATCGTGAAGAAAATTGCCAATACGCAGCTTTTTTAACAAGAGTGAGTTAAAGATGGATTGAAGTGAAAGGTGAGAGAGGGAAGTCTTCACCCCATTATACACTGCAACAAAATACGCTTTTGATTTGTTTTGGTTTTGGCTTGTTTTCCAATATAAATATCTAAAACTCATTTAAAACAACAGCTGTATCTATAAAATTGTTATCTGAGAATGTTGAATATAATATTAAAAATACAAATATTTTAAAATATCTAAAAATCCTTTAAAAAATGATGCATTCATCCGAGAAGCAGCATATGAGATATTTAGACTTGCTTTTGGAGAATAGATCTTGAATATAAGTATATTTTGGCAGAAGTATGAACAAGTGAAAAAATACACTTAGATACAAAATACACTTACATCTGTCT
This sequence comes from Myxocyprinus asiaticus, assembly GCF_019703515.2. Taxonomy (NCBI): domain Eukaryota; kingdom Metazoa; phylum Chordata; class Actinopteri; order Cypriniformes; family Catostomidae; genus Myxocyprinus; species Myxocyprinus asiaticus. The sequence goes on from NC_059361.1 coordinate 36,180,188, forward strand.
CTTAAAGCTAGACTAAATATCTTATATGTTGCTTCTCAAGTAAATGTATCTTGTTTTAAGGATTTTTAGACAATTATAAATGGAAAACAAGACAAAAACACTTGATAACAATAGGATTTTTTGCAGTGAATTTCTTTACTGAATTAAACTTAATAAAAAGTATTTTTTCCCCTCTAATTCAGTGAATTTCATTTAGAGGTATATTTAAAAGATGATTTTCTCCTCTTTATTGTTAGTAAGCATGTTTAATACAGCCTTTTAACTCGGGGCACAAGCTGAGTAATCGGTTAAGGGCTAATGATGAATCGTTACAATAATCGCCTGAATAGTCGAATAATCATCCGAATAATCGTTAGATTAGTCGATTATCAAAATAATCATTAGTAGCAGCCCTAGTGGACACTATCAGTTAGGTTTAAGTTTAAGGTTTAGGTTAGGCAGATCAGTTTTGTTGATTTTAAAACTCTATAAATCATCAAGCTTAAAAACCTTATCTGTTTGGAAGGAAACGTAGTGCCACACAGTAGACATTTCAGCTCGGAACTGCCGCTATACAGCACGTGTAACATAGACAGTAACATGAACACTGTAAAATAAAGTGTGACCGATATGAATACTCATTAAATAATGTAAAGTAAAAGAGAAAAAAGCCCAGATGCTAAATTAAAGCAGAAAAAACATCATCAAACTGAAAAGGTCCATTGCTGTCAAAGGAGGGTCAACCAGTTATTAAGTCCTAGACTGTGCCTGTTTACACAGGGCATTCAATAAAGACATGTTTTTTTGTTTAAGCAGACTTTGACCAATTTACTGTGTGCAGAAATACAGTTAATATACTTTTCTGCAATTGGGTGAAATTTATAAAGACATGCTCTTGACACTCTTCCTCTCTCTCTGTTATTTAGCTGTCTGTTTGCAGTGAATGTCTCACTGATAGACAGACACAACATACTGCTGCGATCCAACTGCCTTAATTTCTTCTTTATCACCAACCAATCAAATGCACTCAGAAAATAAACTATCCAATCATGGCAAGCAAGTGACTACCGGGGCCCAATCACAGCCCTCTAATGTAAACCAAGCGCAGCAGCAAGGATCTGCTGGAAACCAGGGTTCAAAGGGCAGTGGATCCGGGAACCATGGTGTCAAATCCAACCAGATTTCTCATGGCAACCCTGGACTGAAGAGTCTCAGCGAATCAGGCAGTGGTATTGGAATGATGAAGACCAAAACCAAGAGGGAAAGAAGTGTCTCCATGGACACAGGAGACCAAAGAGAATCACTGACCCCTGTTTTGCAGCCGGATGCCAAAGGTAGGCCAGTCCTAATAGTTGTCCCAGTCTGATAGTTATTGTGCTCAAAAAAGGCTCCAGTCAAATCTAGCCCAATACAAAAACGATTACACAAATATTCATCCGCTGGTACTCAATGGGTCGTGCACAACCAACACCAACATTCATATTAGTCATTTATCATTGCACTGTATCTCTTGATCAACAACCCCAAAAAGCCACACTTCTGTAATTCCCCTTTCAACTGGAAACACAGTAAAGATGAAACTGCCTGTTTTCAGTAACCCCAAAATGCCCTGACCTTTCTAAGTACACGTGTGTGTGCTTGCTTAAATGTGTCTGTGTGTGTAGCATGTCAGACGTCATGCCCCTTTGTATTTGCCTGGAACTGTGTGAAATGTGTGCATGAAAGTGTTTGTGTTTTCCTGTTGGTCGTCCTGTAGTGTGTCGCTCTCTAATTGAGCGGGATGGAGACAGGAAGTAGAACAGAGCGAGGTGGAGAGACTGAGGGAGACTCTGCACAACCTGTTTCTGATTGTATGAACACACACACACTCCAGTGTGCCCTTATGTGGTCTGAGTGAAAGTCACGAAAAACATGTCAAGGTTACATTTCACCCAAAAATCAAAAGAAATAAAAGCTATATATATATATATATATATATACACATAGTGTATTACCTTAAGAAAATAAAGCCAATTTTTAGGACCATTAATATATTGTGAATAAAGCACATTTTCCCTCATATTCTCATTACCGCAATGTGTCTGGGCATTTTACTTAAATTAGTAATTCCTATTTTTATCAGTGATGATTGTGGTAACAGTTCGTGGAAAAGAGGAAGCTGGGGCCGGCTTGACAAAACACGTAGACATTTATTGTTGCAATTTTCAGTCGCACACAATAAGGCCGCTTTTCAGCAGTACACAAAAGGTTTGCTTTTCAGCAACACCACACTGACACGCAGATACACACAAACAGCTTTTCCCGTCTGCCGCTATCTCTTCTCCTTAAGTTCCAGCCCCTCGCTGGAACGCGAGACCGGTGTGGCACGCATGTGAAAGTCATTTGCCACTTATCTTCCCGGCCTCGCTCTGCCCAGACGCCGCTTGGCCCTGCCCTGCTCGCCACAATTGTCATTATATTCCATTAAAGGAAAAACATGACCATACTTCTTTAAATCAGCATAGATTAAAAGCAGTACAAATGCCATGATGTATAAATGCTGTACAAATATATGTATATATATATATATATATATATATATATATATATATATATATATATATATATATATATATATTGCTTTACAGCAAGTTTTTATTTGCATTATGGTAATGAGAATTGGGTGAAAATGAAAATAATATAACAATACAAAAATCTCAGTGGTCCTAAAATAAGCTTTATTTTATTTGTGCAAAATAAAATGTCTGGTTTTCTGTGTTGGGGTGAGATTCCCACTCAAACAGCTTCTGACCAATCTAAAGAGCAATAACAGGTCCACTCTTCCTGAATTGTGGGGGCGTGTTTTTCTTTTCTGTGTGTGTGCGTGTTTGCTGTTTCTTTTTGTTTGGTTCATTGTGCTGTTCTTATTTTATTTCCATTTGCCCAGTTCTTTGTGTAGGCCGTGTTTGTATGAGAGAGAGAGAGAGAGATCAGGGGGAAATATCGGAGCAGTAGTGTGATTTTGAGAAACTGAGTCATCTGGGCTTCCTGTAATGGCACTGAAGCTCCTTTGTGTGTGCAAACACACACTCGCAGTTTCTCTTTCACACAAACACACACCTGTTTGGCTTTATTATAGAATGTAAGGTAAAAGGTGGGGTCAGGGTTATTATAGTTCTGAAAATTTGGTTTTGTATTTTTTTTGTTTATTTTTTGTATTTTGATTTTCAATTTCAGCTTAGTTTTAGTTTAGTTTTAAAGACCATATGAAATCGCATGATGAGCACCGTTATCTTTCCTGTGTCAAGTATACATCAGGTATTTCCAGTTGAAACAAGAAATTGGGCAGTGACCAACCTAGTCTCATAGAAGGAACATTACTATAACTACATCTTTGCAAACTGAGTTTTGCGTGCCACATTCTATGTTTTGTCACAGTTTCTTGGTGAAATGAATACTAATTAACACTAGGCACTACAACAAATCTACGCTTTCACACAAAACTACAATGGCTGATTATGACTTTATAAACACTTCGCACTATTACTTACACACTGCTATGTTATGATAGAGAAAAACATTTACTCTAATGCAACTTTTACTCTAACGCATCATTTGAAAAATAGACATGTTAACTCTTTTATTACAGATCCACCTACATTTACACACTTATTCCAACATGATTAGCTTGTATGGTAGCTCACTTGATAAAGTGTTGAACTTTGGACTTGGAAGACTGGCTCAAGCCCAGCCAATCACGCAAGCTGATTCTTAAGGCAAGACTTAACTAGTAGGTTGTAAGCTCTCCGTAAAGTGATGCGTAGTCACATATTATGACGTTTACCTGTATTTATCCAACAAGCAGCCTTCAAATTTATACACAGAAGTGTTAAAAAGCCGTGAACTTAAATTTGATCTTGTTACGGTTGATGTTCAAACCTTGTTTGCTCACGTAACTGTCAGCTGTAATAAATTATATCTCCATTAAAATACGATACGTAATAAAAGTAGATTTGAAAAATAGCATATATGCCCGGTGTAAATAACAATATTATAGGAACTGTATCTAAAATAAATGAGGGGTGATAAATACTAATGCAACAGGCTGGAAAAACAGACATTTATTTATTTTAATATCCTATATATATATTTTGAATGTGTTGAAATTTGAAACCGGGCGACGCACCCTGAAAACTGCACCGTTAGAACGCTTTCATGCTGAAGAGCTGCTTAAAAGTACATTTTTTTCCTCTCTTGTAAATGTAAATGAATGTAAATGCCAACATCATCATATATGTTAAAAGGACTGAAGCCAGTGATGCAAAACATGAGCTCATTGATGTCATTAAATGAGTCTGCTTTGTTATTCCATCTGTTACTCCTGGTCGGAGGCTTCCGTAAATATTTAGTTTATACGTAGGGTTACGTTCTACCTAAGTTTAATGGTGCAACGCTCAAATATTTAGTAGAGCGTAAATTGAGACTTAGTGCCCATTTACGCCACAACTAGGCTAAGTTGTAACTTACGTACAGCACTTACGTACAGCTGGTGCAACCTGCCCCTGAACCTTGTCTTATTACGACATTATTTCACTCACTTTTGGCGCCCCCACTGGCCATTTCACTGGGAAACTGCAGCCAAATGTGTAATAAAGCATGTCATTTCTCTTGCCATGGTCAGTGTTGGGTAAGTTACTAAAAAAAGTAATCCACTATAAACCATTAACTACTTCTCTTAAATTAGAATCAGATTATTGATTACTTCATTGGAAAAGTAATCACATTACTAATTACTTTGCTTTTAAGTTACTTTCTAAAACACTTGTCACAAAAATGTTTTGTTTTTCTACTTAATAAATTCAAAATAATGTCTATTTTCTTCTTGTTCATTGTCACACTCCCTTCAACTGTCACAAAAACGCAAACGGATTTGACATATGAATTCACATTTTAATTGTATTACACATCTTATTGATGAAAAGATGAGTCATCAATATTTTTGGTCAGTTGTCCTGAAAGAGAAAGACTTTGAATTCTAAATGCGTTTATCTGCTATATGTAATTTTTTTTTTTTTTACTTTTGGGAGTACACTAGCAAATAGATGGCCTTAAAGCTAATAGACATGGACTAATAGCCAAATTAAAGAGACAAAAACTCAGATTAAAAGCACTTGTCATTTTATCTTGTCATTGTTAGGATGGCGACACATAATACTAACCAGCTGTTGTACTTGTTGATCAGGTAGATGGTTCTTTTCCGATTGGATATTTTTTTACAGAAAATACCACGATTAATTAAATCAGGCATCCAGCGTTGATTTAAATGTATGTATAAAAAAATACTGTATGTTCTCTAATTTTATTAAATATCCCCACCAACATATGGGCAATTTTACCACATAGAGAATACTTCAACTTTATACTATGTTTTTATTTTCGTTTTAATGACTATTAAAGTTCCTCAGTATCATAATTCATGTTTAAATTATTGTCCCACCTTTTTTGGAGCAGCACAGAAACAGCGTTGTCACGTGGCACCTGTTACTTTTCACTGCTCTGCTCAGGATGCACCAATCACAGTAGTTTTTGATTACTGCATAAACATTTTTTTAATATACATTTCTGGAGATTACACGGGTGGATTTCCATTTGTATTTATGTCCAATCCTTGAAATTAATAGATTTATACAAGCATACTTTTTGTGTACAAATGTTTTCTTTCTAAGAAACAAAAAAACGTCTCGAGTTTTGCATGCGGCCCAATGGAGGATTCAGGTTTTATGGCTGGTAAGCACCCTCTAAAGGAAGACACCTTTGAATTTGAACATCTGTGCCAAGTAAGGGGTGAAATATGTGAGAGTGAGGGTAGTTGGGAAGTAGAAAGTGGGGGCAAATGTAAATTCGCCCCATAATAAATCTTAAATTGTCATTTTGCACATGTATCTTGTTAATTTAGCCCACCCTTTGTTTAGATTTTCATTTGATTTTCACTTTATGTCCCTTGGATATCATTGTTTTCTCAATGTAGATCTACTAGAAAACAAGTGAATTTGATTATGACACATTAATCTTAGGTTTATTGCATATCGTCGACATATAATCCAACAAGCTTTTCACACACATGGCATTTTTCCTCCATATCGTGCAGCCCTAGTGGTCAGTTCTTAACCTGTTTATTCTTCAAAATGTCTTCAAAAATCAGGATAATATTGAATGTGGTGGGCCAGAAAAATGGGAAATGTGCCTTGTTACGTATATGAGGAAATAATGTTATTTTGCCCATATTACCAAACTGATGTTCTCGCATTTTCTTAAAACCAAGATTTTGAATATTATCCTCGTAATATGTCCCTACCAACTTTCAAACCAAACCTACACCCTTGATTTATTCATACTGTAGTGCACATTTATATTCTTTTGCAAACTCCAGTTTTTATTTTTATTTTAGTAAACACAAATATTTTTACACTTCTAAAGGCCCTTTCACACCAAACGTAAATTTCTCATCGCAATTTCTCACTGCGATGAAGAGTTTGAATAGAAACAGTGGATTCAAACGGAGCCATTCAAACCTTGAGTGAGCATCCATGCACCGAGTTTTTGTCTACAGTGAGTAACAAATTCTTTCCCCTCGTCTGGCAATGAAACGCCCCAACCAGTAAAATACAATTTTAACTTTGTGTCACGTGTCAGGGGCTTTTGCAGTTACCAAAACTAGTGCACAGAAAGCTGTTATGCCCACCGATATTACATGCTAAAGTAACTTAAGAAACTAATCCTGAATTGGAAGTGAGGATGTTTTTTTTATTTGCATCAAAACTAAAAAATAATTTCTGACATTGGTTCTCTGAACATGTAAATGATATTACTGCATCTTTGCCTTGTATAACCTTTTTTACATTTCTTACATGGATTCTTTTCGTAATGTATTTCATGTTGCTGCATTTTTACTTTACGTTCCCTTTAAAACTTCTAATAGTTTAGATTTCATCACATTTAATTTGTAACTGTATAGTTGAAACATGCAGGGTTTTTTTTTTTTCTCCCAATTTGGAATGACCAATTCCCAATGTGCTTTTAAGTCCTCGTGGTGGCGTAGTGATTCGCCTCAGTCCGGGTGGCGGAGGAATACCAGTTGCCTCCGCGTCTGAGATCGTCAACCCATGCATCTTATCACGTGGCTTGTTGAGCGCGTTGCCATGGAGACATAGCACGTGTGGAGGCTTCACGCCATCCACCGCGGCAACCATGCTCAACTCACCACACGCTCCACCGAGAACTAACCACATTATAGCGACCACGAGGAGTTTACCCCATGTGACTCTACCCTCCCTAGCAACTGGGCCAATTTGGTTGCTTAGGAGACCTGGCTTGAGTCACTCAGCACACCCTGGGATTCGAACTAGCGAACTAGCGAACTCCAGGGGTGGTAGCCAGCGTCTTTACACTGAGCTACCCAGGCCCCTAACATGCAGGGTTTTTAAACAGTTGTAAAGAACACATGTAGAGATGTAAATGGCAATAACACATTATCAGTATTGTTCCAACAGACAACATTTGTTTTAACAGTCATTATGTGTGTGCATTAGACAGTGTTTTCAAACAAATGCACCAGTCATTGTACAACTTTCTATACCGGAGTAAAATTGATTGTCAAATAGAGCCACCTAATGTTAAGGCTTGAATGTGCTAACAGCAATTGTTCGTGCCAATTTTGGTTCTGAAAGCGCCATTTGTCGGCAATTCTTCTCGCATTTCCGCGTCGTGTTAGGTGTGAAAGGGCTCCATGGACATGAGAATTTAAAAATTGTGTTTTACAGTTCTGAAAAAAGAAAATCATAAGGGTCATAGAAAATTCATTGACATATCTATAGTGAATATAATTTTTTATATATTTTTGTCTACTGCTCTGAAATATTTCATCAGCTCGATATGGCTAGATATTGTTTCTGTCTAGAGATTGCATTTCTTTCTTTGGAGACATTTGTAGACTAAGTAAAATCCTTTAAATCTATTAATTCCAAGGATTAGTACCTGAAATGTGAATGGAGCTACCCCAGAAATCTCTTAAAATAATCTTTTTAAATCATAATTGTAATCATGAACGACTGGAAAAGTCATGGAAATTCCATGATCAAAATGTGTGGGAACTCTGACTTTTTGTTTTCATCTTCGTTAACAATAATACTCTAGTAGTAACACCAATAATGGTGAAGAACAGACAGGAAATAGGGTTGTTTTTTTTAGGGAGACTATCCTCTCTCTTTCTCTCTCTCTTTCTCTGTACATATTGCTCAACCGGTAGAAAAACAAACACAGAGACATTCAAATGAAATGCAAGTCACCCATCCACTTCAGACCACTCGACTGCCACACCTGGAAAGGGCCAATGATTAAAGAGAAAGTAGACCAGAGAGAGAGAGAGCTGACTCACTCATTTACGTAAACTGATGTCTGCTGGGAACAAAAGAGGATGCAGAAAAGGTCAGCTCTTTATCTCTGCCCACCACCAACACGGCATGCACAGGCCGAGGACACCACAACCTAACACTGCCTGCTCTCTCTCTCTCTCACACACACATTTTTTTTCTCTATTACTTTGTCTGGTATTCAAGGTTAGGAGATATTTCAAGGCTTTGGAGGCCTTGTGTCCTCTCATACCCCTTAAATGCCTAACATTTCTGGAGTGTTCTGTGTCTGCAGTGTGTGAGAATGGATAGTATCCAGAATTCAGTTTCACTGTATGTTTATGGGTCCATTTGAGGGTGACTGAGCCTGTATGCTCATATATACAGTGGGGTTCAAATGTCCACTTAAAATGCTTCTACTGTATTTTTTTATATATTTTTTTCATTGCAAATTATACAATGTACTACTAATTTGAGGTCTAAGTTGAACTGAAAAATTAACATGAGTTTCCTTAGTAATTTGCCTTTCATTTAGCTTTAATGACAATTTACATGTATATATATATATATATATATATATATATATTTTTTATTTTTTTTAATCTATTTTGAATCCTAGATTTTCCCAAGATCTAGGCATTTGAACTGCACTGTATTTGTAATTCATTTGAAATTTGTTTATATTGTCAATGGTGTCCAGTAGAGGGTGTGATGCGCAGCAAACGGCGGTGTGTGTTGGAGAGAAAGCAACCGTACAGTGGAGATGAGTGGTGCTCGGGGGCTGAAACTGAGGAAGAGGATGAGAAACCCCTTTCTGCCACACACCGTAAGTATACACATACACAGTGCAGTACACCCGGCCAGTCTGTACCTGTACACAAACACTGTCTTACAAGCCCTAAAGAGTGTGTACAGTATTTACACAAACGTCTAGTTGACTGTGTTGTCGCAAAAACACGGAAAATATATTAAAATGTTTAAATGCAGTACTCAATGTCACACCACCTAGCTACAGCATGCACATCAAAAATACTGGTAACGAAGGTGCTAGATAAGGAAAACAGTTAAAAATCACTGAAGAATCACTGTCAGGACACTGTTGCTCCCAAAAATACTTATATTTTTGCCTTACCACATATGTGACATTTCAAGCTAAAAGCTCTTAATGAAAGGAGCATACATAACACACCCATACATACCCATAAACCTCTACTCAGGTGTCACATGACATGGTCCGACAAGCAGTTAAACTCAAGATCATGGTACCAAATCATGAAATAAACAAAGAAGACACCCCTGAAGTACAAATATCAGTAATTAAAATGAATTCATGATAAATTTCATTAATCAGTTTTCAGAAATAAAAAGACATAACAGAAGATAGAGCTAGCCTATTTACTAGAAATGCAGAATAAATAGTTTTTTAATAAAGAAAGGTAAATTGATAAATAACAAATAAATGTTATAAATATGGCTGTTGATTTAACGCGTTAATTCAGTGCGATTAATTATATAAAAAATAACGCATCAAAAAATTAACGTAATTAATCATGTCCCCGGACCGTAATAGGGAATATTCTTTATATCTGTTTTCTCCAGGGGGAAGTAAGTGAAACTCGCTTTATAGGCAACGTGCAGCTTATACAGACAGAGAACAAATCATACTTACCGAGAGCAGACAACACAAGGGGCGAATTACAATTGAAAATGATCATCCCTATCCCCTATTCACTACAAAGGACAAATCTCTTAATGTGGGCTCTCTAAAGAGAGCATGGCATTACAGTTTAACGTACCCTTCACTAAATGTCTTGTAAAAGGGCCCTTTGTGAAAAAATACGCTTTCTTACTTTTGTTTGGAACGACTCTTCAAGTGGCGTCCCCTTCCCGAGGAGCTTATCAAGGGCGCAAAAATGCAGTTTGGAAAACGCCCAAGATGAGAACACGTTCTTGCGTTCAAACACAGCTTGGTGGACCACAAATCATAACGCAGGGATATCAAGACGTGTTTTTTAAAGTTTTAAACTTCCTTTAACTTGACACAGCAACCTAAAATGGTACATTTATGACAAAACACAACAGAGATGCTCCAGAAGCATCAGTCTGACGCAGGTGTACATTGACGCGCCCTTATAATAAATCTCGGACCGATTGAATCAAAATGGATTACTGTGAACTGTAGGCCAATTATTATGTTCAATTATATGGAAATAAACAATATATTGCGTTCTAAAGCCACTTTTTTTTTTAATTATCTGTTTTATTTATGCTTCCTTCTGCTGACCAGCTTTTTAAAGATGCTGATTTCATTTTCCAGCAGGATTTGGCACCTGCCCACACTGCCAAAAGCACCAAAAGTTGGTTAAATGACCATGGTGTTGGTGTGCTTGACTGGCCAGCAAACTCACCAGACCTGAACCCCATAGAGAATCTATGGGGTATTGTCAAGAGGAAAATGAGAAACAAGAGACCAAAAAATGCAGATGAGCTGAAGGCCACTGTCAAAGAAACCTGGGCTTCCATACCACCTCAGCAGTGCCACAAACTGATCACCTCCATGCGACGCCGAATTGAGGCAGTAATTAAAGCAAAAGGAGCCCCTACCAAGTATTGAGTACATATACAGTAAATGAACATACTTTCCAGAAGGCCAACAATTCACTAAAAATGTTTTTTTTATTGGTCTTATGATGTATTCTAATTTTTTGAGATAGTGAATTGGTGGGTTTTTGTTAAATGTGAGCCAAAATCATCACAGTTAAAAGAACCAAAGACTTAAACTACTTCAGTCTGTGTGCATTGAATTTATGTAATACACAAGTTTCACAATTTGAGTTGAATTACTGAAATAAATTAACTTTTCCACGACATTCTAATTTATTGAGATGCACCTGTATATATATATATATATATATATATATATATATATATATATATATATATATATATATATATATATTACTATTTATAATTATTTAATAATTACATATTGAATTAGTGTTATTTGAGGGGCTTTCTGAGCAAATATTTATGTATTTGATTAATTTGATTAATTAATCGGCATACCATGTAATTTATTCGATTAAACATTGTAAAACAAATTAGTTATAAATAAAAACAAATTATGGAAAAAATAATAATTGTTAATTTCATTGTTTAAATAACAATTGTGAAAGCTTTTTTTTTTTTTTTATTTTTTTACCAGAATGCAAAATAAATTATTTGCTTTTTCATAAAGGCAAGTAAATTGATAAATAATAAATATATTTTATTTAAAAAAAAAAAAAAAAACGTTTTTAAAAATTTGAAATATTAATAACATTCAATCACAATATTGAAACATTTTCAGCCTATTTACCAGAAATGCACAGTAAAAAAATACATTGATAAATAATAAATAAATGTTATTAAACCCCCCCACCCCCAGATTGATATCGCTTAAAAATAAATGTGTCAGGAGACACAACTGTGTTCACTGTTTTGAAGGCACTATGTACAGCAGTTAGATGAAGCTATTGGCCAACTCTCAGATGTTAAAACAGTCATTCCCCTTCCAGTGTAAGGCCTCACATTATACTCGCAGAGACTGCTCTAGTGTCATCTTCAAAGCTTCACATACAGTGTGTATTTGTGGATGTGCATCTGTCAGTTGGTGACCACAACCCTGGAACGTGTTTACGCCCTGTGCTACCTGCTGTTCTGTTCTAGAAAAAACTGAGAAAGAAGCATTTGGAGACGTGTTTACATACCAAACTTAAAAAGAGAAATAACTGTTTTAAAAGTTCTGCTCATAACTGCCACGTTTGGCAACCCTTCGTTCATAGTACAGCTGCCTTCAAACAACAACAGCGCTTTGTGCTTTTAGATTATTTCTTTAAATATATTGATGAGTCCACTCATATTTACAAAGACTTGTTTTTAGCTTAAGCTAAACTAACACTAACTAGCTATTTTCTAAAGTTCATAAGGCAATTATTACACTTCAGCTCAACAAAGCATACATTTGTAGAGACTAATATTGAAAATTCAGTGTGTTCTTGCCTATAATGGCATTATATTGTCTAATTTAATATACCAACTGAACATCCAAAGCTGTTTGTCCCCTCATGTGAGGTAAACCCTGCCTTCCTCAGTTGTGTATGGACATGTGACCGAAGGTGTGGCATGAAACATTACCTGCATAAGGCTCACATAACACCTATAAGCACTTATATCACTTAGTATCTTGGCCTGTAAAGAAAACATCTGACACTGTAACCTTGACCTTGTCTGAGACATTAAAACCTACAAATTGCATTGCATTAAGGTTACATTTTGTGTGGTGTAACCTTTAGATGTTTTCCCAAATTTTTAACAAGATTTTCCATTTATTTCATGTGACCTAAACAGAAAATGGCCTGTTTGTTGTTTTTATTTTTCACTAATCTTCAGCGTTTCATATCTGCCCACATATTTTCATGATGTAAATGCCAAGCTATCAGTCGCTCATGTAGCTGGAGCTCTGGGAAGTGTTTCTGTGGTATTTAGCTCCTCCTTGTGGTTTTCTGGAAGATTTTTTTGGTGGTGAACAAACAGCTTGATTCTAGGATTCACTAGAATCTTTATTATTGTAATAATAGTTCAGAAAATGTTATAATATCTGCTATATTTTTGTGCTGTACTTATAAACATACCCTGGTTTTTGGACATGGCATCATGGAAATACCATGTTTTTTTGGACATGTGCTATGGCAATACAATTGTATTCTTTTATGTACTTTGGAGTTCCATGTAAATACCATCACAATCATTCAGTAATATGGTATATATCAAAGAACCATGGTTTTACTGTTTGACACCGTCACTATACCATGTTAATGCCACAGTACTTTTTGAAAGTATATAGGCTCCAGAAGTGGGAAAGCCAATCCTGATTTTTTTTATACATTTTCACATACCTGATGACTCATTCTCTTTGTTTTTCTTTGGCGACACTCATTCAGGAGAGCATGTGATGTGTCCTGGTCAGGCCCACTCTGGTTCATCCGCCACGGGCCCTGTTAGTGAACCGGGAGGTCCAGGTTTAGGTTCTGGCCATGGACCTGGTATTCGCACAGATATGCATCCTCGGCCCTCTCAGCAAGTAGTGTATGTGTTCACCACCAGCCTAGCCAACAGGTCAGTATGATTGCCTTCTATTCCAATAAAGTCATCAGTAGACATATTTTTTCCATTTGAACAATTGAGAAAATTACAGTATGTTGCCATGTCTCAGCCCTATTTGGACAGGACTAGTATTTTGCCAGAGGTGGTTGGGTAAATGTATTTAACAGATTTGTGAATTTAATCCTATTCAAAAAATTATGTTACAAATTTCCTACTTTTTTTTTTTTTTTTCTCACAACATTTCTCATTCATTTTGAAAAGCTACATTTCTCATTATACTGCCTGGTGCACCTTCATAATGAATCATTTCTGAGTAAAATAACGGTTGGTAGTTCAAGTACTGCTGGCATCCCTGTTTGTAAAAACATAATTAAATCAATAAGGAGAGTCAGGTCCCATAAACTGCTCAGAATGGTCACCACAGTATCAGTAGCAGTATCAGGTTTGATCCTCATCTTAATGAATTCCTTTAATTATATATACAATTTCAAAATTATATAAATGATTACATTTCTTACGTCTTGTTTATTTCAATGGGTGATGCACACATCCAGTGCACATGACCTTCTATAATGCCCACATCCAGACAATAGTCACTCTGAGGTCCCAATCATGCCTGAATAAGTAAATGAAATCACAGACATCCTGTGTTAATAATTGTAACTCAAACTGTAAGTCGGTAAATTTTGATGAAGCCACAACAAAGGAGTTGACTTTATGCTAATATTCACTTCCCACCAAACTTTTGTAGTAGGTGTAGAAGTATGCTTTTACAAGGCATTGTCAAATTGTTGAATTGGAAACTATTAAGAAATAGTAGATCATGGAAAAAACAATTCTTTTTGTTAAGCAATAGATTGGACAAGCTGATGTATTGTTGTATTGTACAGAAATACATGTCAGCAGGTACCATATATTTTTGTGTTTGAGGAAATAATAATAAATAATGTAAAAATATAAGGGCTGTCCATATATACTTATATTCTATGTATATTTGTTTATGGAGCAGAGACCACTAAATATTTGTATGTGTTCTGCAGTGCTGCAGAGGCAGTGATGCATGGCCACACAGACTCCATCCTCTTGTATCACCAGCAGAATGTCCCCCGCAGCAAGCTGGATCAGGTCTGTTCCTATACACAGACATGCATACACATGCTTTTATATTGTTACGCAACATTCTCAATGGCTAGTTTAGGCTACGTTGGTTTGTTTTGTTTCTAAACATAACTCATATATACATAGTCTTTAAATAAGGAAGAAATGTCTCATCACATCCACACTGTTACGTAGCGTGAGACCCTGTATTTGTTTAAATGGCTATTTAAATCACAATGCTCGTCTTTGTTCCTGTTTCTGTTGTAATGAGAACTAGTACTGATGAATGTCTTTTGTATTGTGTGGAGCTCAGATTAATAATGGAATTTAACAGTCACCCCCCACCTCCTCCTTTTTGTCTTTTCCTTTTTCTGTATCCCTGTCTATCTCTCTGAACAGTCTACTGGTGTTGGAAAACTCTCCAACCTAACAGAGCAGATCAGCTCTAGTCACACTCCACCCATTGGAACACCCAAATCCCAAAGTGGTACACCTCGGCCACCTTCCGTTGGTGGAGTTGTCGGAGGACACCTTCCTGGCACCAGTACTCCTTCCTCCACAGGCCATCCAGATGGTGAGTCAGCTCAACCCCACCGGGGAGGAACATCAAATAGCAACAGTCGCTCTACAGCTCATTCACTGGGTCAAGGAATTTCAGGCCCGCAATCTGTAGGAGTTTCAGTATCGGATGGAGTAGACAGGCCAGGTACAGTTCCCCACCATGGTGCAGGTGTGTCTCCTTCCTCTAGTCCCTCTGCACTATCTGCACACTGCCATGGTGAACTAGGCCAGCGCGGGGGCCCAGGAAATACAGATGGCCTCTCTAAGGAGCAACTGGAGCATCGTGAACGTTCTCTGCAGACTCTTCGAGACATTGAGAGGTTGCTTCTCCGTAGTGGTGCTGGTGCTGGTGCTGGCCATGAGGAACCAAGAGGTTCTAATGGGAATCCTAATGGCACTAATATCAACAACAATAATAGTAATGATGGAGGTAGGGGATTGGAAGATGGTGAGAATGGTGGGGGAAATTCTAGTAACTGCCATAGCAGCAATGCTGGTATGCATGGCATGCCCCCTGTGGGTGGAATGAAAAAGTATGAGGAGCCTTTACAGTCCATCATCTCACAGACACAGAATCTAGGTGGGCCTAGTTTGGAGAACTCTCTGATGGGCCCACACCATGGTATGCCACCACACCGCCATCACCTCTCCTCACCTTCAGGGTTGGACATGGGACCCCTAATGGGGATTGAAGGTGTGACACCAGAACAGCTGGCTTGGAGGAAGTTGCAGGAAGAGTACTACCAAGAGAAAAGGCGACAACAAGAAATGAACCCACACCAACATCCCCAGCATTTCCGCATGATGTCAGAGATGGGCATGCCCGGGGGACCACCAATGCTAATGAGGGGTCCCCCACCACCATATAGTAGTAAACCTAGTGATCAACAGTGGGGGACAGGACCAATATTAGGGGGAGGCATAGGAGGTAATGGACGAATAATGGACATGCATCAGGAGGGGCCTCGAGGACCAAGATTTCTTGGACAGATGCGAGGCCCGTCAGGTGGTGGAAGCTACACAGAAAGCCCTGGGGGAGTTTTGGCAATGGAAGGGTTGGGTCCTCAAAGACATCCAAGGCCAGGCATGGGTTGGTTAGATGAAATGCCCCCAAACATGGGTGGTGGAGGCCCATTTCATGGGTGCTACCCCCCTGGAGGTCCTGGTGGTCCTCCTCAGCACTTTCCGGGTGATTTGGATCGCCCTTTAACACGGGAAGAGATGTTCCGTAGAATCCATAGATTAGACTTGCAGCAAATATCAAGGCACCAGCAGCAGGCAGGGCTTGGAGGTCCTAGGATGATGGATAACACTGGAGGACCAGGCTTCCGTAATTCTGGCATGGGAGGAGGTCCACCCTCTCGTGGTGATCCAATGGACTTTCCTGGTTCTCGGGTTATAATGGGCTCTCCCATTGGAGGAGTTGGCAGTGATGGTGGCCCTACAATGAGAGACATTGTTGAGTCACCTTTGGGGGGTAACCTTAACATGAATATGGGCATGAACATGAATCCACAACAGCAGCAGTTGTTGGCTCAGAAGCTGAGAGGAGGTCCTGGACTTGGTGGCCCTCTTGGGGAGATGTTGAGCCCAGAAGACATCTCCAGAATAAGGGCTTCTCTGAATGGTCAAGGTGGTGCTAACAAAGGAATGATCCCTGGCCCAGATGGACCTCTTCAGTTCCCCAACCAGAGCTCCTTTCCTGGTAGTCAAGGTGATGGGTTATATATGCAGCAACCAGGCCCTGAGATGTTTGTACCAGACCACTCAGGTCCTCCCCACATGAGCAGCACCTCAAGGCTTAGTCACATTCTCGTGAACACTGGCTCAAGGGGTACAGATCTTGGCGCCCGACATCCTCCTGACCTGTTCATTAGTGTTAACCCAGTGGGTTCCCCAGCTATACCTCCATCTCACCAGCTCAAATCCCCCTCTCTTAGCCAGGAGCCATCTCCTCATATGCCGTCACCCTCTGCAGCAGGCCTGAAATCACCCAGCCAGTTACCACAGAGTGGTCCTCACCCTCCTTTACCAGCAGTCTCTGGGGCTGGAACTCCCTCCTCCACCTCTATGAAGTCCCCCCAGGTCATGGGCCCTTCCCTGGGTCTTCGCTCTCCATCTGGCTCTCCTGGACACCTAAAGTCTCCAAACATGCCTGTTGCTTCACCTGGCTGGACTGCCTCACCCAAAACTGCTATGCCCAGCCCTGGCGCGCCACCTAGTGTCAAAGTCGCAGGGAATGGGGGGAGCAGCTCCACTGATACAGGTATATGTTTTTAGAAGTATTAAAAATTTAGCTCAGAGATGCACTGATCATTTTTACAGCAAAATATGATCTGTCAAAATTTTATGTTTTTCATATTTTACGTAAATGTATATTTTATGTGCTGTATATGAATGCTTTTTGGAATTTATACAATGATTTTTATTTTATTTTTTAAATCGTAGGGATGTCCCTGCCACCCAGGAGTTCAAACTCAACACCCATCAGCCAGCCTCCCAACTCTGTCAATCCCAGCATGCCTTTTACATCCTCACCAGATGCCCCACCATCCCAGAATCCTTTATCCCTTATAATGTCTCAGATGTCAAAGTATGCCTTGCCCAGCTCCACTCCACTCTATCATGACGCCATCAAGACAATTGCCACATCAGATGATGAGATGCTACCAGATAGACCCCTTCTACCTGGACTCAGCATGTCAGGTATGCATCTTTAAATGTAATAAACTTCTTTAGAATCTGAATCTCAAATTGCATAATTGAAAGTGAATTTGCGTGTGTGTGTGTGTTTTCTACTTCAGGTCGTAATGTGATATTCAGTTATATTATTATCACTTTTACAGCTGCTTTTCTGCTTTCTGTCCAGGTCTTATTTTACCCCCTAAAATATATACAGTATATGTAAATTAGGGTTGCACGATATACTGGTACTAACAAAATATCGCAATACCAAAAAATGTAAAACAGTAAGATATCATCTTGTTGCTAATTTCGGTACCATATTACAGTATGTTGCCATTAGCAAAATCTTATTAGATGTGACATTTTTGAGATGAAATCAATGACAGTTTGTAAATAAAATGTAAAAAGTCTCGATATGGCCAAGTGTGATCATAATACAGCAGAAGGATGTCATTTAATTATATAATATACAGTCACATTCGCTGCACGCTACAAAATGAACGAGAGGTGCTGCTGCTCTATGATCTGCTTTGCACGTGCATGCACACAGACACAGATGCAACACACACTACTGGTGCTTGATTGGTGCTTGATTTTCATGCAGTGTGTTCAGAAAACGGCTGTGAACACTCAAATCTCCTTCTCCGGTGCAGCTCGGAGATTTCAACTTGTGAGTCGCGACGGGGGTATTGAATCCAGCATTAATGGGAAGCTTGATATAACTAACCCATCAAAAAAAAGAAAGAACTCAAAGGTCTGTCAAAGGAAAATACAACTACTGTATAAAAAAGTAATATTCAAAAAGTAGCAATAATACTCATAATAAAAATAGTATAATTTTAACTGGTTATGATTATTATTATAGTTATTATTATTACATTATTATTATTATTATTAGTAGTAGTAGTAGTAGTAGTAGTATCTGTAAGCAATATCACAAAATCAAGTGTTCTGAATATCAGCATGTTTTGATTACGCCATAGCAGCCTTGTGTCTAAGGTAATCAGATTATTTTCATTAATGTTTTCATTAATACTGTAAAGCTCTGTTTACATATACATTTACATTTATTCATTTGGCAGACACTTTTATCCAAAGCGACTTACTGTTGTGAAACATTTTATTTTATCAAAAATAATATAGAAATTATCTGTTAAAAAATAAATATTATATTTTCAATTGATTAAATCTGTAAATGTATTAATTTGATTAAACACCATTTGATCATAACATTTCATTAAAACATTTAACATGAAATCCAGAAAAATTAAAACATAAAATGCAGAATTTGTATCTGTAATTCACTATTCTAAAAGAGCACATAACAGCAGTTATTTTAATCAAGTAATTTTCTGTGTAATTATCAAAAATCTGGGGCTTTTTATTTACTGCCTAAGTATCGATTTAGTATTGATAGCGAGGTACCAGGGCTGGTATCATACTGAAGCCAAAATATTGGTATCGGAGCAACCCTAATGTTTATATAAATGTATATATTTGCATAAAGTAAATAAAGTCTGTCATAAGGACCCATAAGATTTTTTGCATTGTGACAAGACAATTAGGCTCATTTTACCCCCCAGTTACCATTACTGTAAATAATGTGAAATACAGTCTCAGTCTCATTACTCTCACAATAAAAAAGATTTTAAGTATTTATACAATTGTAAAATTTGCTGTACTGTACTGTCTTTAAATATTTAAGAATGAATTCATTTTAATTTAGAAAAAAAATCATTATAAAATAGTAATACAGTAAAATATGACTGTATTACGGTAATGAGAATCGCCATTAAAAAATAATGAGAAAGACAATACCAGACACATTACAGTATGAGAATTTGTTTGTAAAATGTACTGAATTGTCCCAGAAATATTGTTACAATGCAAAAATATTCTAAGGATTCTTTTTTCTTGTCTTTTTTTTTTTTTTAATGGAGAAATATGACCTATACGTTTCTTGAAATGTTTCATGAGATTCACCCAAATAGTTAATTGAGATTAAATTTGTTCATGAGATTGATTACATATAATGCTATTTTGACACTCTTTTTAGTGGGAAACATGGGAAATCACCAGTCTACACAGATGCTCCTTTCCTCCCAGGGTTCAATGGGACCTCATAGTGGTCCACAAAGTCCCATGGGAATGGTACTGCAAGGAGGTCAGCAGCTATCCCATGATCCCTCTGGGCCCATGCTCCCATCCCCTAATCCTATGGGCATGTCAGGAATGACCTCAACAGTAATGGGAGATGGAGGAGGACCTACTGATGGAATAGGACCCTGTAATGTTTCCCCAATGCATCCCCAAAACCAGATGGGCGGATTTCCTCGCATGCAGGGACCTCTTCACTCCCCAGTTGGTGGGATGGGGCAACAGTACCCCCAGCGTCCAGATGAGGTCCTACCACCTCAGCAGATGCATCTTTTAAGTAAAGGCATTTCTCACCAGCGGCCTCCTCACCAACCAGACTCTTTTCCATCCATGCCAATGGGTGATGGTCCAGACCTGAGTGAGGTCATCAGGCCCACACATACAGGCATTCCTGAGTTCGACCTTTCCCGCATCATTCCTGCTGACAAGCCCAGCAGCACCCTACAGTACTTCCCCAAGAGTGAAACCATGTCCCAGCCACAGCAGAATCCTCACCAGGGCCAACCGCCTCAACAGGCTTCTTCTGCTCAACTTCTCAAGCAGCTCTCCTCATCTGGACCTCCCCATAGCAACATCCCCTCATCCAACCCCCATATTGCTAACCTTCAGAACATGATGGCCGAACAGCAGATGCCCCTACACCCCTCACACACGCATTGTGGAATGCGCTCAGGTATGGGCATGCCTCAGATTGGCTCCAGGGGCATGGGTTCAGGTGGTGGAATGGGGCCCATATGCCACCCAGGGCACATGATGGGCAGGACAGGCATGTCTCCACAACAGCAGCTCCAGCAGCAACACCACCAACAGCAGCAGGCCATGATGGCCAATAACCTCTTACAACACCCATCCCACCCTCCCCGTGGTATGCTGTCTCCACAGCAGCATCCTCATAATCTTATGGCCCAGCAGAATTTGATGATTATGCAGGCTAAGCAGCGGGGCATGGCCCTCCCTGGGGAGCACTTTGGCCAGCAGGGGCCACTCATGTCCTCTCAGGGGTCTATGATGGGACCTCCACATTCCCAGTCAGGCATGATGGGCCCTCAGAGTCTAAGACAAAGGAGCATGTCACTGGACAGCCCATTGGGCTATGGGCCTGGGAGTATGGCCAACATGCACTTTTAATGGGGCTTCTCTGTAAAACTGTAAAAACTTTGTTTCTTATTGGTTATTTCTGATTTGGACATTTTTATTGCCATTGACAAACTGTGGCAATCAAATGCTAAAAAACTGTGGTTTTAGTAATAATTTCATGATGCTTAAGTAAACTTTGGCAGAAAAAGCTAACTGTAGATGGTTATCATTACAGTTAAGTAAAATCTGAAGCCATTTTTTAAAGATATTTGTAAAATATGTGTATTTCAGATCAATGTGTTTGATTGCTAAGGGGAAAGGATAAATGCCTATGGGTTTATATGTTCCAATTACATTCTGGCTACCAAACTGTTGTGCAAAGTAATATATAAATATTGAAATATAAATAATATATATAGATATATAGATATATATATATATACACCGATAAGCCACAACATTAAAACAACCTGCCTAATATTGTGTAGGTCCCCCTCGTGCCGCCAAAACAGCACCAACCTGCATCTCAGAATAGCATTCTGAGATGCTATTCTTCTCACCACAATTGTACAGAGTGGTTATCTGAGTTACCATAGACTTTGTCAGTTCAAACCAGCCTGACCATTCTCTGTTGACCTCTCTCATCAACAAGGCATTTCCGTCCACAGAACTGCCACTCACTGGATGTTTTTTGTTTTTCACACCATTCGGGGTAAATTCTAGAGACTGTTGTGTGTGAAAATCCCAGGAGATCAGCAGTTACAGAAATTCTCAAACCAGCCTGTCTGGCACTAACGATCATGCCATGGTCCAAATCACTGAAATTTTCCCCATTCTGAAGGTTGATGTGAACATTAACTGAAGCTCCTGACCTGTATCTGCATGATTTTATGCACTGCACTTCTGCCACACGATTGACTGATTAGATAATCGCATGGATGATTGTTGGTGCCAGACGGGTTGGTTTGAGTATTTCTGTAACTGCTGATCTCCTGGAAAAAACATCCAGTGAGCAGCAGGACTGTGGATGGAAATGCCTTGTTGATGAGAGAGGTCAACAGAGAATGGCCAGACTGGTTAGAACTGACAAAGTCTATGGTAACTCAGATAACCACTCTGTACAATTGTGGTGTGAAGAACAGCATCTCAGAATGCTATGCGGGTTGGCACTGTTTTTGTGGCACGAGGGGGACCTACACAATATTAGGCAGGTGGTTTTAATGTTGTGGTTGATCAGTGTGTATATATTTATATATACATGTATATATATATATATATATATATATATATATATATAGAGAGAGAGAGAGAGAGAGAGAGAGAGTTGCTGTAAATAAGATGCAATTTGTGCTTGTTTGCAACTGTTCTATATAATGTGTTTTATTAGAAATCTAATAACATAAGAAAAAAAAAACCTGTTCAACAACTTTGTGTTTGCCTTGTTTGATGTTTGTATGTGGTGGGGGGGGAAGGGGGGGGGCATATTGACTAATGATCACATTACAAAAAATTATAATAATAACACCATTATATCGCTTTTTTTATTTTAGAACCATTTGCTATTTAACATTCACTATACTCTGGACAAGACCACACTTTAAACACAATGCAAAGTAGAGGTAGACCGAGATATCGGTTTTATAGATATATCAGTGCAGATAGTTGATTTTTGGAAATAGCTGTTATCGGCAAAAATATATGCCGATAGTTGTCGATAGTTTTAATCTAGTGAATGTAGGCTATAAATATTATCTGCCTTTTCCACCACCCTAGTTATTGGTTTCTGCAAAATCCACTATCGGTCGACCTCTAATGCAAAGCACTATAGTGGGTTAGGTATAATGCAAAACTTAGTTTTGCTTATTATTGCAGTTCAACCTGGCGCCAAAAAGTATTTGGACACTTGAGCAACACTAAAAAAGAACCATTTTTCTCAGAACTATCTTTTTTCAGCCATTTTTACAATTAATTTTAACCAACTGGGCAATGTCATTTTAAGTAGATGTTTAAATCAGTTCTCCTCAAATTCACACGTGTCTTCGCAGAGTAACCACAGGTGTGGTACATCATTAACTGGACATGTTCCAAGATTTGACAACAAGAAATTGTTTTCATTACAGTACAGTTATGGTTTTATCATTTAGAACTTAACAAACGCACAATATGTTGCTTAAAAGTGTGTTACCCCAACTAACTTTAAAGTAATTGTCTCTTGACATTTTGTCATCTAATGAAAAGTCATTCTGAAGTCATTTTAAAGTGTGTCTTAAAACCTATCAAAACTTTTTAGGTTTTATGTTAACTATTTTGTTTAAAAGGTGTGCTTGTGCTGACATTTTTTATTAATTTTTTTTTTTTTTTACTAAATTGCACTTGATTTGATGTTTTCCTATTTAGTGCTATGACCTTTAAACCATTGTAAGTGTGGCTTAATTGTGCAAATCCTTTTGGGGTCTGTAGATCACCATTGTACAGTATATAATTTCATACATTCACATAGTGTGCATTCATGTGTTCAGTCTTAGGCTCAGACAATGTGCAGTGCATCCATGCACAGGTGAAGCTCTTGATCACAGATCACTGACTGGAGATTCAAAGATCAAAAAGCTGTATGTACAATAACATAACATATTTTTAGTTTAATGATTAGCAGTCATTTTAAAAACCTCAACTGTTCTTTAGATATAGTGGCTGCCTGTTGTGTTGGTAACAACCTCTGAGACTGACACTCTACCAAGACTTTCAGCTCTAAGCCCTGGCAGGCATACGTGCACACACACTTCTTTTTTGCTAGCAACTGCAGGAGGTCTCTCTGGAAACATACTCCTATGAAGACATACAAGATTGGATTCAGCCAACAATGGGTAAAGCCAATGCACTCTGTCACTATCAGTATGGAGCGATCATGGCAGCTCTACTCAGGCATAGCACCCAGTACCATCAGGGTATCCATTAGAATGGTAATGTTATAGGGCAGCCAGCACAGGCAGAAAACCAACGTAACCAGCAAGGCCAGCCGAATGGACCCCTGCTTTTCCCAGACTCCACTGGCTTTGGCAAAGTGTGATGATTACGGTGGTGTAGTAGTGCCCCATGGTGACCAAAGGCAGGAAGAAGCACAGCAAATGTAAGAGTAACTGGTTGATCAGCATCCAGTTGTTTGCATGGATGCTGTGGTTGTTATAAGATCAATACAGCCAGTCAGGTTTGTTCTGATCTATCTCCACAGACAGGAACACCATGTTGGGCATGGACACAGATAGGTAGAGGAGCCAGAGCAGGGCACAGGTGAGCGGAACGGTTCTAGAAAGGCGGGTCTGGAGGCTTGGGACGGCATGCACAATGGCGAGATAGCGATCAAAGCCGATACATGCCAAAAGCAGACTCCCACACACCAGATTTAGGCAATTAATAAGGCCCAATAGCTTGTAAAAACACTCCCCGAAAAACCATCCAGCCAGCCTCCGAGTCACTGCAAATGGTAACATGAATATTTTTCCTGTCAAGCCCAGGAGAAACACGACATCGTACACAAGGGGCTGGAACACGGTGTGAAAAAGTCGCAGTGGGGGTTTTTTCCGTTGTCACAGGTGTACTGTACCTCATCCAAAGGATCCTCTGTCATATTTTCATAGTCAAAAAGGCCTTCTAGATTCTAATAGAGAAAATATTCACAAGTTTGATATGATCAGCAAGATTAAGCACCCTTTTGTCTCATTTCCCAGATAGTGAACGTACTTCTCCAAGATGTCTGTTTTAGATCTTGTCATCTGGAAAGCATCACTATGTAATTAACATCTGCTAAACATCTTAAAAAGATCAGATTCACAAACATTCTAAAGTTTCTCAAAGACAGCTACTGAATGACATATTGCAGATGAGTAAATAATATGTCTTCCGGATGTAAACACAGACATCAAATAGACATCTGGGTGATGTACATGTGCTATCAGGGTTTTCAGATCCTGCGATGTTTACAATGGATATCCTGCAATAGAGCAATCAAAATGACTCAATGTCATTAAATAGCAAATTAAAATTTTTACATACTCTACATTGTAAATTCCTGCTAATGCTAATGAAAGCCCATACAAGGTATTGCCTAATTATATACAATTTCAATTTGATTTAACCATAAACAAGTGCAGCAGGTAATATGTTGTAATGAATATGAGGTATTCACAGGAAGCTATTTAGGTAAATGTCTCACTTTTTTTTCTTTTTTTTTTTCTTGTCTGTATTTAGATTTTATTTGATAATAATAATATTAAATTAATAATAATAATGGCAATAAATAAATAAAGTGTAACAGGGGGGTTAAAATGGGAAAAGGAGGAGGCGGGAACCAGACGAACCATCAAAGTAATATTTAATGAAATATTAAAACATAAATACAAAAACATACCTTTATTCCTCTCCTCAGCTGATTATCCTGATTGGGGGCCGGGCGTGCATAGTCACGGCCCGGCCTCGCCCTCCTCTTCATCACACAAAGATTCACAGAAAAATATATAATATCCATATAAAGTTAAGGGTTGCTATTTTTATTTTATTAATTTTCTCCCCCTTAAAAGCAGAGTTTTGTTTCTTCTGTACTAAAAAATTACAATAAGTTTAACATTGTTGTAATCAATACTTTTCAAAAATATGCGAACCTTGAAAACCATGCTATTTTCTAAAAATCTGAGTTTAGTGTTTTTAAAGGAGCTTTGGAATACTCACTTCAAAAGTGACTTTCTTTGTCATTTGATCCATGTTCATCCTGATGTAGACATCAACACAATTGTCTCAGAAGTGTGTCTACTCCAGTAATAAGTGAAATAAGAGGTGCCTCAGTGGTGAAACTACTCTGAATAACCGACCAAAGTCTTGAAACACACCCCTTTAAAAATCACCTCTTCAAGGACTGGCGCTCACCTTATTTGAATTCTTTACAAAAGACAGAAAGAATGTAGCCCACACATTTCCTTTACAGAACAAACACTACCTCACTATCCTGCAATTCAAGTCAAAATTATACTGTACTTGGCAGGATTTGCACCCTAATGCTACTCTTATTTGATTTGGTTTAATTAACCTGATCTAAACGACTTGCAGCATTTTTGCAACTAGGACAGTGTTTTTCTTTTTAACATTTGGCTGACCAAAACTTAGCACCTTTTGTTCTCAGCAGCCTGTCCTGATTACTTATAAGTGTAACACAGAGTATCATAGAGACTTATAACCTATGCAAAATCATCACTTTTTAAAAAAACAATTTGGAAAGAAAGCATTTGGCATTAAGTACGCTACATAAACGTAACGATATAATGTCATGTAAATGCAATTGCCTATGACACTTGGAAACCAGCCAACCATGTTTCCAGAAAATACTGACACAGGTTATGTCTTGTTGAAAATGCTGGGGTGTATACATTTTAAGTTTCATTTTCCAAATAGGTCACATGTGAAATTCAAACTATGATTACATGTTACATCTATCTTATGTTGGGCCCAGTATACCAAATTATCTGGAACACTTTGAATGATGTGTTGGCAAATTATTACACATACATTTAGGGGAATTTGGAATTTAAGAATAGTTATATTTGGTTTAACAGACTAACACACAGCCAACAAAAACGTCATTCAAGATATATTTCAAACTTTACTCTTACACGCACTATCAAACTCTCTCACACGCACTATCAAAGCATTCACACGTACACTATCATACTCTCCCACACGCACTATCAAAGCATTCACACGCACACTACCATACTTTATCTCACACGCACACTATCATACTCTCTCGCACGCATTATCAAAGCATTCACACACACACTATCATACTCTACAACACGCACTATCAAAGCATTCACAAGCACACTATCATAATCTTTCACACACACTATCAAAGCATTCACACGCACTATCAAAGCATTCGCACGCACACTATCATACTCTCTCACACGCACTATCAAAGCATTCACATGCACACTATCATACTCTCTCACACGCACACTATCAAAGCATTCACACGTACACTATCATACTCTCTCAAACGCACTATCAATGCATTCACACGCACACTATCAAACTCTCCCACACGCACTATCAAAGCATTCACACACACACTATCATACTTTCTCTCAGAAGCACACTATCATACTCACTCACACGCACTATCAAAGCATTCACACGCACACTATCATACTCTCTCACACGCACTATCAATGCATTCACACGCACACTATCATACTCTCCCACACGCACTATAAAAGCATTCACACGCACACTATCATACTCTCCCACACGCACTATCAAAGCATTCACACGCACACTATCATACTTTAACTAACACGCACACTAGAATACTCTCTCACACGCACTATCAAAGCATTCACATGCACACTATCATACTCTCCCACACGCACTATCATACTCTCTCACACGCACTATCAAAGCATTCACATGCACACAATCATACTCTTTCACACGCAATATCAAAGCATTCACACGCACATTATTATACTCTATCACACGCACTATCAAAGCATTCACACGCACACTATCAAAGCATTCAAAAGCACACTATCATACTCTCTCACACGCACTATCAAACTTTCTCTCACACGCACTGTCAAAGCATTCACAAGCACACTATCATACTCTCCCACATGCACTATCAAAGCATTCACACGCACACTATCATACTTTATCTAACATGCACACTAGCATACTCTCTCACACGCACTATCAAAGCATTCACACGCACACTATCATACTTTCTCTCACATGCACACTATCATACTCTCCCACACGCACTATCATACTCTCTCACACGCACTATCAAAGCATTCACATGCACACTATCATACTCTTTCACACGCAATATCAAAGCATTCACACGCACATTATTATACTCTATCACACGCACTATCAAAGCATTCACACGCACACTATCAAAGCATTCACACGCACACTATCAAACTTTCTCTCACACGCACTGTCAAAGCATTCACACGCACACTATCATACTCTCCCACACGCACTATCAAAGCATTCACACGCACACTATCAAAGCATTCACATGCACACTATCAAACTTTCTATCACACGCACACTATCAAACTTTCTCTCACACGCACTATCAAAGATTTCACACGCACACTATCATACTCTCCCACACGCATTATCAAAGCATTCACACGCACCCTATCAAACTTTCTCTCACATGCACTATCAAAGCATTCACTCGTACACTATCATACTCTCTCACACGCACTATCAAAGCATTCACACGCACGCTATCATACTCTCTCACACGCACTATCAAAGCTTTCACACGCACGCTATCATACTCTCTCACACACACTATCAAAGCATTCACTCCTACACTATCATATTCTCTCACACGCACTATCATAATCTTTCACACGCACTATCAAAGCATTCACACGCACACTATCATACACTGTCACACGCACTATCAAAGCATTCGCACGCACACTATCATACTCTCTCACACGCACTATCAAAGCATTCACATGCACACTATCATACTCTCTCACACGCACACTATGAAAGCATTCACACGTACACTATCATACTCTCTCAAACGCACTATCAAAGCATTCACACGCACATTATTATACTCTATCACACGCACTATCAAAGCATTCACACGGACACTATCAAAGCATTCACACGCACCCTATCAAACATTCTCTCACATGCACTATCAAAGCATTCACTCGTACACTATCATACTCTCTCACATGCACTATCAAAGCTTTCACACGCATGCTATCGTACTCTCTCACACGCACTATCAAAGCATTCACTCGTACACTATCATATTCTCTCAAACGCACTATCAAAGCATTCACATGCACACTATCATAATCTTTCACACGCAATATCAAAGCATTCACATGCACACTATCATACTCTCTCACATGCACACTATCAAAGCATTCACACGTACACTATCATACTCTCTCACACGCACTATCAAAGCATTCACACGCACACTATCATACTCTCCCACACGAACTATCATTCACACGCACACTATCTTACTTTTTCTCACACGCACACTATCATACTCTCCCACACGCACTATCAAAGCATTCACATGCACACTATCATACTCTCTCACACGCACTATCAAAGCATTCACACGCACACTATCAAAGCATTCACACGCACACTATCATACTCTCTCACACGCACTATCAAACTTTCTCTCACACGCACTGTCAAAGCATTCACACGCACACTATCATACTCTCCCACACGCACTATCAAAGCATTCACATGCACACTATCAAACTTTCTCTCACACGCACTATCATACTCTCCCACACGCATTATCAAAGCATTCACTCGTACACTATCATACTCTCTCACACGCACTATTAAAGCATTCACACGCACTATCAAAGCATTCGCACGCACACTATCATACTCTCTCACACGCCCAATCAAAGCATTCACACGCACACTATCATACTCTCCCACAAGCACTATCAAAGCATTCACACGCACACTATCATACTCTCTCACACGCCCAATCAAAGCATTCACACGCACACTATCATACTCTCCCACAAGCACTATAAAAGCATTCACACGCACACTATCAAAGCATTCACACGCACACTATCATACTCTCTCACACGCACTATCATAGCATTCACACACACACTATCATACTCTCCCACACGCACTATCAAAGCATTCACACACACACTATCATACTCTCTCACACGCACTGTCAAAGTATTCACACGCACACTATCATACACTCTAACACACACTATCAAAGCATTCACATGCACACTATCAAACTTTCTCTCACACGCACACTATCAAAGTTTCTCTCACACGAACTATCAAAGATTTCACACGCACACTATCATACTCTCCCACACGCATTATCAAAGCATTCACAGGCACACTATCATACTCTCTCACACGCACTATCAAACTTTCTCTCACACGCACACTATCATACTTTCCCACACGCACTATCAATGCATTCACACGCACACTATCATACTCTCTCACACGCACTATCAAACCATTCACAGGCACACTATCATACTCTCCCACACGCATTATCAAAGCATTCACACGCACACTATCATACTGTCTCACACGCACTATCAAAGCATTCAAATTCACACTATCAAAGCATTCACACGCACACTATCAAACTTTCTCTCACACTCACACTATCATACTCTCCCACACGCACTATCAAAGCATTCACACGCACACTATCATACACTCTCACACGCACTATCATTGCATTCACACACACACTATCATACTCTCTCACACGCACTATCAAACCATTCCCAGGCACACTGTCATACTCTTTCACATGCACTATCAAAGCATTCACACGCCCACTATCATACTCTCTCACACACACTACCAAAGCATTCACACGCAAACTATCATACTCTCCCACACGCACTATCAAAGCATTCACACGCACACTATCAAACTTTCTCTCACACGCACACTATCATACTCTCTCACACGCACTATCAAAGCATTCACACGCACACTATCATACTCTCTCACACGCACTATCAAAGCATTCACACGCACACTATCATACTCTCCCACTAGCACTATCAAAGCATTCACACGCACACTATCATACTTTCTCTCACCCGCACTATCAAAGCATTCACACGCACACTATCATACTCTCCCACACGCACTGTCAAAGCATTCACACGCACACTATCATACTCTCCCACTCGCACTATCAAAGCATTCACACGCACACTATCATACTCTCCCACAAGCACTATCAAAGCATTCACACGCACACTATCATACTCTCTCACACGCCCAATCAAAGCATTCACACGCACACTATCATACTCTCCCACAAGCACTATAAAAGCATTCACACGCACACTATCAAAGCATTCACACGCACACTATCATACTCTCTCACACGCACTATCATAGCATTCACACACACACTATCATACTCTCCCACACGCACTATCAAAGCATTCACACACACACTATCATACTCTCTCACACGCACTGTCAAAGTATTCACACGCACACTATCATACACTCTAACACACACTATCAAAGCATTCACATGCACACTATCAAACTTTCTCTCACACGCACACTATCAAAGTTTCTCTCACACGAACTATCAAAGATTTCACACGCACACTATCATACTCTCCCACACGCATTATCAAAGCATTCACAGGCACACTATCATACTCTCTCACACGCACTATCAAAGCATTCACACGCACACTATCAAACTTTCCCACACGCACTATCAATGCATTCACACGCACACTATCATACTCTCTCACACGCACTATCAAACCATTCACAGGCACACTATCATACTCTCCCACACGCATTATCAAAGCATTCACACGCACACTATCATACTGTCTCACACGCACTATCAAAGCATTCACATTCACACTATCAAAGCAT
Source organism: Myxocyprinus asiaticus (assembly GCF_019703515.2). Lineage (NCBI taxonomy): Eukaryota > Metazoa > Chordata > Actinopteri > Cypriniformes > Catostomidae > Myxocyprinus > Myxocyprinus asiaticus. The sequence goes on from NC_059361.1 coordinate 36,211,759, forward strand.
TCACACGCACACTATCAAACTTTCTCTCACACTCACACTATCATACTCTCCCACACGCACTATCAAAGCATTCACACGCACACTATCATACACTCTCACACGCACTATCATTGCATTCACACACACACTATCATACTCTCTCACACGCACTATCAAACCATTCCCAGGCACACTGTCATACTCTTTCACATGCACTATCAAAGCATTCACACGCCCACTATCATACTCTCTCACACGCACTACCAAAGCATTCACACGCACACTATCATACTCTCCCACACGCACTATCAAAGCATTCACACGCACACTATCAAACTTTCTCTCACACGCACACTATCATACTCTCTCACACGCACTATCAAAGCATTCACACGCACACTATCATACTCTCTCACACGCACTATCAAAGCATTCACACGCACACTATCATACTCTCCCACTAGCACTATCAAAGCATTCACACGCACACTATCATACTTTCTCTCACCCGCACTATCAAAGCATTCACACGCACACTATCATACTCTCCCACACGCACTGTCAAAGCATTCACACGCACACTATCATACTCTCCCACTCGCACTATCAAAGCATTCACACGCACACTATCATACTCTCTCACACGCATTATCAAAGCATTCACATGCACACTATCATACTCTTTCACACGCACTATCAAAGCATTCACACGCACACTATCATACTCTCTCACACACTATTAAAGCATTCACACGCACACTATCATACTTTTTCACACGCACACTATCATACTCTCTCACACGCACTATTAAAGCATTCACACGCACACTATCATACTTTTCACACGCACACTATCATACTCTCTCACACGCACTATTAAAGCAGTCACATGCACACTATCATACTTTCTCACACGCACTATCAAAGCATTCACACGCACAATATCATACATTCTCACATGCACTATCAAAACTTTCACACGCACTATCAAACTCTCACAATTATATTTATTTATTCATTTTTTGAAGATGTTAAGTAGTATGGAACATAAAATGCCTTGCATCACAGCATGAAGTCTGGCATTTAATACCTAATGGTTCATAAAATGTTACTACTATTTCCATTGAACATTCCAAAAGGTGTCACAGCGTGTCTGACTCTGCTTTATAAATCGAGAGTTAAAAAGATGCAATTAAAGTAAATGGTGATTTGAGACTAACATACTCCCTAACATCTCTTTCCACAGAGGAAAATTGTACAGGTTTAGAACATGAGGGTGTGTCAGTGATGACAGAATTGTAATTTTGGGATGAACTACCTTCTAAATAAGGTAGAGGTTTATTAACTAGGTGATTGAAAGTTGTGCATGTTAGCACACTTAGTTGACTTGACTGCTAGAATCTTTTGTTTTATGTATATATATATATATATATATATATATATATATATATATATATATATATATATACACACACTAAACATCTGTTAAGAATTTCAGCTTTTGCAAATCAATAGTTCATCAAATACTAAATGGGAAATCTGATTAACAATCGTTCGCTTCATTATTAACAACCCATAATTCAAACTTTGTACACCTGTGGTCATTCACCATTTTGGCCTACTAGGACTGTTGAAAACCAGCAAGTTGTAAAAATACATTTATCCCATGGTTACCATCGTTGTGAAGAGGGTTCACTGTTTGTTGAATCCAATTTACAGTTGTGTCATTTATATGGAAATTGTTATCTGGAATAACAACATTATTTTTAGTTTCCAACACAGGAAGAACGCCATCATCATCAGTTCCAAAATCTCCATCAACTTGGAAAACAGCTTCAACAGCAGTGTTCGGGAACCCTGCCATACTGAGAACATCTGTCTGCCACAGTTGCAGGGGTGTCTGTCCTCTCTGTGTAGATAAGCCATGGTGGTTCCTTTGAGCTCTAAACTCAGCTCTCTGAATCCTTGGCAAGTAAGTGTAGTGTAAGCAAAACATATGAAACTCATTAGTGGAATCTAGAACACCATGGTTTTCCATGAATGTAAATAGATTACAAAAATGAAATGTTACAACACGATTAAGTTCTGCCCACTGTCTCTCAATTCTCTGATTGTGTACACTGCAACCAGTGATGACACTATGTCTGTTAAGCCCTCTTCTCTCCAACATGTAACGAGCGATCCCTGTGTTTTCCATACCATGATTGCAACAAACTCTTGATGGTAAATCAAAATTAGCTACACCCTCACGAAAAAGTTCTAAAACACTTGATGCTCGGTTATTGTTTAGACAGCGCAAGTATATGATGGTTCGACTAAAAGCATCCACACATCCGTGAAAAACCATCCTTCATCTCACGAGCTTGTGGTTTCTGTCAATATGCCTGTAAATAATAATCATAATAATAATAATTTGTCTGCAAGTCCCAGGTGAAGCCAAATGTTTATATTTGAGAAACTACAAATAATTGCAAACTTCAACTCATTTGAATTAGGTTTGTACACAGGTATAACAAATTATCTCAGTGATGGGGAACAGATTATCTCTCCTCTGAAACAGATCTGATTGCAGATAACATGATATTATATGATGTTGAATATTCATGCATGTTATACATTTAAAAAGACTGAGATCACAGTGATTCACACTGATTCAGAACAGTACTGAGTTGCACCAAAACAATGGAGATCTCAATTAGGGTAAATATAAACTTGTACTAAATGTGAAAACAGTTGAAAACACTGACAAACAGCAGCAATTAACTAAATTATTTGCTTAAAAACGTGACTTTTGCACTGGGACTGTAGTGTACCAGTGATTCGTTTTTGAGCTAGTTAATTATTTACAATACATTCTCTGTCCGAACAAACCAATTCACTAGTGAACTGGACTTCCCAACGCTATAAGTGAAGTGTTTATTTTATTGAACACATATTCGAGGGGTTGCACCGTACTATTAAGAGTTTACATGTATTGTGGGGGGAAATCATAGAAAGGGTCACTTAGATGCTAAGTGGACATCAGAGAAAGTGATAATATGAAAGTATGGCATGACACATTTAAAGTCACGAAGCTTCACTTACCATAATTCGCTGGGAATTTGAATACTGTAAACACATCGACGAATTGTGTGACGGCGTCTGAAGGAGCGTCCGATTGGGTCAAACTGTTGCAGACATCGTCTGACACGCCAGTGCTGTATTCGGACCTTGCATGACTGTAGGCTTCCTAGAACATACCGTTCCCCTGCATTTGGGGTAGTATGAAGAATATCGGCAACCACCGTATTCAATCCATCATCGGATATCGTTGAGTAATCTTGTGGTGGGATCTCAAGCCGTAATCTGTGTAGGTAGAGTGTTCGCATGCTGACTCCCAAACACGATGCTATTCTCTGCGAGCTCATGCCAAGTGATATGCAATAGGTAATTTGCTGATGAGATAAATCAAAGCGAGGACAACCGGAATTTCCATGGGAAATAGTAGGGGGTAATGGATTGTGACAGTTTTCTCGAACACTGTGTCGATTTTGTAAGGTGGTAAGGATGGCACGAAAACATGAATGAAGTTCCTCCAATGCTCTTATAGACTCTCCACTAACTGCCTCTGACTGATCAATTCTTGAAAGAATAAGAGAAACTGTCCTTGTGTGACCTTGCAGTTCCCTATGTAGTCTTTCCAAAGCCACACAGTCTGGTCCTGATTGCATTTCATTCTGTATGCTTCGCATGCAACTTAAAGCAAACCCCAAAAAATTTGCAACATCATTGTTTCACCTCACCCCCACAACCAAAACAAGAACGTCGATAAAGCAAAACATTATAAAAACACCGGTTATAATACAAAATTATTATATTAGTGAAGCCAGTAACGTGATTGGCTTCCAGTATTTGAACTGGGAAAAACGAAGGCGCTCAACCAATCAGAAACCGTGAAAATCTGACTTTTTTTCTCTCTCTCTCACACACACCACACACCCAAAGCTTCTCAGGTGAGAGAGAGTTTGATAGTTTGTGTGAGAGAGTTTGATAGTGTGTGGGAGAGAGTTTGGTAGCACATGTGAGAGAATTTGATAGTGAGTGAGAGAGTTTGGTAGTGCGTGTGAGTGAGATGGTTTGATAGTGCGTGCGAGAGAGTATGATAGTGCGTGCGAGAGTTTGATAGTGCATGTGAAAGAGTTTCATAGTGCGTGTGAGAGAGTTTGATAGTGCATGTGAGAGAGTTTGATTGTGCGTGTGAGAGAATTTGATAGTGTGTGTGAGGTAAAGTTTGATAATGCATACGAGAGAGTTTGATAGTGCGTGCGAGAGAGTTTGATAGTGTGTGCGAGAGAGTTTGATAGTGCGTGCGAGAGAGTTTGATAGTGCGTGCGAGAGAGTTTGATAGTGTGTGCGAGAGAGTTTGATAGTGCATGTGAAAGAGTTTGATAGTGCGTGTGAGGTAAAGTTTGATAATGCATACGAGAGAGTTTGATAGTGCGTGCGAAAGAGTTTGATAGTGCATGTGAAAGAGTTTGATAGTGCGTGCGAAAGAGTTTGATAGTGCGTGTGAGATAAAGTTTGATAGTGCGTGCGAGAGTTTGATAGTGCGTGTGAGATAAAGTTTGATAGTGCGTGCGAGAGTTTGATAGTGCATGTGAAAGAGTTTGATAGTGCGTGCGAGAGAGTATGATTGTGCGTGTGAGAGAGTTTGATAGTGCGTGAGAGAGTTTGAAATATGTCGTGAATGGCCTCTCATAAGATTTGCCGGTGTTGTGCCGAAATCGGTGACCTATCGAAATCTGTGACCTGAGGCTGCTGTTCAGTAAGTTTCCGTGTGAGAATGCGTCCGGTGCTCGTGCTCAGCAAGCTTCACCGCGCGCTGACAAGTGACACGAGAAACACGCACGTAGAGGGGGCTGTTTAATGTGAACAGATTTCTTAAAGACACATGCTACGACAAGCAATCCATATACCATTGTGTGTTTTACTTTTAATATTGTTGTTCTTAATTACTTGTATTATTCTGTTTTTATTGTTTATTTGTACACAAAATACATTTATTTGTAATAGTTTTGTTATTGTCTTTGTTTTTCGTCTTACATCTATTCACCTTTATTCTCAACTAAGTGTGTCTAATGTTCACCAAACTCATTCAGGTGATGTCTAATCTCTTCAGAGTTGCCTCTAAAAGATTTATTCTTATGGTATATGACAAAGTATAGAGAAACAGCAGGGACACCAAATCTGACAGTACATTAGAGTTTACCGAAATCTGTTACCCCTCTTTAATTGAAGATGCCGCTTATGGCATCTACAGTACTGCTGAAATTTCTCAGCTGATTTTATTTTTTCATTTATATTGTACCTTTGCTTATTCCTGCTAAGAATTTGTATTGCTTTTATTATTCAGATTCCCTCGGGAGGCTTCATTTGTGGACTTTGAGTCTGGTGAGCTTGAACAGAGGAGTCTTCAGTTTCATTTCATAAGTAAAGTTGAGTTGCTTATAATTTAGGTTAGATTCAACTCTCTTTACATCACCTGAAAAAAGAATAGGCTAAAAGGTTTAAGATAAACGTACACTGAAAAACAATACAAAACAAATGAAGACTTTAATATAATGCAGCTCTAATAATAATTGAACATCAAATTGTTGTCAGCCCTGCTCAATCTTTTAAAGAACATTTTAGTTTAAAGAACTGGAATCTACGCCCCTGGGTATACATGCCAGACCTCTTTGTAAAATCTAACATGTGTAAGGGAAAAATAATTCTCACTCTTCCATGTTCACTCTTCACCCTGGAATTTTTACATCATTTTCATTAGTAAGTAAGGAGTTATTTAGCAGAAACTTTTATCCAAAGGTACTTCCAGAATATTTGTTAGACATCACCTGAATGAGTTTGGTGAACATTAGACACATGTAGTTGATAATAAAGAGGGGTAACAGATTTTGGTAATCTCTAATGTACTGTCAGATTTGATGACCCTGCTGTTTCTCTATATACTTCATCATATACCATAAGAATAAATCTATTAGAGGATAACACTGAAGAGATTAGACATCACCTGAATGTGTTTGGTGATCATTAGACACACTTAGTTGAAAATAAAAAGGGGTAACAGATTTTGGTAATCTCTAATGTACTGTCAGATTTAGTAACCCTGCTGTTTCTCTGTACTTTGTCATGTACAACAGGAATAAATATATTGGAGGATAACACAGAAGAGATTAGACATCACCTGAATGAGTTTGGTGAACATTAGACACACTTAGTCGAGAATAAAGGTGAATAGATGTAAGACGAAGAACAAAGACAATAATACAAATATTACAAATAAATGTATTTTGTGCAAAAATAAATGATAAAAACGGGTGTTTCTCATCTATTTTGGTAATCTCTAATGTACTGTCAGATGAAAGTAGGAAATCTCAATGTAGTAATCAGTGGGCGTTTCCAATACACACGATGGGCATTTCTCAACTATTTAAGGAAATAAGGGAATCTCAGTGTAGTAATCAGTGGGCAATTCCAAACCAGGATGGGCAATTCTCAACTATCCAATGAAAGTAGGGAATCTCAATGTAGTAATCAGTGGGCATTTACAAACCAGGATGGGCGTTTCTCAACTATCCAATGAAAGTAGGGAATCTCAGTGTAGTAGGCAAATCATGTAAAGCAGTTTGAAAACACACACACTGATTGGGAAACACCCATTTTTGTTCTGCAGAGACACAAGTCTCTACAAACTCGGTGGACTCTTTTGAATTGGGCCAGTAAGCAACCAGCTAGCAACCGCCCAGAACACCCTTGCAACCTCACAGTAATGTGCTAAAAAACTAACTAGCTATGCCAAGGGACACATTCTGAATAGGTTGGGCTTTTTGGAGAGTTTCCAGGCAGGGCTGTAGCTTATACAGTGAAAGGCTGTAACGATTCCAGGGGCCCACAACACATTTTAAACTTTTACTTTTTTTTTTAACACACTTTTTGTTTTTTTATGAAAGGGGTCCAGACCAATATACAATCAGGAGGGGGGCCAGAATTCCTTGCTACGGCCCTTTTTATAGGTCACTAACTAGGGCAGACATCGCCCAGTGTGCTTCTAGATAATCTAACTTTTACCACAAGTTCATCATGTCACTCACTTGCTCCTGATACAGCCAGACATGCAGGATTCCCTATAGTGTAAATGTGATAACCGGTTACAATTTTCTGACTTTACCCAGATAGCACACGTACATCTCCAAGATGTCTGTTTTTAGATCTTTTCATCTCAAAATCATATGCAGAACATCTTAAAAAGATCAGATCTTACAGATGTATTGCAGAGGAGCAAATAATGTTAAAAATACGTCTTCCAGATGTAAACACACACCAAATAGACATCTCGGTGATATACAGGTGCATCTCAATAAATTAGAATGTCGTGGAAAAGTTCATTTATTTCAGTAATTCAACTCATATTGTGAAACTCGTGTATTAAATAAATTCAATGCACACAGACTGAAGTAGTTTAAGTCTTTGGTTCTTTTAATTGTGATGATTTTGGCTCACATTTAACAAAAACCCACCAATTCACTATCTCAAAAATTAGAATACATCATAAGACCAATAAAAAAAAAAAAAAAAAACATTTATAGTGAATTGTTGGCCTTCTGGAAAGTATGTTCATTTACTGTATATGTACTCAATACTTGGTAGGGGCTCCTTTTGCTTTAATTACTGCCTCAATTCGGCGTGGCATGGAGGTGATCAGTTTGTGGCACTGCTGAGGTGGTATGGAAGCCCAGGTTTCTTTCACAGTGGCCTTCAGCTCATCTGCATTTTTTGGTCTCTTGTTTCTCATTTTCCTCTTGACAATACCCCATAGATTCTCTATGGGGTTCAGGTCTGGCGAGTTTGCTGGCCAGTCAAGCACACCAACACCATGGTCATTTAACCAACTTTTGGTGCTTTTGGCAGTGTGGGCAGGTGCCAAATCCTGCTGGAAAATGAAATCAGCATCTTTAAAAAGCTGGTCAACAGAAGGAAGCATGAAGTGCTCCAAAATTTCTTGGTAAACGGGTGCAGTGACTTTGGTTTTCAAAAAACACAATGGACCAACACCAGCAGATGACATTGCACCCCAAATCATCACAGACTGTGGAAACTTAACACTGGACTTCAAGCAACTTGGGCTATGAGCATCTCCACCCTTCCTCCAGACTCTAGGACCTTGGTTTCCAAATGAAATATGAAACTTGCTCTCATCTGAAAAGAGGACTTTGGACCACTGGGCAACAGTCCAGTTCTTCTCCTTAGCCCAGGTAAGATGCCTCTGACATTGTCTGTGGTTCAGGAGTGGCTTAACAAGAGGAATACGACAACTGTAGCCAAATTCCTTGACACGTCTGTGTGTGGTGGCTCTTGATGCCTTGACCCCAGCCTCAGTCCATTCCTTGTGAAGTTCACCCAAATTCTTGAATCGATTTTGCTTGACAATCATAAGGCAGCAGTTCTCTCAGTTGGTTGTGCATCTTTTTCTTCCACACTTTTTCCTTCCACTCAACTTTCTGTTAACATGCTTGGATACAGCACTCTGTGAACAGCCAGCTTCTTTGGCAATGAATGTTTGTGGCTTACCCTCCTTGTGAAGGGTGTCAATGATTGTCTTCTGGACAACTGTCAGATCAGCAGTCTTCCCCATGATTGTGTAGCCTAGTGAACCAAACTGAGAGACCATTTTGAAGGCTCAGGAAACCTTTGCAGGTGTTTTGAGTTGATTAGCTGATTGGCATGTCACCATATTCTAATTTTTTGAGATAGTGAATTGGTGGGTTTTTGTTAAATGTGAGCCAAAATCATCACAATTAAAAGAACCAAAGACTTAAACTACTTCAGTCTGTGTGCATTGAATTTATTTAATACACGAGTTTCACAATTTGAGTTGAATTACTGAAATAAATGAACTTTTCCACGACATTCTAATTTATTGAGATGCACCTGTATGTATGCTATCAGGGTATTGTATGCCTACATGCCAGTCTCTGTTAGTCTAATTGGTCAGTGAAGATTCCTCAGCCATTAATTAACAACCTCTCAACCTTACAGGTGTCCCTATCAAAGGATTCCTACCTTGTGCATGGCAAACCTCTTCAACATTTATGAAAAAAGAAATACATGTCAAAAAGAAGAGCATAGGACGTTTCTACACTTTGAGGGATCCTAATAAGAGGCAGTCCACTTTTAATCACATGAAGACATACCTTTACCAATTAGTCAACCCCAAACATATTGAACTTGACCTAATAAATGACCTCTGCGTGTCATTTGATATCGGGTTTCCATATTCTGCCAAGAGCCAACACAAAAACATACTCGCGGTAAGAAATGAGCTTTGCCATATAATTATAATATATTTTTTAAGAATAAAATATCATTTTGATGAGCTCATACGCCTACAATGATGCAAAAATTAAAAAATTGCGATGCAAAGAGCTACACAGTACAAATATATTATTAAAAATCAGTTCAACATATTTAAACTCATTTAAGATAAGAAAACGGCATTGAATCACGTAAATATAATAAATAAAGCAGATATTGTTGGTGTTTTTGTGGATTAGACAGGACACTCATGTGACTGATTCTGGGAGGGTTTAAAGATGACTGGGAGCCATCTTACACACTCGCTTTACACCCCTAAATATATGTCACAGCTCTACACCTAAAACTCACAAATACAAACACACGGAGCTATTTTCAGCCACAGTAGGTGAGTACATATAAAGTCAAATTGATATGTACTACGGCAATGTTGAGTCCGATTTGACCTCGGTTTTGTGGGGTTCTTTGTGGCGTTGTGTTTACTCCCTTCTATCTTGGCTCAGTAACAGCGTTTAGGTAATCGCTTAAAACGGCGGTAAGTGTTAATTATACACCGTTAAATGTTTAGGATAGTAATGTTTGACCGTTCGTTGTGAATCTCTGCTAGATTTAATGCGCGTGCGGCCTGTGTGTGTGTATTCGCGAGCTCTGACGTGAGCTAACCAGCTCGAGCAATGTGAGATTATTTTTCCCGCAACGTTCAGCGATTTCATTGTCGGAAAAAAACGAAACATATCGAAATGGGCTTATTTTTTAAGTTTATTATTTAGTTTTACTTGTCTGTTCAAATGGGACGAACATCGAGCCGTCCGCTTTAGCTGCGTAGCTCACGTTAGCGTTAGCTTCGTGCCAGCGAAATTCACGTTGTGTGGAAAAAAGACAGTAAAATGTAACAATATCGCTATTGAAAGACATAACATTTATTATACTTGGTTATTTATATTAATTGGTTTTCTGTGTCTTAAAAACGATTTCTTTCAGACCGTCGATTAACCTTATCTTGAGCTAAACTGCATTTGCCGTGTCTTTTTAAATGTAACACGATTTCACAGCTGCACCTGTTTCACAGCAACACTATCAATAGTTTTAATAATAATAATAATAATTTATTATTATTAAATTGAGTTCTTAACAAATGCAGGCAAATTATTACTCTCCACCGAGGCCTGTCGTGTTGACGTTGTGCTGCTGCTGCTGCTATCATTAGATGTGGCATTTAATAGACACTAAAGTTTGATATTGTATACAAGTATGTCAAAAATGTGCATGTCTTCTAGGGTTGCCACGGTGTTACCGGTTTTACTTGGTACAAGGGACAACACCGGTGTGGTATTTTATACCGGGTAAAAGGAGGAAACATTATAAATGGAACTTCCAATATCAATACAATAGCCTAATAAATAGAATAGCCTTAAATAAAGAAAAGTTGCCTAATGAAGAGTTTGCGACCCATGATAAATGAACATAACGCATTGAAGCCAGATGTTCTTTTCCAACGTATCAAATTACACAGGCAGCAAAGTACGCGCACAGACAGAAGACGTTTAATTGCAGGTAGTGAATATAATGTGCATGGTGGGTAACTAAGACATCTCGGATTCAGAATGACACAAGTATTGCCGTTAGACACACAGACACGTGCTTGAAGAAACACACTTTATTATATTATTAAGAACAGATGACAGAAAAGCCGTCTATGCGCATGTCTGATGCGCTGTTTGTTCGGAGGCGTGTCTCGTGGAACACGCGCATGTAAAGGGTTCTCGTTCTTTCTTTGTTTCAGTCTAATGAAACTTTTTTTTATTTTTTTTTTATTTATTTATTTTTTTGTTGCAAGAATAGTATTGTCTATGAGAGTGCCGCAAATGACCTCAGACCGTCTCAACTCAGAGGTGCTTTGAGTTCAGTTTGCTTTATTTCCACAAAGCAGTTTGTTTTGAGAGCAACTCTACAGGGTCACTTTATATTAGACTATACATCTGATTAAATCACAAAATAATACAAAAACATTCACCTCGAACCATGATTTATATTTTAGTGATTATCATTATAATTGTTTACTTTTAGAATTGTTTTTAGATTTTAATTTGTATTAGTAATTTTTTTTTTTTGACCACTTTATTTTAATTGCTTTTGTTTGAAGTGCAATTTGAATTTAGAAATGTCTTTTGGTTTAAATTTTAGTTTTTTTTTTTTTATTTTATTATTATTTTTCAATGCAAAATCACTAAAGAAAGAATGTGATTGGATTTTTTTTTAACAAAAATATCGTGAACAAATTTCTTGCATATCACCCAGCCCTAGGAGGGAACGGAACAGAAATGTATTCACACATTCAAAGTCATTTCTCTTCCAAAGCAGCTAAACTGGGTCCTGGGATGAAGGGTAATAAAACACCAACAGTAATCCCACAACAACCCACAATAAGTGATGTATTTGCCTGGGCAACTAAATACCCGACCGGCAGCCCATGATGGAGAGAATGCACGGATGAAGTAGGTTCGATGCCAAAAAGATGTTGCCCTTCACAACTGTTGAAAAGCTATCGTTCAAAAAAGTTGAACAAATTTTAATTGCTCTTCAAAACGAATAACTGATTCATCCGAATAATATATTTCTAGGACTGATTATCCAGGAGGCACAAGGATAAAGGGACGTTTTAAATAAACATACAAAATTACAATGAATTTATGAATCTGTGCAGCCAATATTTCTAAAGTGTAAACATTATGAATGAAAATGTGCTCATTGTGATTTCAGATTGGATGGGCACAGTCTCGACTCTGTTTGCGGTCTCTTTTCAAGTGTAACATTTACAAGATACGACATCATAGACATTTCAAAAAGCGGAAAGCGTACAAGTATCACGATTCACAATTGTGATTCTCATGTACTTATTTATAGCCTAAACCTGAGCGTGATGTTAAATTCCTGACCTGAAGTGATGATTTCATGTCGGAGCCCGTCTCTCCGTCTTTTTAAAGTTGACCACATTTATGTCCACATCAGCTATTTAAGGTAATTATCTGGTTAAGACTTTATTCCGAAAGGTTTAAATGCTCCATGTAGTATTCCTCTGTTTGGAGGATAGATACAAAGGAACTGAAACATGCTCTTTTTTTTCTTTAAACTGCTACCTCTGGTAAGGCGCTATTTAAATTTGACATTTAATAATGATGAATAATGACTAAGTAATGGTGTCTTATCATAATTCCTGATTTATGGGACTTTGACCTGTTTGTAGGCTTTCTTTTTTTTTCACTTAATGTTTGAATTTGTATTTATTTGCTGCAAAATGTGTGCTTGACATTTCATCTTTCGATTGACACCTCTTGCCTTCAGAATAATGTTGTTATACCTGCACAGACAAACAAAAATTGTTTCATGCCGATATTAATATCTGAAATACCAGGAGAAACCACAGTTAACAAATTCCACAGTTAATGTAGCCTACAAATTCAGCTTCATCTAGTAAGAAAAAAATAATTAAATTTATTTTATAGTTTTATTATTAGACTATTATTCTGAAAAGGCATATACAAGGCATATCTTATTGTAAACTAAGTAACATTTAAAATGGTCATTTAGTTTTGGTGCACTTCCGGTTTAAGCCCCGCCCACATTCGGTTCTATCCGAATACAGAGACGGATACAGAATTTTGTCATAAACAGATACAAATACAGAATGGCTTCGCTGCACACACCTACCCCATAGTACCACTTAGCGTCCACTAAAGTTAGTTGGTTTGAACGTGAACACCGCACCGGTGTGAAAATTATGATATCGTGGCAGTCTAATGTCTTCCTTCATGGGACTGTTTTTGACAGCTTTGTTATAAATTATTTTGGGTGTTTGAACAGCCTTGTCACCTCTGCCACAGTAAGGCCTTTTCTCATGTGTTCTAAATGTTTTTCTTTGTTAGGCTAACTATTTGTACTGCTGCAAATCTACAATTTCCGTTCTTATGAACAAGCTGACTGTAGTGGTTGACCAATATGGGTTTCTCACTGGCTTATATCCAAATATACAGAGAATAATATAGTGCCATATGTACTTACTAATACAATTCAATGAGTGCATTAACAAGCACGTTCTTTGATTCAGCTTAAGAAGCTGACATGTTGTGTACATGTAAACGCAGGAAACAGCTTTCATTTTCATTCTACTTCACTCTGTTTACTTCCATTCAAACGCATCCGGAGACTGGAAACGCAAGTTCATGCGAAGAAATTTCGTACAGTTAAAGTTTGGCAAACTCTGGCCTGCGAATCCGTATGACGAGAGGAAGCATGACCAATAGAAGATCGAAATGTCACACGCTGAACTCTTGGCTCATTACAAAGAATACATGGGCCATTTCAGAGCTGCGTGTTTTATTGTTGCTGGAAAGTAGACGATATATTAACATTTTAAATAAAATATTATTTGTATTATTTACTTACACCAGAAGCCTTTCCTGCATAACATCATATCCTGGTCAGGGCTCGACAATAAGGACTGCCCGATGGGCCAGTGTGAGAGAGGTTCGGACCGGTTGCAAGAACTGTCACTTGCCCGATCAGGCCAGTGCTGCATTTGTAACGTCACTGTTAGCAGACAACGAGCGAACGAGCACAAAAAATACACGGAGTGAACAAAGTCTTCTAACTGAGCACTCGGTGACGAGAGAGCGTGATTTATATTTAGCTTTCAAAGACATGCGAGTGCATGATATACTGGAAGTGGTGAGGAACAGTCTCCTGAGCGCACGTGCGTGCAGACACAGAGCACGCTCTCCTAGAACTGTCCTCCCTCATTTCCAAGTGTCCTAGCAGCAGCCATTGGCATTATTAGGCCTTTTTTAGGAGGGCTTCAGCCCCCCTGAAGTTCTGTGACTTTACAATCAGCATGTAACTGTTCTAAACAGCTGCAGCACTGCACTTGTTTGAATTGAGGCACTTTGGTTGATTTTCCCACATGTAAAGAGTGACTGTAGTGTGAGCCAATAGCGTTGGAGTGTGGGCTGTGAAGGAGCATATAATTGGTTTGAGCCACTGAACTAATATGCCCCATTTCCTCATTCAATTCATGAATGAGCGAGGATCAGTGTCTTATGACAGATTGACAGAGGAGGCATTTCACTTGTTTAGTTCGGTAATCCCGTTTAACAAGGAGAGAAAGGAGCTGGGTTAATTAAGAGTAAAAGTGACTGACACTACAATGTATATTCCTTGATTATGCACAGCAGTTCACAAAATTATATGCTTTGTTGTCATTTGCTTTTATCAATGTTTTAATGACCCAAAACACATGAAAGATGTTGATTTGCTGCCACCTAAGTGTGATGTACAAAAACGGTTATCTGAATGAATCCGTAAACAAATCTGAACTAATCTTACACAGTTTTGATTGATTTTGGATTTTGTTTAGTCACAACATAATTCCCATAGTTCCATTTGTTATTCCATAGTTTTGATGACTTCACTATTCTAAAATGTGAAATGTTTCAGAACTTTTGACGTGTGTGTATTATAAAATAAAATAAAAAAAAAAATAAAATGGCTTTGGACACGATATTTTTAAGTCAAGATGTATCAGCTATTTCATTTTTGTTTTGGGGCCAGTGAAAATTTTGGCAGGGCAAATAAAAGTCTGAAGCACTGGCCCGACTGGGCCAGTAGAAAAACTCCTTAACGTTAAGCCCTGCTGGTGTTTCATTGTCATGTGCTCAACATCGTGTGACCGCCCCTTAAGGTGTTTACATGCCCATTACCCTGATTTCACGTTGCAAAAATCTACGTGTCTAATCAATTTATTCTTGCATGGTTTGTGACCATGCACTGATAAAGGAAAGCCATTTAATGCATTTAAATGACCACACACTTTGTTGGCCTATTAAGCATAATCAGTGTAAGGACGTTCATGTAAATGTGCTTAATTACTCCGTTCACTAAAACCTTTATGACAGAAATTCTCTATCCATTGACTTTTTTTTTTTTTTTTTTTTTGTGTGTGCACTTTACACAAATGGACACTAACACTTTAATCGGCCGAGCAAACGCTTTTCTTTCAATGCTTAATATCATCCGAGTAATCTGTTTGGGCATGTGCAAAGATGTGCAGTCCAGATCTTCCTGTTGAATAATGGAAATGTGCTGCATTAATAGCACACCTGCTAAATTACTTGCATTTGTCACTTTCTGTGGTTTTGATTGACATTGAAGATGCTCTTTCGCCATAATATGCCCATAACAAGATCACTCGGCTCATGCAACTGCAATTCCCAAGCTGCGGGACTTGCTCCCAGATGACCTACAAGCATTTGATTTGATTAGCTCTTTAAAAAGTAGGCTATTCCAAAGCACACCTTTTTACTTGGTGAATGTTTATGTGCATTTGTGTTCTGTAAAGCCCTTTCTAAACACAGTTATAGCATCTTTTTAAATGAAGTTTTTACTTTCTCACACAGGCGGAAAACCTTTGAAATTGTTGTCGATGCATAGATGAGAAAGGAATGGACAGAAAATTCGAAAAGACTTGCACCGGCTTCGTGGACCCTGGTCTTTGAAACTTTTGCAAAGGAGGGATTCATTGATTTGTGGAAGGATAATTGAAGCTAATCTTCCTGCTTCTAAAATCTGTGACCCAGTTGCTTGAGTGACATTCATATTAAAATGTTCCACAAGAGACTTGCATATTGAGGAACAAGGAACTGCTTGAAAATATTGCTTTACATTTTTTGTGTGCTTTGGATGCTTAGTAAGCTGTGGGAAGAGCAACTTGCAAATTGTTTTGCAAGCCCATCAGGATAAAGGTATCTCCATTGTTGTTATTGTTGCTCACTGTTTGGAAGAGAGAATATTAAAGTCATGAGTACAGCCAGAATGGAGAATCCAGTGATTCTGGGACTGTCGAATCAGAATGGTCAAATGCGAGGCTCTGTAAAGCCAGCAGGGGGCCCTGGAGGTGGTGGAGGGGGGTCCCAAACAATGCAGCCTGCCCAGGTCAAGGCCTCCAGTACAGTCATCAATGGCAACTCCCTGCCAGCACCCACAGCCAACACCATTATCAAGTAAGTCCTGGCAAAGAAGTGCATGTCGTACAATAAGTGCTAAGATGATTGGCATAATTTGGTGTATATAATTCCTGTTAGGGCTGGGGATGACTGGAAGAAGAATCTAAAGCTTCCTCCAAAGGATTTGCGCATGAAAACTTCAGTAAGTAGATGTACATGTGTAACAACATGATCTGATGATGGCTTATGAAACGGAATCCTTTTTTAAAGTTCTTGTTGCTGTCTGGAACTAATGCATTTATTGTGAAATTTCACAGGATGTGACGTCGACCAAGGGAAACGAGTTTGAAGATTACTGCCTGAAACGAGAGCTGCTTATGGGCATCTTTGAAATGGGCTGGGAGAAACCGTCACCTATACAGGTAAGGGGCAAAAACATTTTTGACCAAATTTATACCACTTACAAATATATAGACATTGGTGGCCAAAGAGGTAAAATATGCTTGGAGAGAGCTATCCGTTTGCATAATCTTTGTAAGAACTAACATGTAAACGTGCTCATCAATTACTCCGTTCACTAAACAAATCTGACAACTGAAATTCTCCATCCATTGACAAAGCTGTCATGTGTCACGTTTTTTGTTGTTTTTTTTGCAATTTACACAAGGGGGAACTAACATTTAATCAGCCAAGCAAATGCTCTTTCTTTCGATGCCTAATATCTCTAAGTGTCCTAATATCAGCTGAGTAAATACCATGTGAATGATCACTCTGTATTAGAGTTCCTTGCAGCAGTCAAAAAAAAAAAAAACTCTTCTACACTGCCTGGCCCAAAAAAAATGTTGCATGCTCTAAATATTTTGTTGGACTGCCTTTAGCTTTGATTACAGCGCATTCGTCGTGGCATTGTTTCAACCTTATACAACGTCACAACATTCATTTCCATCCAGAGTTGCATTAATTGTCCCCGAACCACATTATAGCGACCACGAGGAGGTTACCCCATGTGACACTACCCACCCTAGCAACCGGGCCAATTTGGTTGCTTAGACCTGGCTGGAGTCACTCGGCACACCCTGGGATTCGAACTAGCGAACTCCAGGGGTGATAGCCAGCGTCTTTTACCACTGAGCTACCCAGGCCCCCTCGAGATCTTATATTGATGACGAGAGAGTCGAACCACTTTGTAAAGTCTTCTTCAGCACATCCCAAAGACTTTCAATGGGGTTAAGGTCAGGACTCTGTGGTGGCCAATTCATGTGTGAAAATGATTCCTCATGCTCCCTGAACCACTGTTTCACAATTTGAGCCCGATGAATCTTGGCATTGTCATCCTGGAATATGCCCATGCCATCAGGGAAGAAAAAATCATTGATGGGATAACCTGGTCATTCAGTACATTCAGGTAGTCAGCTGACTTCATTTTATTGCCGCATAATGTTGCTGAGCCTAGACCTGACCAGTTGAAGCAACCTCAGATCATAACACTGCCTCCAGAGGCTTGTACAGTGGGCACTATGCATGATGGGTGCATCGCTTCATGTGCTTCCCTTCTTACCCTGACGTGCCCATCGCTTTGGAATAGGGTAAATCTGGACTCGGACCACATGACCTTTCTCCATTGCTCCACATTCCAATCTTTATGCTCCCTTACAAATTGACTTTTTTCTCTCCTCTCGATTAGCCTCACTAACAACTGGCTTTCTTGTGGCCATGCAGCTGTTTAGTCCCAGTCCTGTAAGTTCTCGGCACATTGTGCTTGTAAAAATGCTCTTACTTTCACTTTAAAACATAGCCGTGAGTTCTACTGTGGATTAAGAAAAATAAAATATAATTTTTTCCGACCACATTTCTTCTGTGAAGCTGATGGTTCACCACTATCCTTCCAGGTTTTAATAAAGCATTGGACAGTTCTTAAAAGAATAGTTCACCCAAAAATGAAAATTTGCTGGTAATTTACTCACCCTTAGGCCATCCAAGAGTTGAACAGAACAGAATTTAAGATTTTTAGGATTTCATTTCAAGCCTCCTCTAAACAATGCAAGTGAATTGTACTTTTTTTTTTTTTGATGGTCCAAAATTTATATTTAGGGTGCATCAAAATAATCCACATGACTCCAGTCGACAAAGTTCTTCTGAACCCAAACGATTTATTTGTTTAAACAAAACAATACTTGTATACTTCTACAAATGTTTGCTTCCGTACATCTGTGACGTGCGCTCATGAAAGGGATGACAAGCTCGTTGGTAAGGTCACATGGAGGAGGCAGGAAGCGCGTCATTGTTTACAAGAGGAGCACTGTACAAAAGTTTAGTTGTCTTTGCTGTAGATTTGTATAAGTGTATTGTTCAAAATGGTTGTTTGGCATGTGTATCTTGGGTGCTTCAACCTTCAGAAGCCCCAAAGAAAATGCACGCCTGGAAAAATATTAACTTTTCATCAATTGCCTAAACATGATCATGAGCGATTGAAGCTCTGGCTTATGGTTTATATATTTTTTTCAGTGAACTCGTATGTGTGAACTTTGTCACGATTCCCTTGGGCTCTGCACCTCCCTCAGCGCTCCGCTCCTCATCACTCCGATTTCTAATTCACCACACCTTCACTCAGTTCACTCACTCATCACTGCCTGCATGAATAACTCACCTTCACGCCACTTCACTGTGAAGTCTCACACAAAGGACTCTAGTTTGACCACGCTGTCTGTATTTGCTCTGTTTAGTGCTTACCCTGCTGTTTCTCCTGTTACCTCTTCAGTTCTGTGGACATCAACCTTGTGAATCCCTCTTCAGTTTGAGGATTCTCTTCTGTGTGATATCACCTGTACCATTGATCTCACTGTGTGAATCTCAGTAAATGCTCTCGCACTTGGTTTCATTAACTACAACTTGTGTGGCTTGAATTCCTGACAGTCATATAGCCTATTTATTTCTGCTAAAGAAAAAGCACAAGTAAATAACGCAACGGCATTGCTCCGAAATAAGGGTTGGTTATTTAATGCAGTTTTTTTTATTTAGAAGTTATTTTATATCATTTTGGACTTTTGGTTTGAATGGCACTTGGTCTGTGCGCTGCAAGTTTCTCTTGTAAACAATGACGTGCTTCCTGCCTCCATGCGTGACCTTACCAACGAGCTTGCGTCGTTTAGAGGAGGCCTGAAATGAAATCATCAAAACAGAATAAGATTTTTAGGAAGAAACTCAGATATATCTTGGATGGCCTGAGAGTAAGTGAATTATCAGCAAATTTTCATTTTTGGGTGAACTATTCCTTTAACCCAATTCATTATTTCAGCAATCTCCTTAGTTTTCTTTGCAGGCCAATGATCTTCCACGACCACGGGATACGTCTTCCAACATGGTTGTTTAAGAAATGAGAAGCTACACACTGCATCAGTTAGGGTTAAAAGAATTGTTGCCAGCTGAAACTTATTAATCACTGCAATAATGATCTAATCATTAAGTATCTGCTTGTTTAAATTCAAATGGTAATTTTTTTTTTTTTTTTTTTTTTTTTTTTTGGGGGGGCAGGTAGTGTATTTCATACTGTTAAAGGGGTGGTTCAGTGAAAACATTCTCTCAGGGCTCCAGACTGCGACTAATGGTCACAAATGCGACCCAAAAATAATTGATTGCGCCAATTTAACATCTAGTCACCATTGGCAACTGTCGGGTTGTGCGCATTCAAGTGCAGTTTCATCGAATCATCTTGTGAGTTTTATTGAATATATTTAGAGCACACACAACCAGTGTCTCGCTCCACATTTCACCTGTTCTGTTTCTGACAAGCTCGCTGCACTGCATGCAACAACAAACCCAGGGCAAGAGTGTCGTGAACAAACGACTCTTTTTGAACCGTGTCATTCATGAATCACCTGAAAAGAACTGAGGGTTTGAACTCAGGAGCTCAGGTTAGCAGTTTGAATCAGATTCACTTTCTCAGCGAATCAGCCATCAGTGTCCTCACATCTGGGTGTGCAGACATTTCAAAATAAGAGTCACAAGTGTATTTCGGGCTTCTTTATAATTAAAAGTCCTGTATTGTACCTATTATTATTATTATTATTATTATTATTATTATTATTATTTTTTGGGATTGGAGTAGCACAAACTGCATCAGGAATTTCTTTCAATTTGCACTTGTGTCTGGGCCATCCAGTATCCGTAAAGAAAGACTAAGGCAATATTTTAAAACAATTTAATATAAACATTACACGCGTGTGTGAGATGAATGAGATCAAGCTTTTGACACTTAGGACAATTGAGGGACTTGTACGCAACTATTACACAAGGTGCAAACATTCATTGATGCTCAAGAAGGCAACACTACTATATGCATATGATACTTTATGTAATGTAGATTCTGAAGAGCAGTACTAAATAAAAAATATTTTCTCATTTGTATAAAACGTTTGAGACAAAAGGGAATGCAAACTTCTCAATATATTGTTTATTAAACCTCAGATTAATGGGTAATATGTCTTTAGCTTTCTGTCTTGTTTCTGAACAGCAATCTAAATCGAGCAATTCTGTGATTTGGTGACTAAGGAGCCAAATGGCTGTTTTTAATGTTTCAGTTTAGAAGCCAGTGGCTTCGAAGTTGTTTTTAGTCTGGAGCCCTGCTCATTTACTCAACTCGTATGACTTTCTTCTGCGGAACACAATGGAAAAGCAAGCTTGTTGCAAAAGCTAAGCAGCCAAACCTTGTTGCTGAATTTAGAAATGTGCAATTTAAACATTTATTTCTCTTAGAGAAACTGACTTTAGACTGTGTTCAGAAATGGTATCTTGTCTGTCAGTGACCATTCAGTATCTCCTGTATGACAGAAGTCTGTTTAATCAGGCCCATCTGCTCATTACTGTGTTCCCACTCATTCCTGCAGGAGGAGAGCATTCCCATTGCGTTATCTGGGAGGGACATTCTGGCCAGAGCCAAGAACGGCACAGGAAAAAGTGGCGCCTACCTCATTCCCTTACTTGAACGCATTGACCTGAAGAAAGACAGCATACAAGGTAACTGGATTCGCCTGACCTAACTAATGGGGAGATGTTGGGTTTGGCATCTTCAAGGTGATAACAGACTGCAGCGGTGTTTACGTTTTTAATTTTCACTAAGTGGCTTCATGCGCTAAGCATATGAATACTTGTGACTTTGCAGCATTGGTCATTGTGCCCACTAGAGAACTGGCTCTACAGGTGAGTCAGATCTGTATCCAGGTCAGCAAACACATGGGTGGGGTCAAGGTCATGGCAACTACAGGTGGAACCAACCTCCGTGATGACATTATGAGACTCGACGAAACGGGTATGTGGACTTAATTCCCAAACCCCTACCACCAATATTATTTGAGCTGCTTTATTCTGTACAAAAGCCTTGGACACATGGATTACAATTTTCCCTTTTGTGTAGTGCATGTTGTCATTGCCACTCCAGGAAGAATTTTAGACCTCATCAAAAAGGGAGTGGCCAAAGTCAGCCTAGTACAGATGATCGTGTTGGATGAGGTGTGTGAAATAAGAACTTTTTTTTGATTGGCTTGTAATATGGTTGCAGTTACATAAAGTACTTCAGTACTTGTGGTATGACAATTGCATAAAGTTTTTTACTTTTTTTTTTTTTATTATCCATGTGTTGCTGAGTAGGCAGATAAGCTCCTGTCACAGGACTTTGTTAAGATGATGGAGGAACTTTTGAGCTGCTTGGCCAAGCAAAGGCAAATTCTACTGTACTCTGCCACCTTCCCCCTGAGTGTGCAGAAGTTCATGGTAAGCCCACTGATTCAGATAGTGAAGTGATTAGTTTTTATACTAATCCTATGCTGAGGTAATTGTATAACTGCCATTTGTTAAAGAGTCATGCCTCAACTTGTTGTTTAATAGCGCCACAGTGTTTACAATCGGCCTACGACTGGCTTGCTTATAAGGCTGGGAAAGTGTTTTACCATCTAAACAATTAAACATATCGCCTTTTAATTGTCTTGTTTGCTGGTGCCATGTTCATTTTATGTGACGCACACTGATGTTCTCAGTGTTGGAAAGTATGACTAATTCTATGCTCTTGTTCCCCTTAACTACAGAACTCTCATCTGCAGAAGCCCTATGAGATAAACCTGATGGAGGAGCTGACCCTGAAGGGGGTTACCCAGTACTACGCCTATGTGACTGAAAGGCAGAAAGTCCATTGCCTTAATACTCTCTTCTCCAGGGTAAAAGCCTTTGTGGCATTTTGCATGGCATACTTTTACAGCTTTTCATACCTGTATTTTGGATGTCTTTTTGAACTGTAGACTACAATGTGTATAATCAGTTTTTGATGGTTTGTGTTTGTAAATGTTTTTTTCAGCTCCAGATCAATCAGTCTATAATCTTCTGCAATTCATCCCAGCGAGTGGAGCTCCTGGCCAAGAAGATCTCTCAGCTGGGATACTCTTGTTTCTACATTCACGCCAAGATGAGACAGGTGGGTGTAAAAGGTGCCTGCCGTGTTAACACATTTCTGTTGGCAGAAGTTTGTAAAGGAGCAAATGTTTTTTCTCTAGAATGTATAAAAACTATAATTTCCATTTGTTTGGGCTGGTAAATCCTACATTTTAACAATCCAGAATTAACATTAAGTATTTTTTCTTGTCCTTGCATATTGTAGTTTGCTAATGCATGTTTTCACTTTATTTTAGGAACACAGAAACCGCGTGTTCCATGATTTCAGAAACGGCTTATGTCGAAATCTCGTCTGCACTGGTAAGGGCAGTTAGCAGTCTTTGTCAGAGTAGTTACTTCTGTTTTGTGTTTTTTGCCTTCACTAATATAGGCACTGTCTCTGGCGCATATTTTATTGGATTGTGCTAGTTTGTAATTGATTTTGAGGAAATGATTTTATTTGGTTAAAGTCAGACTAGAATTTTATTAAACTAGATTTTAAAATCTATATTTGTTTCAGCCACATCACTGTACCTGGTTTTCAAACAGTCACTTCTGTTAAAACAGAATTTGATTCTCCTGAACCATGTGTTGAAAAATTGGACGAAAGTGTAATTTTGCCCCTTAAGTTCTTGTAAATATTAAACCAATTTTCTGCACCTTTACCTTCAATCAACATTATTTTGTGACCACTTGAAATGTTTCTCTGTGTAGATCTCTTCACAAGAGGAATTGATATACAAGCTGTGAATGTTGTGATCAACTTTGATTTCCCCAAACTTGGAGAGACTTACCTCCATCGCATTGGCAGATCTGGTTAGTAGGAAGCTCTCGGTGACCTGAGCGTCCCATCACGTGCACACACTTCCATGTGATTTAGCTTCGAGCGACGTTGCGATCTAGAAATGCCACGGTTTGGTAGACAGACTTTTGATAAGGCAATAGTGTTCATGACATTTGCCTTCTCCCCACAGGTCGATTTGGACACTTGGGTCTTGCCATTAATTTGATCACATATGATGACCGCTTTAACCTGAAAGGTATTGAAGAACAGCTGGGTACTGAGATCAAGCCCATTCCCAGCAGTATTGACAAAAGTCTATATGTGGCCGAGTACCACAGTGAGAGTGGCGAAGAGGTTAAACTGTGAGCAAAAGAGGTGAGTTCAGTCAAGACTAGAGCTAACAGTACAAGCTTCAATGCATGAAGCCTTTGTAGAGAAGTATTGTTTTAAAGGTCTTTTCCTTGGAAAAAATTTTACGTTTCACTGAGTGTGTGCGATCTAACTCTGATTATGCTTAACTTGACAATGTGTGTGATCATCAACATCTTAAACAGTGTTCTCTTACTGGGGTAAGATCATAAACTGCTTAACCTTTAAGCTCTGTTGGGCCCTGCAGAGAAATCAAAATATAACTACAGTTTCGACCAACACAGTAGGTATTGTTTTAAAGCTTAGCTCCTTTACAATGCATGTAGGCATTATGACCAAAACTGAACAAGTGCTTTGAAATTTGCAGACAAATCAGAAGTGTTCTGTTTGAATATTTTAGTAATTTTGGACTTCAGAGATTTTTGTAATCTGTAAAAACATAAAACTGATCAAATAGCCATGTCGTATGTCGTTGGAAAGCTCTGAAAGAATAGAATATAACCAGCCTGTTTGTTTCACACAGAAAAATATAGCGAGTAATAGCCAAGTATCTCTTTGACATGCATGTTACATGTAAACAGGTGTTGCTTATGCTGCATTTTCACTTTACCTTTTATGAAAAATAAGCAAAACCTAAAATCTCACAGCATTACTTGGTGTTTATCTTTAAAACGAGCCCACACACAAGATAATCGAATGCATAGATCATTAGATAATCCACACGAAGCACATAATGTGCTATCTGGCTAAAAACACTTTGGCTTTCCTGGATCAGATGACTTCATTGGAAATGTAGTACTGCAACCAGAGGTGGAAGCCATC
Source organism: Myxocyprinus asiaticus (assembly GCF_019703515.2). NCBI lineage: Eukaryota > Metazoa > Chordata > Actinopteri > Cypriniformes > Catostomidae > Myxocyprinus > Myxocyprinus asiaticus. The sequence continues at coordinate 36,236,476 of NC_059361.1, forward strand.
TAAATATGGCAGAGAGGATCGTTCACTCTAATTATTAATGGCCACCAGGAGATGGCACCAAGTACATGATAGACGCGATAATGGCTCAAATGACACAGAATGGAACTGAATGAGATCTCATTACTCATGCCTACGTGCTTTGAGAGAGTATACCTTTAGTTGTTGTATTTGCATGTGTAATTAGTTCTTATGTACAATTGTTTTATTTGTTTGGAGAGGCTTTTGGATACTAGGATAAATTATTTTTGTAATGCTTTTAACTTTTGTTTTGTATCAACACAAGTACAGTTAGTTGACATGATTGGGAACAAAACGAGCAGTTTTTCGGAGCTACCTCCATTTACACCCTGAGATATAATATAAAATCAGAAAAGGTGTGGTTTTGCAGTTTCTTGATAAATTCATCATCTATATCATGAAAATATTTGAAGAGTTTTCTTAAATATACAAAACTCTTGACTTTTAAGCCTATAATTTTGGGTATGCCACTGAAACGGGAAATCTTAAACTCCCTCAGAGCTTAGTGTGAAACAACCTGAGGCCTGTACCATGAAGCCTGTTTCGTGAGCACTGGGTGTTTTGGTACCATGAAGGCTGGTCGACTTTTAGCGACATTCATAGCCATAGTAACTTGCGCTACACGGCTAACCTGCTCCATAGCAGGTCCGTTCTGGGTAACGGAGTGCTAACAGATACTGTCATTCCAGCGTCTCTTTAAGCCACTTTATAAACAATCCTTAATCCACAAAATCGACTCTTCGTGATAAATTATTTGAAAGTCTAAAATTTTTGGCAGATGGAGTCTTGTATTTTATTTAAATGCACTATAATTGGTTTTAATTTACCTACTACTCTAGCCATAAAATAAAAAAAATCCATGACAATATAAACATGATTTAATATTCTATCTATAAAATGGCTAGTAAAATGGATTAATATAATACCTGCCATTAGTGATCCATTTTAAAATATTAAAAGCTTAATCTTGCTACAAAATAGCGAAATGGATGAATGTTACTCATTTCTTTCACAGGCTAGAGAGGAAAAAAGTTTCACATGAACTTCAATATAAGCAGTACACAAAATACGTCTTTTAAAAAAAAAACAAATTACTTATTGCATAGAGTATTCCAAATGCTCACTTTAATTATTCAGTAGTAGCCTGCATTAAATGATTGAGCTTTCAATTTAAATTAATACAATTTTTTGTTTTTTTTAAGATTATAAAATTAAGCCTGTGTGCTTTTTGTGGACACATGACTTCACTTACGGATTGATATATCAGCTGTTATATTTCTCAAATTTCAATATTTGATTCCAGAAGTCCTGTTAGCTCTTGCATCAACCGCAGTGTTTTTTTCTTACTGTCTTTAATTTCTTTATAATTGTACTAGTGTCCGACCGATTATATTGGTCGGCCGATATTAGCCTTTCACCGATATATGTAACAGATTGAAAAGTAAACATCAGAGCATCTTTTTGCAGCTCAGCAGTCAACAGTGCGGTGGTGGATTGTGTCTGAGTGTTGATTTCACGCTATGTTATAACCTAGTTGGTGAGAGACAATGCTGGAAAGTAAAAAAAAAACAATGTCAGTCTTTTACTCTCAGTGACAACGAGCTTTATAGCTAACTAGCTAATCACACAGTTACTTTCATTGTTGTCAGCTGAGTGGAAGCTAATGAGTAAATGTATTCGCCAAACTTTTTTGTTCAGGATTCACAGTTTGTCATTTGCATTTATAAAATGTAATATTAAAGTCTGGTTTTCCACCGTTACAAAGTTCAGGGGAAACTTTCATAGCAGAAATATGGTGTAACACCGCTGTCGCTCTTTTGTCTGCAGCATTAATATAGTCAGCATTTGGCTGATACTAAACAGTACTGATGTTTTAGCTATTTATTGTATTTTTATTTTCTCGGTGTTCATTTCTAGAATTTGTTGACAATGTATAATAATAATATCATTCTTTGATTTAAAAAAAAAAATATTGAAGAAAGCAGCCTTCTGAGTACCTTTTGCATAGTCATATCGGTGAAAAATCCACAGAAAAGGTCTGTTTTCATTCCAGCTCTAAAATTAACTATCGGCCACCATTTTGATGAATTTTCCCTTTTTAAAATCGGTATCTGTCTCAAAACCCATATCGGTCAGGCTCTAAATTGTACAGTGATACCTTTTACTGTGTAAATCATGTTTTCATGATGTCACGGTGATCTCTAGTGCAGTGTAAAGGTTTTTTTTTTTTTTTTGTAATGATCAGCCTTTATCAGGAGAGCTAAATCCCACTGACTCGCAAATATCTCTCTCTCTCCCTCTCCATGTGTCACTCAATTGGCTGTTCGCTGCAAACGTCACTCATGTTCAAAGCTGGAGTTGATGAGCAGCATTATGGTACCAATTAACCCTGATTGGTTTGGTTTTGTTAACCAATCCTTCAACCCTGTGTTTGTACAACTAGGTTGATGGTATAGGCCACTGGTCTGCCCAATTTTTCACTCTGCATGAAAACACCTTTACCTGCTTTCTGACTGTTTATTCAGTGTTCACGTGTTGAGTGCTTATTTTCATATGTCAAAATGTCAACCTGACTTGTGGTTTTCTTGCATTATTGGATCTTTTGCACATGTATCTTAACCCGATAAAGGAAAATCATTTAAGGTGGTTACATGATCGCACATTTTTGGCTTAAGAATAATCGATGTGAGTGTGCATATAAACGCACTCGATGTCAAACTGCTATCAAATAATCAAAGTTTGTTGCTAAGATGTTTGATAAGACTTTTTTCTTCTCTCTCTGCCTCTTTCAGATCACCAATCCTTTGTCCCCCTATCCCCCCCTTTTTTTTTTTTTTTTTTTTTTTTTTCCTTCCCTACTGTGTCTAGGGAATATTTCTCTTTTCTTCAACTATCTTCCATCTGTCTTCCTCTTTCTCCCACTTTTTTGTTTTCTTGTCTGGTGCCACCGCAAGGAATGTGATGTTGCGACTGCCCAATAATCGTGAAGGACTTGTGGCCTAATACAGGACTGCTGCACAATTATTCCACCCTGAAGACTTTCAATCACTTAATGAGGAGGGAAAGAGGGGAAACGAGGATCTGAATTATCAACCGAGGGGGAAAAAAAAAAGTGACAACTCATCGCCTGCAAGCACATCCTCAACCTGCACTCACTCTATCCCTTTTGCATCTTCATGTTTCTAGTCATTTGAAACAAGTGCCTTAACAAGCAGTTTAACTTGTTCAAAAAGTAATAACCTGATTTTCTCTTTTCGCCACTTTTTGAGACTAGATCATCTTGTTTTTCTCAAGCTTTTGCATAGCTTGTCAGCCCCCCTCCCATTTGACATCAAGAGATCCATTTTGCAACTGCCACCCTTTAGAGTTTTAGGGCAATTATTATAAAGAACAGGATTTTGCAGCAAAAGAGCGGTGAGGCAGCATGTGTTATTGTGCGGCCTTTGGCGTACTTGACTATGGTGTGAAGAGAAACCCCCTGGAGAACTGCGACGATATCAGTGACCAGCATGATTGCAGTGATATGAGGCTAATGTTCCTGTGGCAAGCTTTCAAAAGTCCCGCAAGGCTCTCAGTGGCTTTTTCCTTCAACTGCTCATGGAACATGCCATGCCTCTAGAGACCCATAATTCTTTCCCCCTCTGTCTTCAGTGGGCCAACACTAAGAGGGACTTGACCAGACTCAGACCAGCCTTTTCTTTTTGACTTCAGTGCAGTTTCGCATTCTTAATGGGTAGGCACTCTGTCCTAAATGTGCCATTTATACAGATCTGGGCACATTGTAAACATTTTGTAAATACTTTAGTTTTTTTTTTTTTTTAATGGATTGTTTTAAAATGAGCTAAAGAGGCTGGGTGACCATTAGAAGTTGTTGAAAAGATCTTTTAAATATAGGGTTCTGTCAGCACTGGATGGCACTATTTTGTTTGCGTATTCCCTTTTTGTTTTTTTTTTTCTCCCCTCCCCCCCAGTTGGGAAAGTAAAGCCAAGTTTATACCAATATAAAATTGGACCTTTTTTTTTTTTTTTTTTTTTTTTTTTTTTTAAATCCCCAAACTTTGTTCAAGAGTCTATTAGAGTATGAGCTTGGAGACATTGTTCTCAAGAATATTGTTTGAGCAGGTGGTGCAGTCGTTCAGATTTGCACTTGTGTGTTCTAAATTATTAAATCTCATTCGTTACCCAGTGTTGACAAAGTTCCTGACGTTGGTTGCTCAAATGGCCTCTTAAGAATGAAAACATGAGGCTTATTTGCTTTCCAACCTTTTGCTTGTAAAATTGACTTGAGGCACTCGGCAGGGTCCCCTAGCCGGGGTGACTTATCATAGAGGTAATTTAATATTTTCATCATGTAATAGTGCTACTCGCTGCAGTGCAGCTCAAATTGGCAATGTACAAAATATTGAATTTATAAGCGAGATGTGTAGCTGTTACATGGGTCTGTGTTCACTGCCATTGGCACTGGGACATGATGACTTTAAACAGACCATTGGGGGTGGGAGGGATTGAAGGACTTGGATGTTCCTCACTGGAAAAAGGAAAAATGGACAAAAATCTAAAACAAACTGGATGCCAAGAATTATAAACATTGGACTGTCATAATGTAGCGGCAAAGAGATCTAGTGCACAGTAAGTCAACTGGCCTTTTTGTAATAAGATGCTGCACAGACTTAACAGAATCTAAACCTTTGTGTTGTGGGCTGCACTTAGTTTGAACTTTAGTTCAGGGGTTGGGCAATAATACGGGCTGCACTTGTGCTAAGGGCACTTTCTCTGTAAGAACAGAAGTGTTTAGACCGACTGGGAAGGTTTTTTTTTTTGGTGGGGGGAGGGGGGGTGGTTTGGAAATACTGTGGCAGGGACATGGGTATTTCATGGGTGCTGATAACCAAATGATTTTTTTTTTTTTTTCTTTCTTTGCAGCAGAATATTTATCTCCCCTTTCCCCCAAACACTAATAGCCTTTCAAGATTTGAGTGACAATATTTTTTTGCTGGGGATTGACAGTGGCTTGTTTGAGACACTTTAGCCCATCTGCTGCTTTTGGATAAGTTGGATGTTTTGACCCTTAAATGTTTGAGGGTTATATCTTTATGGGGTGGGTAAGAGTTGGGAGGGATGCAATTTTGCCTTTTGTGATAATTGGCACAGAATTGACCTGAAATTAATTTTACTTTGTGCGGATTAACGTGTCCCCTTTCAAAAATCAAATACAGGTGAGATGTTTCTTTTATAAATTGGATCAGCATTGTTTACTGGGAAGTGTCACAATTAGTTTTTCCAACAACATTTTAAGCTAAAGGTTGTACTTAACACATTATGAGCAAAATTTAAAGTTACTGTGGTGTTTGGGGACCCCCTTATCCTTTTCGAAAATTTGCAACACTTTCCCAGTAGCATTGCTTGAATCTAAGCTTGTATGCTCTTCTCTATAGCACATTACCTCTCTGTGTGCACATAGATGCCCCACCTTTTTAGTCATCTTGGTTTCTTTTGGGGGCTATTTGATTGCAAGATCTGCTCTAGAGAGGAGTATACGAGTTTATGGGCTCTTTGGCAGCAGCCTGGTGTTTATTTTTCAAAAACCACTTGCTGTGAAAATCAGTTTGTTCATGACCTGTTGTAAATCAGCATGTGATTGTATGTGCTTGGCCTTTTCCGAAGTGGTTGGGGTTTTGGTTCTTTTATTTTTCATTTTTTACTTTAGAAGAATGAGGTGGAGAACATCTCGCCTGTTCCTATTTAAAACCTGGAATAATCTCATCTTCAAAATCCACTCATTCTTCAGGTTTTGTTAATATTTTTTTTTTTTTTTTTTTTTTTTTTAATTTTTGGGTGGGTGGGAAGGGTGTTTTGCTGCCCTGATGTATCTGTTTCTTAATTCTGGACACTTGGCCAGTTTACAATAATCAGCCTGTTCAGTCTCGCAGTGTTTGGATACATCAGTCTGGGTTTGTGGGTGGGTAGGGGGGAGGGAATGGAGAGAATTGGGAATTAAAAAATTGAAATCAACAATTCAGGAGTTCTGGGTAAGGAAAATTCGATCTCTAAACTTTGCCCTTTAGATTTTGGATTTTTTTTTTTTTTTCTTTAAGTGAAAATCTATTGGATATTGCGTTTTTATTAAAAAAGACCAACCAAATTTATTCAATCAAAAGTTTGAGTTTTGTTTTTCTTTTGAAATTGGGCAATTTCAATTGGCATTGTTCTCAGTGATGCTACATTTTAAAGATTGAGGTTTTGTGATGTGTAAATGCAATGGTTAACATCTGTGGTTTTTGTTTGAAAATAAAGCTCACTGAAGTTCCACTTAAATGTGTTTTAATTTGTATACTGTGCAAGATTGATGTCAGGAGTGTTCACACATGAAGGAAATTGTTTTTCATAAGAAAATTAGAGCATACAAAACATGTTTCTTCAACTGTGGGTGTTTTCAGCCCTGTGAATTTCTAGGTTAAAATCTGTTAAAACATTTCTCACTCCCCATTTTGTTTGACAAATTAGTGTATTGTTGTATCCTTGTTCCAGACCCAGACTTGCAATAATACATTTTCAAAATCCATTATAAAAAAATGTAACGTTTAAAATTTAAGTTTATGTACTATAATCTATAATTATGTTGGCTTGAAAGCCAACATACTGATTCTGTTTAAACTTAGTGGTGCTTGCAAAGCATCACTATTGTAATCTCACATTAGATTACAAATAGCCAAAATTGTCAAAGCCAACATACTGATCTACTATTTAAGCTTATTATGTTGGCTTGAGAAAGATCACTATTGTAATCTCACATACTTATTATTCTTATTCCGTATAAAACTTTGGCACCTAACTTGTCCCGCACCATTTGTAGGAGACCCATGAATTAACCGGCCTATTGCTATGACATTTCTAAGGGATTTGGGGTATGGTGCACCCCTGGGGGGCAAAAAACTTCCCAAAAATTTCCCATTGGCATACTATGGCAAGGGTCTCACCCATGAAAAAAAAAATTTTTTTCCCCTACTATGGCAGTCAATGCAAGAAAGTTGTCAAATCATATCTCCCATTCAGAATCACATAGAGATATGGGGGCGGGCTCATTTCAGTCAGGCTACCAATCAGTCTTTAAGGATCATCTTGGAAATGGTGTAGCAACACACTAGCAACCATTTACGGCACCCTAGCAACCGCCCCTTAGACTTCCATTCAAAATGGCTCAGAAGGATATCTTCAGAACAGAATGTTGTAGACACTTGGGGATTGGCTCTTTTCAGTCAGATTAGTAATCAGCCAGTAAGAATCTCTCTGGTCACTGGCTAGCCACACCCTAGCAACCAGCCCTATTGACTTCCATTAAAAATGGCTGAGAGGGATATATTTGGATCAGAACATACTACAGCCATGGCAGTTGGCTTATTTCACGTGGGTGAGCAATCAGTCTTCATGTATCCACTTTAAAAACTACTTAGCCACACCCTAACAACCGTTTAGAGCACCCTAGCAGCCATCCCCACTGACTTCCATTCAAAATGGCTTAGAAGGATATCTTCAGATCAGAATGTCCTAGAGACATGACATTTGGCTTGTTTTAATTGGGTGAGAAATCAGTCTACAACTGTCATCATGGGAACTACTTAGCCATGCCCTAGCAACCAAACACCATTGACTTCCATTCAAAATCACTAAGATCAGTATCTCGGGATCAGAATGCTGTAGAGACTTCCGGGTTGACTTATTTAACTCAGGATAGCAAGGAGCCATGTTAAATATCACCTTTGTAACTGCCTAGCAACCACATGGGCTTACCCTAGCAACCAAGTAACATAACATATCTCTGCACCAGAAAATCATAGAGACTTCTGGGTTGACTTATTTCACTCAGGATAACCAGGAGCCATGCTAATTATCACCGTGGTAACTGCATAGCAATCAGATGGGTTACCCTAACAACCTAAAAAAAAAAAAACCTAAACAAAATGGGTATAATTTTAAATCTTAGAATCTGACTTTACAATGCATATAGCTGAATTCTTAATGCTTTTTAATTTGTAGACAAATTAGTTTTGTTCTCAATTTGCACATTATCACAAAAATTATATTCAGAGTTGGTAAAAACAAACATGAGAGCTGTGTGTTATACTGTAGGAAAGGTCTGAATTAGTAAAATGCAATGAGCAAATTCGTTTCACTCAGAGGCCAAACTGCAGTGAGTATTAGTGTATGTAATTCCCACTGACACAGATAAATAAAATAAACATGTCTGTCACATTTTTCCTTATTACTTCCTAAAACACACATATAACATAGACATTGACATATTGAAACTTAAAGCAGACAATCCTGATTCAAACGAGCCCAAACACAATATAATACAAGTAGATCTTGAAATATTCCTCAAAGTGTACATGGAAAGACAATGTGTGTGTATGTCCGAGGACTTCTTGTGTGCAAACACACAATCATATACAATATGTGCTCATTTAAAGGATTGGTATTCTCCTGAATACTTAATATTTCTGTATTTTCTAGTCTAATCTATTCATTTCCAATGGCTTGTCACCAGGGGCGCAAAAATGGGGTTTGCAACAAATGCAAGGCATAGGTGCGCCTCAGGAGGGGGTGTGTCAAAATCATGCTTTTAAATCTATAAAAGCTTACAAATAATGAATTACAAAACGGATGTTGCTCTGACGTCACATGACAAAAATGGTCAGAGGGATACACCTCATGCATCCTCCGAATTCCAGTGAAAGAAGGTCGCATTCGAAGGCTGCATTCGGAGTGTCCTACTCGCTTTTCTGAAACGAGACAGCCTCTGACGTATGCGGGCCGATAAATGCGACCTCCGGAGGACGCATCCTCCCAAACGAGACACAGACTGTATACTCACACCACATTCAATGGTTTCTCACGTCGTGTTTGACAGCGAGACAACAACAGGCGAAAGTAGGAAAGCGCAGTAAGATTAGTTATGGTTAGTAAGAGGAGCCCAAGTATAGGTTGGACATGGCGTTGGGTCAGTTAACAATTTTGTTTAACAAGATTTCTCTCTCAATGTACAGAGACTGAGCGCCCATTCCCAAACATAAGGCGACTTTTTATAACCGTGACTGAAAAGATACTCAGAAATGAACAGATATTAATGTTAGCTGGACACATACAGTGCATCCAGAAAGTATTCACAGCGCTTCACTTTTTCCACATTTTATGTTACAGCCTTATTCCAAAATGAATTAAATTAATTATTTTCCTCAAAATTCTACAAACAATACCCCATAATGACAACATGAAAGGAGTTTGTTTGAAAAAACAAAACAAAAAAATCACATGTACGTAAGTATTCACAGCCTTTGCCATGACACTCAAAATTGAGCTCAGGTGCATCCTGTTTCCACTGATCATCCTTGAGATGTTTCTACAACTTGATTGGAGTACAACTGTGGTAAATTCAGTTGATTGGACATGATTTGGAAAGGCACACACCTGTCTATATAAGGTCCCACAGTTAACAGTGCATGTCAGAGCACAAACCAAGCCATGAAGTCCAAGGAATTGTCTGTTGACCTCCGAGACAGGATTGTATCGAGGCACAGATCTGGGGAAGGGTACAGAAAAATGTCTGCAGCATTGAAGGTCCCAATGAGCACAGTGGTCTCCATCATCCGTAAATGGAAGAAGTTTGGAACCACCAGGACTCTTTCTAGAGCTGGTCACCCGGACAAACTGAGCGATCGGGGGAGAAGGGCCTTAGTCAGGGAGGTGACCAAGAACCCGATGGTCACTCTGACAGAGCTCCAGCATTTCTCTGTGGAGAGAGGAGAACCTTCCAGCAGAACAACCATCTCTGCAGCACTCCACCAATCAGGCCTGTATGGTAGAGTGGCCAGACGGAAGCCACTCCTTAGTAAAAGGCACATGACAGCCCGCCTGGAGTTTGCCAAAAGGCACCTGAAGGACTCTCAGACCATGAGAAACAAAGATTGAACTCTTTGGCCTGAATGGCAAGCGTCATGTCTGGAGGAAACCAGGCACCGCTCATCACATGGCCAATACCATCCCTACAGTGAAGCATGGTGGTGGCAGCATCATGCTATGGGGATGTTTTTCAGCAGCAGGAACTGGGAGACTAGTCAGGATCGAGGGAAAGATGAATGCAGCAATGTACAGAGACATCCTTGATGAAAACCTGCTCCAGAGCGTTCTGGATCTCAGACTGGGGTGAAGGTTCATCTTCCAACAGGACAATGACCCTAAGCACACAGCCAAGATAACAAAGGAGTGGCTCCGGGACAACTCTGTGAATGTCCTTGAGTGGCCCAGCCAGAGCCCAGACTTGAACCTGATTGAACATCTCTGGAGAGATCTGAAAATGGCTGTGCACTAACGCTCCCCATCCAACCTGATGGAGCTTGAGAGGTCCTGCAAAGAAGAATGGGAGAAACTGCCCAAAAATAGGTGTGCCAAGCTTGTAGCATCATACTCAAAAATACTTGAGGCTGTAATTGATGCCAAAGGTGCTTCAACAAAGTATTGAGCAAAGGCTGTGAATACTTATGTACATGTGATTTTCTTTCGTTTTTTATTTTTAATAAATTTGCAACTATTTCAAACAAACTTCTTTCACATTGTCATTATGGGTTTGTAGAATTTTGAAGAAAATAATGAATTTAATTAATTTTGGAATAAGGCTGTAACATAACAAAATGTGGAAAAAGTGAAGCGTTGTGAATACTTTCCGGATGCACTGTATGTCTCTCTAGTATAAAGTATAAATGTCATTTGACTTAAAGCCTTACAAGATTTCTGGTTATAAAATGATACGTTAAGCCTGTCAATTTCTTCACCCACTTGAGCACTGTTTTCTTCATTTCAAAGCATTTTCTATCTTCCTTTTACTGTTCTGCGCAACAGACATGCACAGAACGGGGGCTACAGGGGCGCAAGCCCCTTTTGTTCACAAATCTAAATGTGCCCTTTTAAGTGGAGGTGCCAAGCGGGTGCGCTGTAGTAAAGACACCTCCGCTTATGTCTCTGCGCTCTTATGGTGTGAGTAAATTACCTCAGGAATTATTAAATACACTGGGATCAATTATTGACTAAATCCAAACAAATTGGGCAGATCAAATTAAATGTATAACTTGTTTTAAAGAACTAAACTGATTCATTGCTATGTTCAAGACTGTTTGTATAAAAATTCTAAAGAAGTGTGATATATGGGTCTATCATTTGTACATTGTTTTAAGCACTTTTCATTATTTTCTCAGTAATTTTGTATCAGTCTTGTGATATATGAGAGTTTCATGTGTAATATAGTTTCATATTGAAAGTTAACATTATGTATGTATAACATTAAGATAATGGTCCATTTACCATGAAGATAGAGCAGGTGATGTGCCTTGCTCTAGGACACAATGGTTGTGGGAATTGAACCAACAACTTTTTGCTTACCAGTTCAGTGCTTTAGTCCACTACACCACACATACATACAATGTTGTGGTGCAACACTGTGCCAAAACCCATAGGCAAATTACAAGGCCTTTGGAGCCCTTTAAACTTTAGTCATGTCAAGGTGACAAAAATATTGACAGCTAGAATGTAACCGTTAATGAGTCAACACTTTTCAAACTGCTTCAAAGTGTAACAAATATTTCAATTCGCAACACACTTCAAATTATAAAACTAAAATGAATAAAAAAATATTTTTTTTAAATCAAGAATTTAATAAATAAAATTACAAAAAATGTATGTGATGCCAACCATTTAAGTCGTAAGATCCTGCCTGCACATTTCCTACTGGTTGCTCCAGGGTGATAGTCCCTGTAATAATGGCACTGTAAGTCGCTTTGGATAAAAGTGTCTGCTAAATGTAATTTAGAAAATACCATTATTATTTTTTAGCATGTATAGTACTTGGGTCTCTGGGACCCAAAACAAAGAAGAGCAAGTCAATCTTACCAGAATATGAGTGTTAAACAATGTTACCACTAAATTTCCATCTTATCCTCTCCTGATACATGTCAGAACCAATGTGATCCACTAGATGACAGTGTTTAGAGTTTAATTTATTGCCTCAATGCAGTTGGTGTAAATCAAAGTTCACTTGATAGCAATGAAATCCCATGTGAATCCCATGGGATTTCATTGCCATCATGTGAACTTTGATGTGCATTTGTAATATTAATATGCATGGTCTGAGACCTCACAACTTCATATGGGCCAGTCAGTGTCTTCTGCAAATGTTTTACTACTAGTGCTATAAACTGACCTTTGACCCACTGATTAATACATAAACAGAGCTCACATAGGCTGCACTTCACTGTTGCTTACTGACTAACCATAATTTATTCAACAAAATGCAATGGCTAATAATGCAGATTTTTTCATCCATCCTGCTTTTCTCATATGGAAATATGCTCCCAGCACCTTGTGACAGGTTAGTTCCCATATCAAACTTACTATGGTCTTTTTACTGAAATGAAGGCCTTTTCTGAAATATCTACCAGGAAGGCAACATTTAAACATTAAATATTGAGTTGAATATATTATATGTGACAGGTTTTGGTGCTTGGATTATGTGAAGTTATTAGTATTTCTTGTGAAGTTTGCTTTTGATGTAAAACAAGCTTTGAAGATAGTCCTCTCCGTTTTATAGAAGACTCTAACAGCCACCAGATGGTATTCTCATTATTGCTGAACTTTGAAGCAATGACAAAGCAGGTGGAGTGTTGAATGCTGAAAAGCTGAGCTTTGAACATTTATGAAAGCAGAACAGCAGAGGAAAGTTATTGATCTTTGACCTGTGAGTGCCATTCAAGATGTGGGCACAAACTGCTCTGTTACCAACTGTGTCTGTAAGTTGCAATGACATGTTTGTTTGTTGCCACCAGTCAGATCTACTGCACTGGAGAAGTCCTGAGACAAGTGCAAATGGCTAAACTGTTTGATGATAACAAGTATTTTGTAGATATGAAGCTGACTGCAGCTCCTGGTAAGGCTCAGATGTTTGATTTGTTCTGATGTCCACTTCTAAAAAGCTCTAGGCTTGCAGTCTGCAGATTTCATGCGTTATCTGCTATTTCCCCTGCTTACCTGTAGAGGTCGTTGGGGAGGCTTTTGCTAATCTGACCTCAGGGTTCCCAAACAGGACCGTCTCTTCGTCAGAGTTAATGAAGTTCCTGAAGAAATACTTTGAAGAGCCGGGTAAGGAGTTTGAGATGTGGACTCCTACAGACTGGCATTCTAAGTAAGACAACACGTTGTGTGGGTTAATGGATTGTTGACATGATACACAGTATATTAAAGGAATAGTCACCTCAAAACACTCTCATGTTATTCCAAACCCATTTGACTGATTTTCTTCTGTAGAACAAAAAAGGAGAGGTTTAGCAGAATGTCCTGGCTGCTCTTTTCCATACAGTGAAAGTGAATAGGGATTGGGGCTCTCCAGCTCTAAAAATGACAAACAAGCACCGTAAAGATACCACAAAAGTAATCCATGAAATGTGTGTGCTATATTGCAAACTCTTCTGAAATGTAATTCATTATTCACTCAAAATCTTCCCTTCCACCATAGCTGTCAAATCTCTTTCATCTTTACATACATTTAAATATGGTGCATCATTATGCCATGTTTGATGCCATTTATTGCATCATGTTTGACATAAATGATAAGACACAAGAAACAATGATAACAATTACTATTATGATACTTTTATGGTGCTTTTTTTTGTTGTTGTCATTTTTGGACCTTGAAAGCCCCAGTCCCTATTTACTTTCATTACATGGTAAAGAGCAGCCAGGAAAATCTGCATAATTAATTATTTTAGAGTTTCTCGGAAGAAAGAAAGTCATAAGGGTTATTCCTTACAAAATTAAAGGTGCACTCACTAACTTTTGTCTTTGTGTCCTCTTGGACTTACACTGACACCTAGTGACTTGGATGCATCATAATTTAAAATCAATAGTTTTCAGTTTCAGATTCTATTGTAGAAATTTAGTATTCACAGTCAGCCATGATTACTTTAATCAATGAGTGAAAGTGTCCAAGAACGGGACGGTTACTGAGATTAAGCCAGTAGTATTCGGCTGGTCATGTGATTCAAACATGGCCACCCCCATGTGCGGACCCTCTCCATGTAGAATAAAACAGCTTTTATAAGGTTACTGTTATGACTGTAGTTTTCATTTTATGTGAGTGGTCATGATTTTATACATATGTTTCAAAATTACAATTCATGTCTTTAGGAGTTAAACGTTTTTTAATGAGGAAAAAATTACAGAGTGCAGCTTTAACCAAATTTCAGAAACTTCCCTAGCTGATTTTTATTTTTATTTTTTCTGACGGATGATACACATAACTAATCATCAAAGCCAAACTATTAAATGCCAATATTTGACCAATATTTACTGAGTAATCCATTATTTTGTAGAGGGGGGTCAAAAAGACAATTTTTGACCATGATTTGGAACAAAACAACAGGACAAATAAAATCTTAGAAATGTAGCAGCATCATTATTTTATTATTACACCTAGCTACTACATGCTGTGAGTCCAACATTTTAAAGAAAACAAAAACACCTTTATTTGCATCCTTTATATGCACTTTATTCTGGCTTTGATCATAATTTATGCATTTCTTTCACCAGAAAAAAGATAAAAAACAAAATTATAACAGAATTTTAATTTTGGGGTTTCCTTTCCTTTAAAGTTGAAATTACTGAAACCAGATTGCCGGTTGTTGCTTTTTTCATAGCCCAAAAATCTTGTCCAGAATTTCTGACCCACAATATCGCAGCTGGGCTGAAGAACTGCATGGTTTGTGGAAGTCATTAGGTCGAAAGGTAACGTTTTGTTTCATTTCTGGAACACATCTCTGGTTTTGTTTAATGTCTTCATGAATGAGCAATTAACTTCTATTTATTTTATTATTATATTCGTGACTGGGCAGATCCGTGATGATGTCAGAGACCACCCTGAGCTGTACTCACAAATTTACACCCCGCACCCCATTGTTGTGCCAGGTGGACGCTTCAGGGAACTCTATTACTGGTTAGTCTCTCTCTTAAACACATACAGTACATAATACAATATTTTCAGCATTTGAACAAACATCTCACCCTAAATATTAAAATGTGGCACCTACGTAACTTGTCCCACACAATTGGTGATATGCACTTAAACGATACCTCGAATTGTTCGGTTTATTGTGGTGAGGTGTGCTATTCCTTTTCTGAGCAATCTGACTTTTCGCCTGATGGACGATAAAGCGGCCGAAAAGTCCCATAGACTTACGCTAAAGAAGGAACCCAAGCATTATCTAGGGGCGAGAAAACTCAAAGAATTTTGACTTTGGCCAGTAAGCAACCAATAAGCAACCACCTAGCAAGCATTCAGAAAAACTTAGAAACTGCATAATACCATCCGGGCATCTTGGTGGTGAATTTTACACTAGAATATGTAAGAATCAAGGTAATTCTGTTTTTGTTTTTCAGGGACTCATATTGGGTAATAAATGGTCTCCTTTTGTCTGAGATGACTGAAACAGCACGAGGAATGATCCTAAACTTCATGTACCTGGTGGAAAAGTGTGCTCATTTCCAAATTTTTTATGGCTTTCTCTTATCAATGAATGAGAATATGTAGTCTAAATGTTGCTTTCTGATACACTCTATTTCCCTTCAATTCCATTCAGGTACGGCTTTGTCCCAAACGGAGGCCGAATTTATTATGCACGGCGGAGTCAGCCTCCGTTCCTTCCCCTAATGGTGGAAAGCTTCTATGAGCTCACCAGAGACAAAGACTTCCTCAGGTAAACTCCTTTTTTTTTGGAATGCCCAATTCCCAATGTGCTCTAAGTTCTCGTGGTGGCATAGTGACTCGCTCAATCCGGGTGGCAGAGGACGAATCTCAGTTGCTTCCGTGTCTGAGACCGTCAATCCGCGCATCTTATCATGTGGCTTGTTGAGCGCGTTACTGCGGAAACATAGTGCATGTGGAGGCTTCACGCTATTCTCTGCGGCATCCAAGCATAACTCAGCACGTGCCCCACCGAGAGCGTGAACCACATTATAGCGACCACGAGGAGGTTACCCCATGTGACTCTACCCTCCCTAGCAACCGAGCCAATTTGGTTGCTTTGGAGACCTGGCTGGAGTCACTCAGCATGCCCTGGATTCGAACTCGTGACTCCAGGGGCTCAGGTTAACTTCTTTACAAAATTGCTCTCCTGCAGGTTTCTTGAATATTGAGGTGTTGAGCTGATCTGCTCTCATCAACTCTACGCTGCATGTGCTCTCTCTGTCTGTGTGTGTGTATGTATGTGTGTTCAGGCAAGTTTTGCCAGCACTAGAGAAGGAGTACAGTTTTTGGATGCAGAATCGCTCACATGCTGTGGAGTTAAGTGGAGTGACACATATCCTGAATCATTACAATGTACAGGCAGGCGGGCCCAGGTACGACCTCTCATTAATAGATTAGCCAAAACATTATGACCACTCACAGGTGAAGCGAATAACGTTGATCATCTCCAAATAAGGCCTGGGTCCAGCGATTCATGTGGACGTCAATTTGACATGTGCCACCTACCTAAACATTGTAGCAGACCAGGTACACCCCTTTAATGGTATTCCCAATGGTATTCCCTGATGGAAGTGGCCTCTTTCAGCAGAATAATGTGCCCTGCCACACTGCACACATTGTTCAGGATTGGTTAGAGGAACATGACAAAGAGTTCAAGGTGTTGACTTGACCTCCAAATCAGACTGAGCATCTCTGGGATGTACTTGACCAACAAATCCAATCCACGCAGCTCTACCTTGTAACTTACAGGGCTTGAAGGATCTGCTGCTAATGTCTTGGTGACAAATACCACGGGACACCTTCAGGGGACTTATAGAGTCCATGCCTCGGCGGGTTGGCGCTGTTTTGGCGGCATGTGGAGGACCAAAAGCATATTAGGCAGGTGGTCATAATGTTTTGGCTCATCAGTGTATAAAGGTGAAGCTCACAAATCCTTACAAGAACATGTCTAGTTTAAATTTCACCCCAAAATCAAAAGAAAGATGTAATGTTTTGCATAAAGGAAATGAAGCCTAGTTTGAGGACCATTGAGATTTTTTTGCAGCGCAATTAAAGTTACACTCAGTAATTCACATTTACATTTTACATTTAGTCATTTAGTAGATGCTTTTATCCAAAGCGACTTACAAATGAGGAACATAGCAAGCAATTTGTCATACTAATTGTTCCTCATTACAATAGCTTTACTTCTAAAGAAATTAATAGTAAATTTGAAATGTATGTATAAAATCATGACTACTCACTGATATGACTGGAGTCTTCATCTCGTGTAACCTTATAAACACTGTTTTATTCTACATGGAGAGGGTCTCCCCATGGGGGCTGCCATGTTCGGATTACATGACCAGCAGAATACTATTCATTTAATCTCAGTAACCACACTGTTGTTGGACACTTTCACTAATGGATTCAATTGACAGTGAATAGTGAATTTCTACAATGGCATTGGTAACTGAAAATTGTTGCATTTGAATGATGCTGCATCCATGCCAGTAGATGTCCACGATGAAATAAAACAATTACTGAGCACACCTTTAAAGGGATAGTTCACCCCTAAAAAATACATTCTTTCATGTAATCAGCCTGTTTCAAACACACATGACTTTCTTTCAGGAAACACAAAATGAGATGTTAGGCAGAATGTTAGCCTCTTTTTATCCATAAAATGGAAGTGAATAGTGACTAAGGCAAACATTCTGCCTAACATCTCCTTTTGTGTTCCACAGAAGAAAGTCATACAGCTTTAAATGACATGAATGTGAGTAAATAAAAGACAGAATTTTCATCTTTGGGTGAACTATTCCTTTAAGCACATTTGATCATATTTTCATTACTGTACAACTGAATTATCATTAGGCTACTGTAATGCATCTGGATCTTTTACTTTTGAGTTCATTTGTAATTTTCATTATTCTCTATAAAAATTAGCACTAGATTCTCATAACTGTAATACTGTCTGGACACAATATTTGTTTATTAAAAGCAATATAAAATAGAAGGTATGCAAAATGCATAAATATTTAACTTTACGAATAGTTTATCATTTTTATTGCATTATGGTACTAAGAATGAGATTTTTTACATCACAGTAATGAGAATTGGGGGGAAATGTTCTTAATTTTTATGATAATAATGTCACAATGCAAAAATCTTAAAGGTCCTAAAACAAGGCTTCACTTTCTTTCTCCAATTTTTTTCTTTTGATTTTAGGATGAAATATGAGCCGGAATTGTGTTTAAAGTGTGATTTTGTGAGGACAGTAACCTGTGTTTATCCACAGACCCGAGTCCTACAGTGATGATGTCGAGCTGGCTAAAGACCTGTCGACAGGTATGAATTCAAGTGCTTTTGTAGATACCCAAATTGAGCAGTCTTTGTCTTTAATTTAAGAAACACCACCTTCATGCAGTTCAAACCAGCCAATGATGACTCACCAAAAACCAGATCCTAAAATGAACACTAAAAGGATCAAATCATGGAAAACAGTATTTTCAAAAGTTCAATGTACTAGTATGTAGATGTACTGTAACATTCATAACTCACAGCTAAAGTACCTTCCTGGTCGACCCAGATCATTTGTGGAAACCATATAATTTACAAACATGGGTACATTAACATATAACCATCCACGTTTATATGGTAACTTATAAAGCAGCTTGATGAGGGCTTTATTTATTTTACTAACAAAATGGTTTAGCCAATCATAATAGAGGTAATTTTCTTATAGACGTCTTAAGCCCCATTCACATGGTCAGCAACTCGCAGCCACAAAGCAACAGGAGACCATTCATTTTCTATGAGAGCTGGCGACTTCCAGTGACAATGAACGACAGCAACCATTGGCGAAATGATGTAGGTGTCTAAAGAGAAGCAACAACGCTGAGAAAAGTTAAGCTTTTGCAAATGCAGAGCGATATCGCACAGAATCTACCAATTGGCTAATTGCATGTGACAGCCATGTTTGATTCCTGGTTTAGTGAGTATGGTCATAGCCACTTCTGGTTTCACTAGCAGCCATTGATGACAGGATGTGGGCGTGTCAAGAGAAGCTACAAAGTTGAGAAAAGTTTGACTTTACGCAAATGCAGAGCGATGTTGCACAGCGACTACCAATTAGCTAGTTGCACACGACACCCATGTTTGATTTCCAGTTTAGTGAGTGTGGTCATAGCCACTTCTGGTTTCACCAATTGCCAGTAAAGAGACCTCTGAAAATGGCATTTTATATGAGGCATTTACAGAAAAGGGATTTAAAATGTATTGTAGCATCGCAATGAAGACACACGAGGCCGATCTCATGAACAGTTTGTTTATTAAGGCTGTTGTCAACAACAGCCACACTGTACACTCTGTAACTGTTTGGAAAACCACACTTGAAACAGAGGTGAACCCCTTCTGTCCACAGTCAACCCCTTGCACATCCTGGGTGGAGCATCCCCCCCCAAACACAGACACATAATGTTGCACATAACAGTATGTATGCAGTTTCATCGATGACTGTGAAAGAACATTAATCAAGATTAATAAGGCAGCACTATGTTTAGCTAACTTACGCTTTCACTAATAACTCAAACCATAAGGGCCAGAATAAAAATATATATATATATTTCCTTTGGTTTTATTAAAAATCCTACTTTTTCTAACTCGTACTAGGCCGCTTGTCTAATTTACATTAAATTTGGTATAAATATAAGGCAATATGCTTTTGGGTGTGGTCCATGACAAATTGGCCTGTATTTTTGGAATGCAACATCCAAATTTAACAAAACTAAGTACACTTGGACAACACGACATTCTTAGGGCACGTGCCAAATTTCAACAATTTCCAATACGAGGGGACATATTTCTAATATTTTTCTTTTAAAATTTCTTAATAACTTAAGAAAACACAACTGTACAACACAACATACTAAGGTGAACTAAGGTGAAATTTGACACCAAAACAGCATCCACAATTTTTTTTTCCTTTCAAATGTGGCTATTTTGGCCATGTACTCTTTACATGTGCTTGGACCCCAATAACTGCCACTGGCAGCTATGTTGTTAACAAATACAACCTTATTGTAAAGTGTTACCAATTAAATAAGGAATAGTTTGGATTGTAAACCTTACAATAGCAATATGGCCCCAAAATGAGTTTTAGATAAACTTTGACTTAGATATTCATCAGCTTCTCTGTGTGACATTTACAGGTGCATCTCAATAAATTAGAATGTCATGGAAAAGTTCATTTATTTCAGTAATTCAACTCAAATTGTGAAACTCGTGTATTAAATAAATTCAGTGCACACAGACTGAAGTAGTTTAAGTCTTTGGTTTTTTTAATTGTGATGATTTTGGCTCACATTTAACAAAAACCCACCAATTCACTATCTCAAAAAATTAGAATACATCAGAAGACCAATAAAAAAAAACATTTTTAATGAATTGCTGGCCTTCTGGAAAGTATGTTCATTTAATGTATATGTACTCAATACTTGGTAGGGGCTCCTTTTGCTTTAATTACTGCCTCAATTTGGCGTGGCATGGAGGTGATCAGTTTGTGGCACTGCTGAGGTGGTATGGAAGCCCAGGTTTCTTTGACAGTGGCCTTCAGCTCATCTGCATTTTTTGGTCTCTTGTTTCTCATTTTCCTCTTGACAATACCCCATAGATTCTCTATGGGGTTCAGGTCTGGTGAGTTTGCTGGCCAGTCAAGCACACCAACACCATGGTCATTTAACCAACTTTTGGTGCTTTTGGCAGTGTGGGCAGGTGCCAAATCCTGCTGGAAAATGAAATCAGCATCTTTAAAAAGCTGGTCAGCAGAAGGAAGCATGAAGTGCTCCAAAATTTCTTGGTAAATGGGTGCAGTGACTTTGGTTTTCAAAAAACACAATGGACTAACACCAGCAGATGACATTGCACCCCAAATCATCACAGACTGTGGAAACTTAACACTGGACTTCAAGCAACTTGGGCTATGAGCTTCTCCACCCTTCCTCCAGACTCTAGGACCTTGGTTTCCAAATGAAATATAAAACTTGCTCTCATCTGAAAAGAGGACTTTGGACCACTGGGCAACAGTCCAGTTCTTCTTCTCCTTAGCCCAGGTAAGACGCCTCTGACGTTGTCTGTGGTTCTGAAGTGGCTTAACAAGAGGAATACAACAACTGTAGCCAAATTCCTTGACTGTGTGTGGTGGCTCTTGATGCCTTAACCCCAGCCTCAGTCCATTCCTTGTGAAGTTCACCCAAATTCTTGAATCGATTTTGCTTGACAATCATAAGGCTGCGGTTCTCTTGGTTGGTTGTGCATCTTTTTCTTCCACACTTTTTTCTTCCACTCAACTTTCTGTTAACATGCTTGGATACAGCACTCTGTTAACAGCCAGCTACTTTGGCAATGAATGTTTGTGGCTTACCCTCGTTGTGAAGAGTGTCAATGATTGTCTTCTGGACAACTGTCAGATCAGCAGTCTTCCCCATGATTGTGTAGCCTAGTGAACCAAACTGAGAGACCATTTTGAAGGCTCAGGAAACCTTTGCAGGTGTTTTGAGTTGATTAGCTGATTGGCATGTCACCATATTCTAATTTTTTGAGACAGTGAATTGGCGGGTTTTTGTTAAATGTGAGCCAAAATCATCACAATTAAAAGAACCAAAGACTTAAACTACTTCAGTCTGTGTGCATTGAATTTATTTAATACACGAGTTTCACAATTTGAGTTGAATTACTGAAATAAATGAACTTTTCCACGACATTCTAATTTATTGAGATGCACCTGTATGTGCATGAATATGTTTGTGTATTGTAGATGCTCAGGAGAAATTGTGGATAGAATTGAAAACCGGAGCGGAATCAGGCTGGGATTTCTCTTCTCGTTGGTATATTGACAGCAAGGGTCTAAACAATGGCACTCTGCATGACACACAGACCAGCTCCATCCTGCCTGTTGATCTCAATGCCATTATGTGCCGCAATGAGCATCTATTAGAGTCCTTCAACAGGATTCTGGGTATAAGAAAAAACACGCACACAAAACCCCTAATTTTAATGTAATAATTAACACATCTATTTTAAAACATTTAAAAAAAGCGAAATATAAAGGTCCAGTTGTGACCGTGGCATAGCAGTTAGCAAACATTATCAGACACATTGAACTGCATCTGTATTTCGGTGCTTGTTGTATTGTATATTAAACAAAAGTGCTTTAGGATATTTCCTAAGCTCTGCTTCCTGTAGGTAATGTTGAAAGGCCGTGGTATATGGTCAACAGCTTTAGGACATTGTCTGACCTGATTGTTTCTGGTAGGTAATGAGCACCAGGCAGTGAAATATGAGCAAGCACTTTCTGCTAGAATTAAGGCAGTTGAAAGTTTACTGTGGGACACAGAGAAAGGAGCCTGGTTTGATTTCAGCCTAGTAACCAAGACTCGACACTTAGCCTTCTACCCATCTAACCTGGCACCTATTTGGGCACACTGTTACTCTAGACCTGGGATGGCTGATCAGGCTGTACAATACCTGAGGGTGAGTCTGTCACATCAAAAAACATCTTTACTGCTGATCAGTGTCAGAAATAAATCTTTTTAAAAATATTGTCCCATTCAAATTAAATTTTTTAACCTTTCTAACATTTATATATCAAATGTAATATAAAGGGCAGATTTCAAGAAGTCCCCTAGACTGTGTACACCATGTGCAACTCACTGTATTAGTACATACAGACTCCAGATGTCTCATCACGTGACATAATTCTGCCTAAATTAGCACTATTCTTACACACTGCGAGTAATTTAAAATGTTATTTTCTTTGTCTAATAAACCCTCTTGAGCAACACTTCTGTTCACTTCACAGTTTCACCAGTTAATTTGTAAAGACCTTTAGATAACCAGGAAAAATGTATATTTAGGTTTCACAGGAAACATGAGATTTTGCAAACAGAGGGGGGTAGCAATGGTGTAACTTAAGTAAAACTCATTGCTCATCAGCAGATGGCACTCTATGCACAATATTTTTTTACTTTTGTCAATACCTTTCCTGACTCTCTGTCTCTTTCTCACTCTGTTTAGGATAGTGGAGGTTTGGACTATCCTAATGGGATTCCCACCTCTCTGAGTGAGAGTGGGCAGCAGTGGGACATGCCTAATGCCTGGCCTCCTCTTCAACACATGATTATAAAAGGTATAAGGTCTCCTTACCATGCACAATTAATTGGTTAACATTGTTTAAAAGGAAATATTTGTATTTTATTTTATTTACATTACATTATTTATTTTCTTCATAATCTTTTATCAAATTGTAATGTCTTGTTCCACCTCTGAAAGAGTTTTTGCCTTATGCCACAAATTCCTCTTACTATTGAAATTCCTTTACAACCACCTGACTCCATTCTAGTATGTAACGGCCAATCAATACCCAATCAATGGATGATATCATATCCCCAATGTTCATTGATGATAATTTTTCCAATCGTAATTTTTCATAAAAACATCACGTCTTGCTCTGACTCTAAAATGACTTTTCTTTTTGACTGAAGACACCTAGGTCAGTGGTTTTCAAACTGGGGTCTGGGGACCCCCAGGGTGCCGCAAGGGAGTGCTAGGTGGTCTGCTGGAAATTTCAGAGAAAAAAAGCATTAAAAAATATATATAAAAAGTAAACATTTACCAAATTTGACATTATTACAATTGCATTCTGTTTTTAATGATTTTAAATAGATTTGAATTGAAAATCTTTATCTTTTTTTTAGGTTTATACTTGTAACATTACATTAAAAGTGGGTAGAAAAAAGATTTGTGGTCAAATAAAAAAATAAAAATAAAAATGTTAATAAAGCATTATATTGTTACTGTGCTGTCAGTCGATTACAATTTTTAAATCACGATTAATTTCATAATTTTTTTGTAGTTAATCACTATTAATCGCAGATTTGGAAAGTGCTGAAATTTGACCCTATACAGTACGCAATTCTTTTCTTGTCAAAATGCATTGATTTCCTTTTTTAGGAAAGAAAACAAAAAAATATGTTACAATATAGTGTTTTATTAACATTTTCCAAACAAAGCCTTCCACAGTATGAAGATATAAATGTACTAAAATAGCACCAATTTAAGTAACATTAAACGTTTCCCAAAGTCTAAGTGGGATGTTGACTAATTGAAATAAATAGTCCCAACATAGGTTGAAAATTCATTGCAATGGGCATTAAATCTTGTAAACGCTGTTCTCCACAATGTTAATCAGCCAGCAGACAGCAATTGTGCAGCCGCATTCATGATTTGCATAATGGCGTCAACTCCAGCGTCAAGCATCGTTTTGAATTCCACATGAAAAGCGCTTGCAGACAATGTCTCATTCTGCGTTTTTCATCATAGTTCAAACTTAACCTGCTTCTGTGGTAATTAAATTGCACCTTGCAAAGGGTGCAAAACACTTGCTTTCTGTCACAAGTCTTGCTTTGTACATACAAATAGCATTAAGAGGTTCTTTCCCATCGCTGTTGTGTGTGTGTGTGTTGTGGTGTGTGCGTCAGTGTAATGACTACAGGCGGACACATCGCAAAGTTTTCGCCTTAGTCCCACCAGTGTTTTTGCTGGTTTGTGCTTCATTAATGATAAATAAGTTAATCGCGATTAAGAAAAAGTAACGCATAAAACTTTTAAAATTAAATGCATGTGTTAACGCATTCATTCTGACAGCTCTAATTGTTTAATTTTTTTTTCTTTCCTAAAAAAGGAAATAAATGCATTTTAACAAGAAATGTAATATATGTACAGTGCATTCAGAAAGTATTCAGACCTTTTAATTTTTTTCACATTTTGTTATGCTGCAGCCATATGATAAAATGCTTTAAATTCTTTTTTTTTTCACATCAATATACACTCCATACCCCATAATGACAAAGCCAGATTATAGTTAACCTTTCAAATTTATTAAAAAGAAAAAAACTGAAATATCACTTTGACATAAGTATTCAGACCCTTAATTCAGTACTAAGTTGAAGCACCTTTGGCAGCGATTAAAACCTCAGTCTTTGCACACCTGGATTTGGGAATTTCCTGCAATTCTTCTTTGCAGATCCTTTCAAGCTCTGTCAGGTTTGATGGGGACTGTCGGTGGACAGCCATTTTCAGGTCTCTCCAGAGATGTTTGATTGGGTTCAAGTCTGGGCTCTGGCTGGGCCACTCAAAGACATTCACAGAGTTGTCCCTAAGCCACTCTTGTGTTGTCTTGGCTGTGTGCTTAGGGTCACTGTCCTGTTGGAAGGTGAACCTTCGGCCCAGTCTGAGGTCCTGAGTGCTTTGGACCAGGTTTTCATTAAGGATATCTCTGTATTTTGCTGTGTTCAGCTTTCCTTCAACCCTGTTAATCTCCCAGTCCCTGCCACTGAAAAACACCCCCACAACATGATGCTACCACCACCATGCTTCACGGTTGGTATGGTATTGCGCATGTGATGAGCGGTGCCTGGTTTCCTCCAGACATGATGCTTGGAATTGAGGCCAAACAGTTCAATCTTCATTTCATCAGACCAGAGAATCTTGTTTCTCACAGTATGAGAGTCCTTTAGGTGATTTTTTGATTTCTTGCACTGAGGAGAGGCTTCCGTCTGGCCACTCTGCCATAACTCCCAGATCGGTGGAGCCCAACCATGTCCAATCAATTGAATATGCCACAGGTGGACTCCAATCAAAGTGCAGAAACATCTAAAAGATGATCCAGAGAAATGGGATGCACCTGAACTAAATTTCAAGTGTCATAGCAAAGGGTCCGAATACTTATGTCAATGTGATATTTAAGTTTTTTTTATTTTTTATAAATTTGCAAAGTTATCATCTGGTTTTTGCTTTGTCATTATGGGGTATGGAGTGTAGATTGATGTGAAAAAAATATCATTTAAAGCATTTTAGCATAAGGCTTCAACATAACAAAATGTGAAAAAATTAAGGGGTCTGAATAATTTCTGAATGCACTGTATAGAGTGGAATGTAAGCATTTTCAAAATCTGCGATTAATCGCATTGACTATGAAAAATTATGTGATTAATCGTGTTTCAATTTTTTAATCGACTGACAGTAGCAATTTACACTGCGTGCCCAATTATTAGGCAAGTGAGTATTCTGATCTTATCATTATTTCCATGCATATTTTCCAACTCCAAACCATATAAACTTAAATATATATCACCTGAAAATGATTGAATCCAATAAGCATTTATGTAATGAGGGAGGATGTGGTGAAAGTGACTAACACCTTATATCAAGGTGTGCATAATCATTAGGCAGCTTCATTACCTCAGGTAAAATGGGCCAAAAAAGTGATTTAACTGACACTGAAAAGTCAAATATTGTAAAATGCCTTTCAGACGGATGTAACACTCTTGAAATAGCTAAACTATTGATGCATGACCAACGGACAATCAAACATTTTGTTCCGAATAGTCAACCGGGGTGCAAAAAACGCATGGAGACGAAAAGGCACAAAAAAGACTTTAGAAGAATTAAACGTGAAGCTACCAGGAACACATGATCCTCCAATGCTACCATATTCCAGAACTGCAACCTACCTGGAGTGTCCAGAAGTACAAGGTGTCAAGTGCTCAGAGACATGGCCAAGGTCAAGAAGGCTGAAACACAACCACCACTGAATATATTCACAAGTTGAAGCATCAAGATTGGGCAAAGAAATACATGAAGACAGGTTTTATGGACAGATGAAATGAGAGTGACTCTTGATGGACCAGATGGATGGGCCCATGGCTGGATCACTAATGGACACAGGGCACCACTTCGAATCAGGTGTCAGCAGGGTGGAGGAGGGGTACTGGTATGGGCTGCTATCATTAAGGATGAGGTAGTTGGACCTTTTTGAGTTGAAGATGGACTGAAACTCAACTCTCAAACCTACTGCCAGTTTCTGGAAAGTACTTTCTTCAAGCAGTGGTACAGGAAGAATTCCTCAGCATTCAGAAAGGCCATGATCTTTATGCAGGACAATGCTCCATCACATGCATCCAAGTACTCCACTGCTTGGCTAGCCAGCAAGGGCCTCAAAGATGCCCAAATAATGACTTGGCCCCCTTCCTCACCTGACTTAATTCCTACTGAGTACTTGTGGGCCCTTCTCAAATGTGAGATTTACAGTGAGGGAAGACAATACACCACTTTTAACAGCATTTGGGAGGCTGTGGTTGCTGCTTCAGCGAAAGTTGATCGTGAACAGATCAAGAAACTGACAGACTCCATGGATGGAAGGTTCATGGCAGTTATTGAAAAGAAGGGTGGCTATATTAGTCACTGAATATTTTTGAAAGGCCAAAAATGTTATTTAATTGTCATTTTGTGTTAATTATTTGTAGCACCTACTCTAAAAATTGAGAATAAACAATTGAGTTGGGAGGAATTCTTTTTGTAATTTATTTGCCTAATAATTGTGCGCACTAATAGTTGCCTAATAATTGTGCACACTTATATATTCCCCTGAGAAAGACAAAACTCACTTATTCTTTGTTAAACATTCAGGTTTGAGGTTCAATAACATTTTGGATTGACTGAGAGCATTGTGTTTGTTCAACAATATAATTAATCCTAAGGAATACAATTTGCCTAATAATTGGGCATGCAGTGTAAATGCATATCATCTGTCAGATCCCAGAACCAAATAACTGAGAGAGAACACCACTTAAAAATGGAAACACAGCATGATCCTTAAATATCCTTAAAATAACCATTTGGTTATCTTCCTACTTCTGAAAATACAACTTGGGCCAGTGGTTTACTGCTTATCCAAAGGTACAAGCTGGCAGATATCAAATACAACAGCATCAAATACACATTTTACACATCAGCCACTATAACTTAGAAGCAATGCTAATAGACAGACTTCAGTTTGTTAAATGTGTGGATTAAATCACATTATTCCTGTCAAAATTCAATTTACCTGCTGCCACATCTTGTCTGTGAGTTTGGGAAGAGGCTATTAAGATGTGATTAATGATGCTCAGTAGTTGGTGAATTTGCCATTTAAATGACCAGCCCACTTCTCACCCCATCCATCATCTCTTCTCTTCAGGGCTCTCGGGGCTCGATTCAGCCCACGCTAAAGAGCTCGCTTTCGATCTGGCCCAATGGTGGATTCAGACCAACTGGCGGGCGTACGCCATATATGAGGCCATGTTTGAGAAGGTCAACTGCACATCACTTTTTGAGTTCTTATACTTTCATTAGTTTGATGCGATGGAAAATACTTTCTCTGATCTCAGCTTAATGTGCAATAATTAAGCAATTCGTAGGTGGTCTGCCTAAAGACTGAAAACACTGTGCGCAGAGTCCCAAGCCCTTCACTAGCGACTATCCTGTGATTTCAAAGGCAGCAGACAGGGAAAAATAAGAATCCATTTCACAGTTTTAGAAGCCTTCTAAAAATGTATCACTGGAAAACATACATTATATTATAATGTAATAAAATATTTGCGATTTATATCTTGCTTGGAAAAAAAAATATTAATCTGAATACATGGCTACATTTGAATGGCTGTCAATTAAAAAAAAAAAAAGATGCTTTCTGCCCTTAAAATGGTGTTGTTACTGCATCTACCAGCAGGGTCTAACTTGACCATGCTAACCAGCCAAACCTTGGTTGGAGTAGCCACATATGTCATGAGTTTGGTTTAAGGACTATCCATTTTTCAGAACAGTTAATGTGTTTAGGAATCCTGTTTTAACCATGTTCTAACTTAGCATTACCTAACTCTTTCTTTCTCTCTTGCTCACTCTCTCTCTTTTGCTCACCCATTCTCTTCACCCCATGTTCTTTTTACAGTATGATGTCAACGGTGATGGAAAGCCCGGAGGAGGTGGCGAGTATGAAGTTCAGGTATTAATGGTCTGTTCATATTAACATATTCAAATTTCTACTCCGCTTCCGAGCTGGGCACCGTTTTTCTGAGACATTTTAATCTCTGTAGGAATTAGGGTTAAATTAGAGTTTTTCAACCCAGCAGAACCATTCTTGAAATGTAGAATCTCATTTCCTTCACCAATGTAAAGAAGGAAGAGAAAAATAATTTGAGCCCAGATATTGAAATTCCAAGATCAGAGTACATTTGTATCATTAAAAATTTTTAAATCAGCAGTGAACTTCAATAGCATGTGCTTTTAAGATGTTGTTAGTAGTGTTTGTTAAGAAGTCCCACCAGGATATTGCTGTAATTTATCTTGATTATTGGTGACCAAAATGACTGAATTTCCTGCTGCTTTTATCAAAAATTGCAATGTCATTTGAAGCCTTTTTCTGTGTTGTTTTGCAGTGAAAAGTCTCAAATGGTATAAGTGCAATTTCCTGTAAATATGTTAGTGCATAATAACTGAATTTGCAGTTAGCAAGGAAAAAATAATAAATACACACAATAAAACCTTAAGGATGGGATTTTTGGTTTTGGCCAATAACCACCTAACAACCACCTTGGACCACAGGGCAATCACCTAACAATGTCCTGGCTAGTTTGTAAATGACAGGTTAGCACTGTGGTGGTAAGTTCTGCAAAAGCAAGCACCTTTCACATTTTCTTCAGAAAATGTAAAGATCCAGTCCAAAAAAGCACCAATATGGTGACTGACTCTTGTTCCTCACTTCTGGTCATAGTTGGGATTTGGATGGACCAATGGCGTCGCTCTGCAGCTGCTGAACCAGTACGGTGATAGGCTGAGCTCTGGAGGGTGTATCTTGAATGCTAGTGTTCTGATTGGACTCGTCTATTCCATCTTGAAAACTCTGCTCTGATCCTGAGCAAAAGTGTCAGGAGGCTGAATCAGAGATAACCTGAGGAAAACCCACATCAGAATTCGACAGTCGAAGCAGGAATGATTGAATCAGTGTCTTTCTTTCTTGCTTACTTGCTTCTCTTTGTCTCCTTGTCTTTTATTATTTCGTCATTCTGTACTAGTTGGTGTAAGTAAGGTGGTATTCCTAAAGAACTAAGTGGGTGAATCTGTTGAAACCTGTCAAGAACATGTTGGGGACAGATTTCACCCCAAAATTAAAAAGAGGTGAATAAGAAATTGTGTATTGCTTAAAGAATTTAATGCCTATATTTAGTATCATTAAGAGTATTTTGCATTCTTATTTTATTTTAATTAAACATATATATATATATATGGCTTGACATCATTTTCTGGAATTTTACAAGCTGCTTAAAGGCACAGTGTATGCAAACTTCTGTCCCACTGGAATTGTGACATAGTCAATTTAAAGTGAAACAATCTGTCTGTAAACAATTGTTGGAAAAATGACTCATGTCATCACAAAGCAGATGTCCTAAATGACTTGCCAAAACTATAGTTTGCTAATATGAAATCTGTGGAGTGGTTAAAAAATGAGTTTTAATGACTTAAACATAAGTGTATGTGAACTGTCTTCAACTGTATACTGTGTGTGTGTGTGTGTGTGTGTGTGTGTGTGTGTGTGTATATATATATATATATATATATATATATATATATTATATTGTACATACATATATACAGTTGCAATCAAAATTTTTCAATTACCTGACCAGCAATACATTCTGGTGATGTGAATTAAAACACATCAACTGAAACCCCAATAAACAAAGTACGTTTTTAATACACATTTGAGTAATTTTGAGAACAAAGTGTTCAGCTTACCCACGTTTTTAAATGAAAATAACTAATTCTCTCCACAAATGTCAAAAATATTCAATCCCCAAAGTCAATCATTTGTGGAGCATCCTTTATCCTTAATAACATCAAATAAATGTTTCAGGTAAGTGTTCTCAGGCTTCGGTCACCTCTCTATTGGAATCTTTTCACATTTCTCATGAGCAAAAGCTTCCAGCTCATTGACATTCTTTGGTTTCTGTGCTGCCACTGCTTCCTTGAATTCCAAACAAAGATTTTCAATGGGATTTTAATGATGGACTGAAAGGGCCATTCAAGGACATTCCACGACCCATCCCTGAACCAGATTTTGGACAACTTGGATATATACTTGGTGTTATTTTCTTGCTGGAAAGTCCAGTGATCACCAAGCTTCAATTTACACACTGAAGGCATAACATTTTTGCCAAAATGGCCTGATACCTGAAAGAATCCATAGCCATTTCCTGCAGCTGCAAAACACCCCCATAACAGGACTGACCCACCTCCATGCTTGACTGTGGGGATGGTGTCGTTCTTGTTGCCTTTACCTTGCCTTTCTTACTCCAGATGTACTGCTGACCCATGGGTCAAAACTCGTTTTCAGTTTAGTGTCATACGTCCATAAAACCTTCTTCCACGACTCCACAAGACTTCCTTCTTGAATATTCTAGTCAATATTTCCCTTGGTGAAGTTTTGGTTTCTTCTACACCCAAGAAGTTTGCTGTTGTATCATATTTAAAAAATGTATGAATGGTGCTGCCAACTTTGTCTATTGGAAATTGAAGTGCCTTGGAAATATACTTTTAGCCATGATCTTTCTTGTGTAATGAAATAATCTCTATTAGCTTTTGTGCCAGCTTATTTTTAATTAAATTTTTTGCATAGAAATACATTTTTGCTTACAATGCTAAACTTAAATTTTAAAACTTAAATAAGTGCCATTGTAGAGTGATGGCTTAATTTTGTTTTAAAACAATTACTTGTGTAGCCTTGAATAATTTTGATTGCAGTTTTATATATAGGTAGACCAAGAAAGATTTCAGCCACAACTGCCATAAAAATTGTTTGGGATACAAAGAACAACCCACAGGTAACCTCAGGAGAAATACAGGCTGCTCTGGAAAAAGATGGTGTGGTTGTTTCAAGGAGCACAATCCGACAATACTTGAACAAAAATTAGCTGCATGATCAAGTTGCCAGAAAGAAGCCTTTACTGCGGCAATGCCACAAAAAAGCCCGGTTACAATATGCCCGACAACACCTTGACACGCCTCACAGCTTCTGGCACACTGTAATTTGGGGTGACGAGACCAAAATAGAGCTTTATGGTCACAACCATAAGCGCTATGTTTGGAGAGGGGACAACAAGGCCTTTAGGGAAAAGAATACCATCCCCACTGGGAAGCATGGTGGTGGCTCACTGATGTTTTGGGGGTGTGTGAGTTCTAAAGACACGGGGAATCTTGTGAAAAGATGAATGCAGCATGTTATCAGAAAATACTGGCAGACAGTTTGCATTCTTCTGCACGAAAGCTGCGCATGGGACACTCTTGGACTTTCCAGCACGACAGTGACCCTAAGCATAAGGCAAGTTGACCCTCCAGTGGTTACAGCAGAAAAAGGTGAAGGTTCTGGAGTGGCCATCACAGTCTCCTGACCTTAATATCATCGAGCCACTCTGGGGAGATCTCAAACTTGCGGTTCATGCAAGATGACCAAAGACTTTGCATGACCTCGAGGCATTTTGCCAAGACGAATGGGCAGCTATACCACCTGCAAGAATTTGGGGCCTCATAAACTGCTATTACAAAAGACTGCACGCTGTCATTGATGCTAAAGGGGGCAATACACAGTATTAAGAACTAAGGGTATGCAGACTTTTGAACAGGGGTCATTTCATTTTTTTCATTGTTGTGTTTTATGATTGTGCCATTCTGTTATAACCTACAGTTGAATATGAATCCCATAAGAAATAAAAGAAATGTGTTTTGCCTGCTCACTCATGTTTTCTTTAAAAATGGTACATATATTACCAATTCTGCAAGGGTATGCAAACTTTTGAGCACAACTGTATATAATATATAATATATATATACTGTATATATAGTACAAATTTCCCTCCATTTTCACTTCTCAATTAACATACTACATAAACATATAATTACACCTATTCAATTATTTATTCCTTGGAGATGCGGTGTGCTGACTATTTTCTTAAAAAATGTTTTTTTCTTTTTCATTGTCTACAATTGCTTTTTTTTCTTATTTTTTTCTTTTTCTTTTGATGTGAAATGTTACCTGGACACGTTTACAAGAGAATCACCCAGATGTAATCTGATAATCCAGTGGAAAATTGTAGACACCATGTTATATTTTTCCATGTTCATTGTCTTTGGTAGTGATAAATGTCTCTGCATTGCCCAGATCAGAAGATTATCATCATGACTATACAAATGCTAATTTGCTCTAATCCAATTAGAGGGTTTATTGCTGATCAGATCTTTGCTCACACTGTGAACAAGGAATACAGTCATTAAAAGTGTTCTGTTAAAGTCACAAAATGTATGTGATTGCATGTTTGAGAGTGATCAAATGTTCTGATGGCATCTGAGTGTTTCTGAATGTTCATACATTTAAAATCTCCACAGCCGTCTTCCAAAATCTAGTGGAAAGTCATCCGAGAAGAGTTGAAGCTACTAGGGAGGACCAACTCCCTATTAATACCAATGTTTTTGAAATTAAATGCTCAACAAGCACACGTGGTTGTGGTGTTCAGGTGTCCACATACTCTTGGCCATATAGTAGTCATGCACTGTATGCACGTGTAGGTGTGAGAGAGGATGTGTGTGTTGACATTTGCTTTTATTTGTAATATCTCAGCTTTATGGTTACCTTTCCTCTGTCAGCTATTGTGTGTGAAGGTCAGACTAGCCAAATCTGAAGAATGAGTGGCCTGTCATATTTTTATCAAGAAAAGCATTTCCCAGAGGGAGTTGAGATGAAGTGATTATGGTTCTGCAGGGATTGCTCATTGATATTGCGCTGCAGGAACTGAACATTGCCTGAAGGGTTTTTATTTATCTCATTACCTATTTATACCCTATGCATTGAAATTGCACAAATATTTTGATTACTATGAAACATCTTCACCAGAGCTGTCTGCTTGGTTGGCGGTCTGCATCACTGTGGGATTGTGCCTGTTTTAAAACATGTAATGGCATAAAGTAGTGGACACTGTGTTGAGGATCTTACTTAAAGGGCTAGTGCACACAAAAATGAACATTCTGTCATCACTGACTCACTCTTATGTCATTCCCAACCCATAAAACTTTATTTCTTCTGTGAAACACAAAAGGATTTTTTTTTTTTTTTTTTTTTGAAGAATGTCCTACAGAGGCATAATTTACAGGTTGGACATGTCCCTACCACTTTTTGCCTTTGCCAATTTTGTCCCCACCCATCAGCTAAGTCTCTAAAGCAGAAGAAACATCTCCAGTTCTTGATCAGGAGTTTCTATTTTGTTCATGTGTGTTATAAGCGATTTAACTGAAAAGGAGCATGAGCTGTGGCGCTAGTAGAGAATGCGTCTGGATGCACGAGAGAACATCGCTGCCCGCTGTCACTCAGCAGCCATAATGAGCAGTCGAGCACTTATCATAATGTTAAAAATAACAAACTTCAGAGCTGGATTGCCACCTGTTATAACACACATATAATATTATAATATTCATGAGTTTCACCACTTCTTGACGACAACAAATTGATGCCCATGATGTCCTTTTCAATACAATGGCAGTGGATATAGTGACTCTGTTTTCAAGCTTCAAAAAGGATGCAAAAGTAACATAAAAGTGAAGTCTATGCGACTCGCATCATTTTCTATATTCGTCATATTAAACTAAATTTAACCAGTTGAATATACAGTTATGCTGCTACAGAAGTCAAAAGGTCAATGAGTGCAGTGGTCCATCCAAGATTATCTTCTAATACAGGTGTACCCATACATACATATGTGCATGTTTTTTTATTAACAGAATGTCAATGAGGTTCTCAGGGCCTGACGGCCAGCTTTATTTTTTTATTCTCCAGTTGTCTGCGGTGGCTCACTCAGTGCCATCTCATTGTGATAAGTCACACATTATGGAGTGTCTTCAGCACATGAAAAACCTAATCAGAGAGTATTGAGAGGAGGCGGATCCGGTCTGCGAGGGAGCTAAGAAGGAGGGAGTGTTTCTTTGTAGGAACATTATTAGAGTATGGAATCCCTGATATGAGGGGGGAATAAGAATAGAGCTGCCTGTGAGGCATCATAATGCTTTAATGTGGAGGGTTCAAACCATGTCTGATCATATCGGAGTGTATTTGATGCCAAATGGATCATTTTAGCAAAGATGGTTGCATGCTGTTCTCACACCCTTACCCACCAAAGCCCTTGAAGTCAGCCATTTAAGGGTGTAGAAAATAGAAAACCATGGATTCCTGAGGCCTAACGGCGAAACTAAAATCAATTTTTTCCACCATGTCTAGTATTTTCTCACAGCATAAAATATGTGGTTTGTTGACATTCTGTAGCATAAGGAAAATTGTATATTTTAGGTGCTGTGATTTGTCACAAAATCTTTTGAATTTGAAACATCTCGGTTACTGACATAACCTTGGTTTGGTTGATTCTGATGCTGTGGCGGCTCCTTCTAGGAGCTCTGACATTGAAACCCTACACCATCAAGCCAATTTGTTTTGCTGGCGACACTTGGTGTCCGCCCTATCAGGGCTCCAGACTGTGACTAAAATGGTCATAAATGTGACCAAAATGAATTGATAGCGACAATAATTTAAAATCTAGTCCACACTGGCGACATTCGGGTTGTGTGCGTTCATATGCAGTTTCGTCAGATATCATCTTGTGAGTTATTGAATATATTTTTAGAATGCGCACAACCAGTGTGTCTCGCGCCACTTTTCACCTGTTCTGTTTCTGACGAGCTCACTGCACCACACGCAACAACAAACCCAGCGTGAGAGAGTCTTGAACAAATGACTCCTTTGAACCGGATCTTTTATATGAATCACCCGAAAAGTACTGAGGGTTTGAACTCAGGAGCTGAGGTTAGCAGTTTGA
Source organism: Myxocyprinus asiaticus (assembly GCF_019703515.2). Classification (NCBI taxonomy): domain Eukaryota; kingdom Metazoa; phylum Chordata; class Actinopteri; order Cypriniformes; family Catostomidae; genus Myxocyprinus; species Myxocyprinus asiaticus. The sequence continues at coordinate 36,272,320 of NC_059361.1, forward strand.
ATCTGATTCACTTTGTCAGCAAATCAGCCATCAGTGAGGTCCCAAATGGGAGCACAGACATTTCAAAATAAGAGTCCTATGCATATTTCGGGCTTCTTATAATTAAAATCCTGTATTGTGTACCACTTTTTTTTCTTCTGGTAATAATTTTTTGGGATTGGAGTAGCACAATACACTGCATCTGGGATTTCATTCAATTTGCACTCTTGTAGTCTCTGTGTCTGGGAAAGACTACATTTTAAAATATTTTAAAACAATTAAAATTATATATATACTGCTAAAAGTTTGATTATATATATATATATATATATATATATATATATATATATATATATATATATAAAATCAAGATTTTGACACATAGGACAATTGAGGGACTTGTACACAACTATTACACAAGGTGCAAACATCCATTGATGCTCAAGAAGACAACACACTACTATTGCATATGATACTTTATGCAAATATCTGTAATGTAGATTCTAAAGAGCAGTACTAAATAAAAATATTTTATCTCTTATATTTGTATAAATTATGAAAAGGGTGTGAACATTTATGACACAAAAGGGAATGCAAACTTATCTTTTCAACTATATATACTATTTATTAAACATTCGATGAATGGGTTATCAGCTGACTTCATTTTCTTTGCTGTTCAGAAACATGATAGAAAGCCAATCTAAATCGAGAAAATCTGATTTGGCTACTAAAAACAGCTATTTGGCTCCTTTATGATTTAATAGTAATTCAATCAGTAATTTTTTTTTAGTCTGGAGCCCTGCCTATGCATACATTGTGGGCTATTAAGCAGGAGCCCACCATCACAACATCAGGATTTTCCGACTAAAGGAAGGAGAGCGCATCTCTCTGCCCCTTAACAGAGCAAAACCAGTAGTGCGGCACAGCAATGCAGCGCCTTGTTTCCTCCTTTCAGGGAACCAAGGTTTCATCGGTAACCTTTCCCTTTCGAGTCGATAACTTCAACACTGCGTCAGTAGCTGATGCTGTGTGAGCCATATACCATAATGCTGTGCTACTGATAGGGCAGTTCCCTATAGCCAACAGTGTAGTACAAAGGCATTGCTAAAGCCACCCCATTCATACAAAAAATAGGAAGGAATGTGGAGGAACAATAAACCATATGGCTTGATGCCAAGACAGAGACACCGGCCATACCAGGTAGTGGTCCAATGTCTCAAAACATCTTATTTAGTGGGAAGGAGGGGAGCAGGGTGATCGCTTGGCCAAGGGCTTTGGTACAAGGACACTAGCCAACAGGGTAGTGAAACATTGCTTGAATGCTCTTATTTACACTGGTGGAAAAGACTTAGATCTCCTCCAATAGCTTGTGTGGCTACACAGTGAAGAGCCAATCGGAGGCGAAGGTGACCGTGTCGCCAAGCGTGATGGGGGACCCTAGGCTGTTAGGCGACATCAAAGCGCCTTAATCTCACAGTGGCAGGAAAAGCGAAAAGTTAATTCCTGACATTTTTTTTGCCAGGGATTTCATTCCATGGACACTGGGCCACCCATTGACCTGCCAATTTCCTGGGCAAAGGAAGCACCCAAGGCTTGAGCCAGTGACAAACGCTTCTAAATCTCCACACTTTGTATCCCATCCTCTCGTGTCTCACTCAAAAGGCCCCTCGGGAGCTGCAGAGGAGCATTAGTGGGAGGACAGGGTAGTGACTTCGGCTTTCCAAGCATCATGTGTTTCATGATGCGAAACGTAATCAGTCTCAACAAGCACTGATTAGAAAACAGTGCTCATACCCATCAGACAGAGGTATATATCACTCGTTTTCATGTGCTTGTGAAAACATTTGCATAAACGTAATCTTTAAAAAGACATTGTTAAGCAAATTACTCTTTTCGTTTCTTTTCACTGAAAAAAACAAAACAAAGCACACAATGCAAACAATACAATAACATATGTTTAAAGGATACACTTTTCTTGCTAGAGCACATAGGGAGGAGTTCTGCTTTCTGCCCAGCAGCAAATTAGAACAGCAAAGCATTGGTTTAGGGTTCCAGAGCACAAGAGATGTCTACACATTCCTGAAAGAAGGAAATTCTGATGGTGTGTTGCTGGGCTTATATGCTCTTGAAGATGAATACATGGGGGTGGAGCGCCGAGCATCACCAGCTAATCAAATCAGTGTCATGGTGTAGGGTTTCAAGATCAAAGCTCCTAGGAAGAGCTCCCACAGCATCAGCTACTGACCCAGCATTGAAGTTACCGACTTGAAAGGGAATCACCTTTTTACCTTGATTAGTTTATTTTAACTGGTTTTTTGGTGTCACAAATGCGGTGTCACAAATTTCTGTACAAATTACGAAATTATCCATGTGGTCTCTCAATTAATATGGACTGAAAACTGCATGCATAGAAATTAAGCTATATAAGAATTTGCAAAATGCTGTTTAAAATAGTTTTGGATACAGTACAGCATTTCACACAACAGGACATGTCAACTTCCCATGTGTTGATGAATGCATAATCCTATCAAATGAAAATTGCTCAAGATTGACAGATGTTTGACCCTGAATTAAGAGGCTCTGTGTGTAAATAATTCAAAATCCCAAAGTCATCCCAGGCAGTGATGTTTTTAAATGGACACTTTTGCTAAGGGGTCAACATGATCACACGAGAAGTCGGAATGTTGCCTCCGAATGTTCCAGTACACTGACGTCGGCCCCAAGAGCCAGATAAGCGCTATCTCACATCAGACATTTTTGTATCAGTTTAAGTGTGTTAACCTTCTCCTGTGATGTGACCGACAGTGCAATGTGTCAGCAACGTGGGACACCTGGATTCTCATCCCGCGTTGAAACAAGGAAGTAATCACATTTGGATAATCAGTGATGAGCACGATTTGAAGGATGCATTTTCCCTCTAAGATTAAAATTTTACTTCACTGACTATTAGGGGTACAGTTCATAATATATGCATTCCTCTTCACTGTATTACATCCTTTACAGTTAAAAACACATCCTTTACAGTTAAAAAGAACTCTCTTTACAACTTGCTTTTTGTCCCCCTCTATGGGCATTTCACCCAAAAACTGGAGCGCAAACATGCCCATATGTTCAAACGTGTGATTTTTTTCCCCCAAAACCACTTGAGCGCAAACCACGCCCCGCAATCACGACTAAAACCTCAGGAAAGTTTTCACTGGTCATCTCAATCATGCAGTCACCTGTAAATAGTTTAGACTCCAGAAAGATCATGAATGGATACAATGCCGACAAACAGTAAGATAAGCCTGCCAGTAGTTTGTTAATAAGGGCATGGCTTGCACTCAAAAAAAATTCTGCTGTTCAAACACAGCTCCCACTTCGGCCACTGGGGGCATTGCTTTGAATTTCGATAAACACAGTTTAGCTCAAGAAATGTCAACTTTCTGTTTCCAAATTTCAATATGAGATCTGTCTGAAGGGGCTACTAAAGCAATACACCACTAGAAACTGTGTATTACTATGATTTTACTATGATTAAGCAGTGTTATTAGGAACAACACAAAGCCAAGAAGTGCCTAAAACCACTGTAACAGTGGTAAAATAACTGTAATGCATTGCTTCAAGGGGTTTATTGCTTTCATAATATTGGGACTACAGCAATATAATAAAAGGACCTCACTGTTCAATAAATAGTTCAGTTTATTAACAATAGTGATAAAAATAAACAATTCTTCTGTTAGATAGTTTACTCTAACTGATGGTGATATGTCAATTTTTTTATATTACTATCATTATCATATAATTTGAAAAGATCACTGCTGAGCTTGCAAGTGATTTGTTTACATTTGAATTTGAGTTTGAATTGTCTTGGCCCATTTGAAAATTCCATCAATGTAAGTCTATGGGATTTTTCAGATTTTTGATTGTCTGCTGTGCAAAAACCGTAATCCCGGTTAGATAGTAAAGACAAAGACCTCAATTCCAGAACAGTCTGAAGGTATGTACCAAGTTTGGTGGATGTTGTTTGAAAGCTGTAGGAAGAGTTATTGTTAAAAAGTTTGGTTTCTGTTCAGGGATTTAGAAAAAAAACTTTTTGAAAAAGTTTGTAGAATAACAGTATGTTGGCTTTAATTGTCAAGCCAACACAATAAATATATTCAGATTGAAATATATTTCATTATTGTAGCAGACAAGAAAACATTCATTAGATAATAATAATAATAAAAAAACTTCTTTATAAGTCAATAGGTCTATATTTATTCCCATATCACTGAACAATTTAAATTAAGTTTGTCAATCTGTTCTATTCTCACAGGATGCATTCATGAGTTACGTCTGTTCTATTTTAATTGTCGGTTTATGTACATGTGCATCAGACGGACACTTTTGGAGCATCTCACTGGTTTTTGGCATCATAAACACCACATTTTTAGGATGCTATGTCAAGTTAAAAGTAGTTTAACTTTGAAAATCTCACCTCGAGATCCCTGAATTCTGTTGTTGCTCTTCCAGCTGTAAAGAACGTGTCCTGGTTCTCATTCTGTGTCTGTGCTGCTAGTACGTTTTGTTGAGACATGCTGACTGCCCCCTGTTGATGTGGCTCATAAAAACACAAAGTTACATGTGCTCCAAGAATGAACTGCTCTGATGGTAGGAAAATATGTACTTTTATTACAGAATTTACGTACAGGTAAGGGGGCATGATTAATTGCGTTAATTTTTGAATGCATTATTTTTATATAAATAATCACTCCAAATTAACACTTTTAATCAACAAGAAATCATATTTTCCCACTTCAGACAGTGAGGAAAAAATTATTAATTTTCTCAGAAAATGCTTAAAGCATTTCAGAAAAGCAAGCCGATTTCAGACAGATTAATTAATTGCAAAATGTGGGCAGAATTTGAATAATTTTATATAATCCATTAAAATGTAATGGTGATGAAAATGGACATGCAAATTATCTGTTATTCTGATGACAAACATTAGACTGTGCCAGATTATTAACTATTCATTTTATAATGATGGCTTTGACAGTACTTCCCTGAAATTCATCTTATAAAACATCATGCGTTATATTCTTTGTTTTAGTTTGACTACAACAAAGGAAAAGTTTTGACCCATTTAAGCCAATGAAATGCTTTCTGGAGTGGTCAAGTGGGTGTGAGTGGGTATACAAACTGAAAGCTACAGCTTTGCAGAATCAAGGTTCTTGATAAAGAATGGATCTCTATGGTTCTCACACTTTCTTTTTCTTTTTTTCTATTTCATAGTCATTTCTCCCACACCTCCACATTGGCATCTCATTTTATACAGTATAGTGTCTCAGGTCTCTGCTACAAGATGTAATCCCTGTCTTATCATCTGCTGTGCACCCACTCACCCTGCCACCTCTCTCACTCAGTAGACGAGCCAAAAGGGAGAAAGAGAGAGGAGGCAAGAATGAGACGACTAATCAGCTCAAACCAATTGCAATATTCAGGGCCACCACTACCTAAATGCAGATCATACAGAATGTGCGCATGCACATTTTTGATTTAAAAGGTGATTGGCTCTTTTACCTGTAAGGCGGGACCTCCTTTTCTGCACCTGCCATATTGGGTGTTCCAATTTCTCCCATTTATTTTAAGTGTCAGTTGCGTGGGGCAGGAGTTTTGAAACTGGGGATAGACCAGAAATACCTGAAAATAATAGTTGAGAAAAAAATTTAATAAATAAAGTAATGAGGTTGACATTTACATAATTTAACATTATAACTTTTTCATTTTGCTTTCTAAAGACTGGTCAGAAATCATGAGATTAATATTGTTACTTTTTACTTGCTCACTGGGGGTTATAAGGCAATATTATCTGTAAAGCTGTTTTGGAACAATATTTTTTGTGAAAAGTGGTATACAAATAAATTGGAATTGAACTGAAACTGTTTCCTTTCAAATATATACAGTACCTGTAATGTTACTCTAATAGTGGATATAAAAAGGTGTTTTTGATTAATTTAATGCAAAGTAAATATTTTCCAGATAACACTTTATTATTTTCTTTTGGCTTTAGTACAATAACAATATAAAAATGACATGTCTATAATATCACTATTTTTCTCACTCAGTATCAATAAAATTTTGTACATGATAATACAAAATTGCCTTTCTTTTTTTAATAAAGGTATCCTTGCAAGGGGATCATCATATATGGGACACCTATTGTCCTTATTTTAGAGGCAAGATGCTTGAGGGGGAACCCTAGACCTATATATTTTTTATTATTATTATTTTAATTTATTGCTATTTCATTTAATGTTTTATTTACATTCACTGAACACCTTATTTGGAACACCTGTACACCTACTTATTCATGCCATTATCTAATCAGCCATTCATGTGGCAGCAGTGCAATGCATAAAATCATGCAGACAAGTCAGGAGCTTCAGTTAATGTTCACATCAACCATCAGAATGGGGAAAAAATGTGATCTCAGTGATTGCGATTGTAGCATGATTGTTGGTGCCAGATGGGCTGGTTTGAGTATTTCTGTAACTGCTGATCTCCTGGGATTTTCACACACAACAGTCTCTAGAGTTTACCCAGAATGGTGCCAAAATCAAAAAATATCCAGTGAGTGACAGTTCTGCAGACGGAAAAGCCTTGTTGATGAGAGAGGTGAATGGCCAGAATGGTTTGAGCTGACAGAAAGGCTACCATAACTCAGATAACCCCTCTGAACAATTGTAGTGAGCAGAATAGCATCTCAGAATGCACAACACGTCAAACCTTGAGACAGATGGGCTACAACAGTAGAAAACCACGTCTGGCACTTTATTAGGACTGTAGTGTTACCAATAAAGTGCTAAGTAAGTGTATCTTTTACATGTGATGTATTTATTTTATTTTTTTTACAATTACTAAATTGTAAATAGTTTAACACTATTATATCATTCTAAAAATAAAGGCTGTTTTATTAAACCTTGCATTTTATTTTAACGTTCATAGAATTTGGAGGGGCATCACAGTGCAATTTTGCTTAAGGCATTCATTTGAGCAGCAGTGGACCTGGCTATATTTCTCCACCGGCTAATCTAATCAATAGCTCTCTCTTCAGGCATAAATACAAAAGAGCTTCGGTACATATTCTGCTCACTACTGTCCTGTGTAAATACACCTAAGTGTGGAGGTTTATTTGGTCACTGGCTTTGGCGCTTGTCCCTGTAAGTGCTTTGACCTTAAATAAACCTCACTGGAGCAGAGAGATCAGGCAGAGCTTTATCGATTGGCCATTGCCTCCAGATCATTTTGTATTCATTACAATAGAAGACTTAGAGAGGAGATAATGGCTGGAAAACTAGATTCTAAAAAACAATTTTAATCTTAATACACACACTAAATAAAGCCATATTGATCTGGAAAATAATTTGAGGGTCTCACAGATTGCTTTTAATCTGCATTTGCTCAACCAAGGACCAGTGTTCTAAGTTTGTTCGCGCATTCATCATCTGTTAGTTCATTTTTAAATATCAAAATGTTTGTGTTGACCATGCATGGTGTCTGTTTTCCACCTGCTTTTCTCTTTAAATAAATGCTATTCTGAAGGCCACTTTGCCATGGCTTTTGCTTTGAAGTTAATGGGCAAAACAACAGGATTGTACGCCATTCAGAATTGATTGAGAATACTTTCTAAATTTCAATGTAATTCAAGTTTTCAGTATATATATATATATATATATATATATATATATATATATATATATATATATATATATATATACATAAAAACAATTACAGGTTATATACACACATCATACAGTGAATTTCGTAAAACACTTGAAGATATACATTTTCAATGTTTTAAATGCCACCTAAAAATTTTATCTAACCCTTAAATGCATACCTCAGGTATGCTAACGAGGACGCTAAATACTACAGCCCCTAGCGTCAGTCGCTATTGCGCCCCTTGAGGCCAGGGGAGTGAGGTTTACACATTGCACAGCTACCTACCAGTTAGCTAACATTACACTCATCCCCCTAAACCTCACTCCCATCCGGGTCACAGCACCACTGTAACCGGTCCTGCTCAACCTGCTCTGAGCGGGATTCGGACCGGTGCCTCTGGCATGGGAGGCGGGCACGCTAACGAGGAGGCTAAATACTACGGCCTATACAGCCTATACTAAAGACTATAGCGTCAGTCGCTATTGCGCCTCTTGAGGCCAGGGGAGTGAGGTTTATACACTGCACAGCTACCTACCAGCTGGCTACTATTACATAAGCAACACCTGTTTACATGTAATATGTATGTCAAAGACATGTACTAAGCTATTACTTGCTATATTTCTTCCTGTGAGCACAACAAATAGGCTGGTTGTATTATACTCTTTGAGAGCTTTCCAATAACATATGACATATGGCTATTTGACCAGTTTGATGATTTTACAGATTACAATAATATGTACAGTGCAAAATTATTAATAAATCATAAAAACGGAACACTTCTGATTTGTCTGCAAATTTCAAAGCACTTGTTTAGTTTTGGTCATAATGCCTACTTGCATTGTAAAGTAGAGCTTCTACACTTTAAAACGATACCTTTTCTGTGTTGGTCAAGACTGCAGTTATTAATATTTTGATACATATTTTTTTAATCCGAGTTTAAAGGGTTAAATAAATATGCCTAATTTAAGAAAAAAATATTCTAAATCAGTTGAGAAAACAATTTATACACACACACACACACACACACACACACACACACACACACACACACACACATATATATATATATATATATATAAGCAGGCCTTTCCCTCAACCCTGCAAAACAGAGACACCTAAACACACCTTTCTTGCTGTATTGGGCTTAAATGGTTGACTAGTCCCTTCCTCTGCCACCCCACAGTCTTTCTGATATCGCCCTCTGCTAGTTCCTTATTCAAAACCTCTGGTTTGTGACATACATTTTCTATGTCCAATGCATTGCATTTCTCGTATAAGTTATTTGTCATTATTTAGCTCCTGAGTTGTTTATTCTGCTGGGATGAAGATTTTCTCCATCATGTATAAAAACACATTACACATTACACAAAAATGCCACTTGCTTGCTTTTTCTGTTTGCTGATGTGTGATTAAAATACTACCTTGAACTTTACACGTACAGCTGAAATGCCATAATTAACAACAGCCCTTGACTATTTGATGAATTCCAACCATACAGCGAAATTTCAGCTTTCTTGGAAAAGTGCTCCAACTCTTTAAGATTCAATTCCTTGAAAAACCCATGTTATTGCCATTCAACAGGGTTGAACAGTGCAGGGCTGTCAGCATTTGCCCTCTGGAATGATGGAAACTTTGCTCTCTTGGTCACAATACTTCCTTCGTTACCTGTCTTTGGGTAAGATGTTTTTCAATCTGTGATTAGAATGACTTGTGTTAGTGCCCTTGCATTGCTATCTCATGAAAGGATTTATGTTGTTTCCTGTCTGTTTTTATGAGGTGCTGTTTTCTAGCCAGTAAAATGAGATTATGGATGAGTTGGATTGAGTTGAGCAATATTGTTCAATGCCCGTTAATTTGGAAGACACTGCGATTTATAGTTCTCTTAACCTATTTATATAGGTTTATGAAAGAGGGTGAAATTGTACTTTGTGCTGGATAAGCCTCAGTGACCTTTTAGCACCTTCTGACCTGGTCTGGTAGCAGAGTAACATAAAGTTTTGCCATCTAATCACTATAGACCAGTGGCAAGCCCAAAGTTGACTTTGGTGAAATTGTGTGAACTTATATATAGTATGTCAACATTGAATATAAAACTATGCTCATTAAGCAGTGCCATAGGGACTTCAACACTGTCCAGTGTCCACATTGTGCATTGTGATGAAGTGGAAAACAATTCATTTGAAATTATGATTTTGGTGCTTAAACGTATATAAATATGAACTGCTGAGACCCTTCTTCTTTGTCAGCACAAAATATTGGCACATTTTATATGCCATCTTTGTCGATTTGAGGCCACCAGGAGTGTTATTGGAACCATACAGTGGTGGAAAATGTGTCAGAAAGACAAGAGGGACAGGGTCTAGGGTGAACAACAAGGAGAAGACAGAGAGTGCTGCACTTATCACAGCTGCACAGATGGCGCAACAGATGAGATGGGAATGGAAAATGGGCAGATAAGGAGGGATAGCAAGACAGCACGTGTGTGACAGTGTACTTAAAGGGATAGTTCACTCAAAAATGAAAATTCTCTCATTTACTCACCCTCATGCCCACCCGGATGTGTATGACTTTCTTTCTTCTGCTGAACACAATGAAGATTTTTGAAGAATATATCAGCTCTGTAGGTCTATACCATGCAAGTGAATGCTGGCCAGAACTTTGAAGGTCCAAAAAGCATATAAAGGCAGCATAAATGTAATCCATAAGACTCCAGTAGTTAAATCCATATCTTCAGAAACGTTATGATGTGGAGAGCAACAAATCAATAGTCAAGTCCTTTTTTACAATAAATTCTCCTCCCTGCCCAGTAGGTGGCGATATGCAAAATAATGCAAATTGCAAAAACAAAAGAAGAATGTGAAAGTGTAGATATCATCTGTTTAAGATTTACCTGCCCCTGGATGGCACGTAAAAACAAATTCAACTGTGGTTGGTTGATTAAAATTTAAGTCTCTTCCTGTCTAAGTGGGCGGTTGATTAACAAATTCAACTGTGGTTGGTTGATTAAAATTTGATTAAAATTTAAGTCTCTTCCTGTCTAAGTGGGCGGTTCAAAGTGCATCAGATTTTATGCGGTGAGTAAAAAGTCTGGCTACACGAGACTAGGCGGCAGGTTAAGACAGGGAACAGCATATGGTCCAGGAGCTTAAAGGTGAATTGTGAAATTTTTGAATTGCAAAAATAATTAATGTTTACAAACAAGTTTATGATAAATCGACATGTTGGTAACAAATGTTATGGTAACCTGAAATTGACCCCATTCTGCTGAATTACAACCACAATCTCCCATCAGACATTTTGGTATCACTTCAAATTTGTTTACCTTTTTCTGTTGCGCTACTGACCAGAAACACAGGTTCTGGTCCCATGGAAACCAGGAAATAATTACGTGCACATAATCAATAATATGTATGCGAGGGGGGCCTGGGTAGCTCAGTGGTAAAAGATGCTGGCTACCACACCTGGAGTTCGCTAGTTCAAATCCCAGGGCATGCTGAGTGACTCCAGCCAGGTCTCCTAAGCAACCAAATTGGCCCGTTTGCTAGGGAGGGTAGAGTCACATGGGGTAACCTCCTCGTGGTCGCTATAATGTGGTTCGTTCTTGGTGGGGCGCATGGTGAGTTAAGCGTGGATGCCGCAGTGGATGGTGTGAAGCCTCCACACGCACTATGTCTCCGTGGCAACACACTCAACAAGCCACGTGATAAGATGCACAGGTTGACGGTCTCAGATGCAGAGGCAACTGGGATTCGTCCTCCACCACCTGGATTGAGGTGAATCACTATGCAACCATGAGAACTTAAAAGCACATTGGGAATTGGGCATTCCAAATTGGGTGAAAAAAGGGGATAAAATCCCCACCTAAAAAACAAAAAAACAAATAATAATATGTATGCAATCCGGCTGCATTTTCCCTCTAGAATGGCATTTTTACTCCATTGACAGTTAGGTTTAGGGTTGGGGTTTGGTTTAGGGGGTACAGTTAATACAGTATGCATTCCTCTTCACTTTATTACATCATTTACAACTTAAAATACAACTTACTTTACATCTCACTTTTGGCACCACTCTGTGAACATTTCACCCAGAAACTGGAGCTCATAACTGCCCATATGTTCAACATCACTTTCTGCTTTGGCCACTGAGTGCAGTGCTTTGAATTTAAGAAAGAACAGACCAACTTCTGCAGCAGAACGTTTGACCTACTGTCACCAAATTGAGAGTGAGATCAGTATGATCTTCCATTCTTCAAACAAACAGGTAGTCCTGTCCCAAACTCAAGTATCTAATTGGTTGAGACAAAAGATGACATTAAATTGAGAGGAGAAAGTATTTTAACATAAAATTGCACACTACAGATTGAGCTGAAGCAAAGGATTCAGCACACTACAGCCCAAGATCCCAGCACACTACAACACTGATTCAGGCAGGGGATGGTGGGAGGAAAAGGCTGAATAAAACAGTAGGACAGAGAGTTTGTGCCAATATGTTCTGTAGTGTTTGAATTCAAATCAATCAAAATATGGAACATTCAAGAATAGTCTGAAACGTGATCTAGTTCAGCAGGAGCTCTCTTTTATGAGGAAACATAAATCATGATACAGCAACTCTTTTTGAACGAAGCCGAGACTCTTGTTGTGCACTACTTTTGTACTGAATGATTAGTAAGTTGCCGCATAACCCCCTCTAGATGCCCACCACATGCTCTCATTGCTGCATGCTCATGTCTGGGTGAGAGTGTTTGGACTTTATGCTGTGCAATGCCTATTGTATGTGAAGCTAAGTATATTGGTACATTTATAATTTAACATTTTTTTTTTAAGAAAATGCAAGTGATTGCTGAACTCACTACCAGATACGAATCTAGAGTTTTATGGGTTATTTCTAGGGCATTGCTATGTGATTACTATAGTGTTCTCAATGTTTGTTTAACAAATTACTATACGGTTGCTTAATGGCCCAAGTAAAAGTAGCCCACCCCCATTCCACTATGATGTTGTAAACATAGTCTCATGAAAAACTCGTAATAATTTGTACAAGATGCTAATATCGTAAGATATCGTGCAACTTGTCTTGTACGAAAAGATACAACTTTTAGTCCAACCAATCAACAAACAGAATAACAAATCCATACAATTTAGACAGAACATTTTAGCTAGCCTCCTATCCAATGCTTTGGATTAAGAAAGGAAATGTCTGTTAACAAATTTGGTAACTCATTCCATATTTATTTATGCAGTTCAAATGACTGATGTACAGTATGTCAGTAACTTGTAATACGCTTCCCTTGTCTCATTCCAAATCCCATTTCCCTCTACCGTGGTACACACAAGTTATTTTCCTATTAAAATCATGATTAGGTGTTTAGGGTTTGGGTAAGGGTTGGATTTAGGTGTGGGTTAGGGGTTTTAGTTTCCGCCAAGGGAACATCATAATTCCAATTGCTTAAAAAAGTAATAAAAACAAGCCATACGATTTGAAGTATCATTCATGTCCTTAGCACAAACAGAGTAGCACAAGTTAAAGGCTGAATTTAATACTTTTGACAAATCACTAACACTAAGAATAAGCAATGACAATAGTGATGCTTACCTTAGCAAGCACCAGAAATAATGATTATTGAAGATAGCACAATAAATGGAAAATAAATTTAGGCCTCAGAAAAAAACATCTAGCTCTCTCCTCATCTCCATATCACTTCATCACTCTCATTTCAAATGCAGAGTACCTCAGCAGCGAGCTAAAAGTGGCGAGTTGAGAACCGCTCTAACTGTCAGAGACCTGCTGCATTCTCATGGGCTTGATTAATATGATGCAGAAGTTGTTTTGTCAACACTACACAGCAAATGAATCCTCGAGAGTCCTCTCAATATCATCCAGATAAGCATCAGAGAGGCCGAAAGCATCAGATAGAGGGAGAGGGGAGCAGAAAGAGACAGTTAATTTTACCAGAAGACAGTTAATTTTGCTCTTTGATTATGTTTTAATCAGTGCCATCCATGTGATAATCTCCTCGTCGTACTACAAGTAGCCTTCCTCTTTTCCAAATCTTTTGAGCTTCATTAATTAGAGGTCTTCCTTGATAGATGAATGGCGAAGAGAAACTCACATGCATAAGTCCCTCTGATTGAAATCCTCCATTTCATTTTACTGTATGACCCAAAATACTACAAGGCCACATTTCTTAAAAATGCTTGCCTTCAGCTTACTTTCCTGAGAAAGACTTTTTATTATAAAGTCAGAGAGTCTGAGATCACTATCTTCAGAATGTGTATAGCCTTGAACTCAATATAGCTTGTTTTAATCGGCCATATCTAATGTAATTTCCTGTTGCCCAGAGTCATTAATGGGGCTAACCGAGACTTATTAAAATGGGATCTTCCTGTTAAATGCAGTATTGTTTCATGTGATATTGCCAAAATCAAGCTTGTCTCAATGCCAATGGATTTGTCTGCAGTCTGCAAACGTACAGTACTGCTTAAATTGAAGGATTTTCTGTCTGTCTCAGATTTAGTGGTTGAGACAGTGCTTGCCTGAGGACTAGAGCAACTGATTTTTCCTCTACTACTTATAAGTTCTTTTCTCAGGGTGTCACTTCCACCAATGTAATGGATTGGGACAGAAATGGTAATGTTTTTCCCAGTGTCATCTCTGACTTTGAAGGGGGAGGATATCCCTCTCTCTGCAAGATTATGGAGAGAAAGCTTTGGGCAGAAATAATTTTCCAGAATTCTGGCAGGAGTCCCTGCCTAAGGGTGCTGATTGACTTGGAGACCACTGATGTTTGGAACCACCAAATCGTACTTCACAGGGTCCCTGTGAAACTCAAGACAGCTTCTTCATGGTTGGTATGATGAGCTGCTGGAAGTCCCCTCAGGGATTCTGAAAGGTTGACTAATACAGGCATGCTACAGTGATATTCTCAATCGTTTTTATGCAACAGTTACATCATACATGCTCATATATGCCCAAAATAAGGGTGCAAAGGTGGTCCAAAAATATTTCAGATGAAACATCGCACAAATTTGCAGTGGGTGGAACAGGTGCCATTGGTGAACGGTGAGAGGAGGGCTGATGGAAACATTTGTAAAGCTCTTACCTCACTTTAACATGGATGCTAGAACATTAAGCTCTAAAAGTGCAGTGAGCTGGCATGGGCTTACATTTGTACGTAGGTGGGAATGACAGGGTGGGGAAAAACAAAAATACATCTTAAGTAGGTTGTGAGTGGCACTAAACAATAGAAGTTGTGCAAAAACTTTTGAGTAGGCTGTCAAACTTAAGCAAATATCCAACTGGAAGAGAAGCACATTTTGCTCAGAGCTAACCTCTCAGGGGAGTCTGTGATGTATTGTGCCAGTTGACATCTCTGCATTTTTTGTCTGCGATATTTCATTCAGGTAAATTAAGGTGAGCTTAAGGGCAAACATGTCTTTGTCTGTTTGGGTGAGGTGGTTTAGAAGTCTGGTGCGTTGTGTTGTGTAGTGTTCGGAGAGGCAGCTTTTGTTTGAGTTGAGGCACCTGTCTAGATTGTTTTACGTTGTAAATCTGGATTAGTAAGTCTATCGGGAGTTGTGTCACCGCTAGGGGTTAGTCTGGACTATATTAGTCATGTGGCTGAATTAATCACTCTTAATAAAGTTATACTCCACAGGAAGAGGAATCTCATTGCCCTTCATGTTTGACTGAACCTGGAGTTTTTATAAAAACAAGGATGATTCCACCGGGTGGTGGATTCCAAAGCTATGGCTGGTGACCCCAATGCTGAAAAGTCCAGCATTGCTGGTCACCAGCTTATGTTGTGTTTTGGGTGCAGGTCCCCCAGCATGGGATGCTGGTGTGTCCACCAGGCTTTTAAACTAGCTTAACCAGCTTCATCAGAAAGACCATGCTGGTCAACCAGCTTCACCAGCTATGTTTTGCTAGTTAAAAAGCATGGCTATGCTGGTCCACCAGCTAGACCAACAACAAACTAGCACTAACCAGCATAACCAGCCTAGACCAGCATGGGAATTGCATTGTCTTTTTAGCAGGACCAGAGTCCCTGCAAGTAAACATTACCCTATGTACACACTCATGCCAAACAGTTACAGTTATTTCTTTCTAAATCTTCTGTTAGCCGACCTTCTACAGGTGGCCGTGGATTGCAGCAGAAACCTGGGTAAGCTTCTACCACCTGTGTATGTCACAATCCAGGATAAAATGTATTCGTACATGCCGAAACTCAAAATATACAGTAGATTCTAAACCACTGCATGCTTTGGAATTGTATTTATAAATAATGCTTTCTACAGTGAAAAAAAATTGGATTTGGTGTTGGATTTACTTAAAATATATACGTAGCATTTTTGCACCATGCTTTTTAAGCAAATTCAACTTAAGGTCATTTTAAGTCAACTTAGCTGGAAAAACTTTGTTAGATATCCATAAATGTATGAGATCATTCAACTTCCCTTACTTGAAAAATTAAGTCACACCAAAAGATTTAACAAATAATGGCAAGTTGTTTCAAAGTAATATTTAACCTAAACTTAACTAGTAAACCTATATATATATATATATATTAGGGATGTTCCGATACTATTTTTTTGAGAATGAGAACAAGTACCGATACTATTTTTTAGTACTCGCCAATACCTGTTTTTTTTTCTGAACTCAATATCAGCAGTTTATTTCAATTTTATTATCAAAATTGTTTAAATTAATTAATTAATTAAAACTTTAATCAAATGAAAGTATAACAATTTTCAACATGAAATTATTTTTATCAAATGAAGTGATTTTATACAGAACCTCACAGCACAATCCTAAATACAACATTGGAGCTATTTTTGTCAAATAAAGTGTGCATAACAGAGCATCACAGATGTGAGATATTGCTTAAATATAATACAGTTACTATTGGTTTATTATTATTATTATTAGTAGTAGTAGTAGTAGTATAACAGTGAATATTACATAACTATATAGTAGTGATCTACTTCTGTCATACTTTGTTTCATTTTAATTGCGCTTTTATTTTGGCGGAGCTTTTATTTTGACGTTTTTCTGTGTTGTTAGACCAAGGAGCTCTGACGTAATGATGACAGATTCCCAATCTGGAAAAGCAGGTCGCTCCGTGAATCACAGTCATTATTAAACCGCCTGTATATGACGCTCTGCCTGCTCTCATCTGCTACAAACAGAGCATGCGATGCTCATTTTCCATGTGCGAGTCAAGTATCTCTTAAAGCTATGAGCAGTTTGTGTCTCTTTGTCAGCACAACACTGACTCCACACATTCACAAGCACTCACATTTAAAATGCTGCACATACAAACTATATATTTATCTAATTAAATCACAGCTTTTGCTGTTAAATAATCTCAATAGGACATAATGTGATTTAAATTTGTATGCTGAATATTTACATAATGACATTCGTATGTCAGATGGTATCGGTTTTTGGTATCGGAGCATTTTTACGAGTACGAGTAACGCTACATGAGCGTGGTATCGGAACCGATTCAGATATATATATATATATCAGAAGGCTGCTTTCTTAAACAAATATTTTTATCAAAGAATATTTAACATTATTATTATACATTGTCAACAAAATCTAGAAATGAACACTGAGAAAATAAAGAATAAATAAAAATACAATAAATAGCTAAATAAACATCAGTACTGTATGTTCAGTATCAGTCAGTTTCTGTCCTTTTCTGCATATCGCTGCCCCCTTCCGCATATTGCCGCACCATTTTGTGGTGCATTCTGCATAACGCGGCAGCCCATGCTGCCCCAATTCGCGGCCGGCCCACCGGAAAAAGTCCCTGTCCTCCCAATGGCCAGTCCGCCACTGAATGACTGGAATTTTTCAGTTGAAAGGGGTACCAAACTGCGAATCCTGAACAAAACAGTTTGGTGAATACATCTTTACACATTAGCTTCCACTTAGCTGACAAGGGATGAAAGTAGCTACGTGGTTAGCTATAAGCTCATTGTCACGGAGAGTAAAGGATAGGGTGAACATATTCTGGTTTTCCAAAAAGAGGACACTTTTTTTTTTTTTTTTTTTTTTTGCCAGGGGGGGTGGAATAATAGGGTTCAAAACAGTGTTACTATGAATGCAAACTTTAATACAGTGAAAAAGACACTCTATTAGCATAACATAAATATATATATAAATAAATAAAAATTTCCAACATTCTTTTGAATGTCCATGTACTAAAATAAAATATTTGATGCCATGAGTGTACCTTCATTTACTATTACTATTATTTTTAATGGCCATGGAAAATTAAGCAATGTGAGAACAATTTTACCTGGTCGCAAAAAGTAGTCCGTTAATTTACCTGATGAACTTTCACCTTTTGCTGACCCTTTATGCTTCGCAGAGCTAATGTGTGCTTCTAAATCACTTGCACCTTTACTAGCTACTGACACATAAGTGCCAGCTTTGCATGTCATACATTCTGCTTCCCACGGATCTCGACCTGGATGAAAGCATGGGAATTTTTTGTGCAAATCTTCTGTAAATTTGCACTTTCGTTTGGGCATTGTTTCCACTCAGCTGTCATTTGCTGCTACTGTCAAGCAACTGTTTGATGCCGAACACAACAGTGCTTCGCGCGTTCGCAGAGAGATTGACAGGTGGGAATTTGGCCAATAGTTGCTGCAAGCCTCTTATAATTGACCAACTGGTGTGCGAGAAGGCGGGACTTACAAAGAGGGGTTAAAGCAATGCAAATACGCGCGCACACACAATGAAGTATTAGACCAGGGTACCAGGCACCAGCTGTGGTGTTTATGTAAGTTCTCACGTAAGTTAGGATGTAAAGTTCACACTAAGGGCTTAGTAACTTCTAGTTAGTTTGTAACTAAGTCAGTGCTTAATTTGGTTGCACCACCTATTCTTAAGGCAAGACTTAACTAGCAGGTCGTAAACTCTCCGTAAAGGAATGCGTAGTCGCATAATATGACATTTACCTGTATTGATCCAATAAACAGTATTCAAATTTGTACACAGAAGTGATAAAAAGCCGTGAACTTAAATTTGATCTTGTTACGGTTGATGTTCAAACCTTGTTTGTTCACGTAACTGTCAGCTGTAATAAATTATATCCCCATTCAAATAGGATACGTAATAAAAGTAGATTTAATAAATAGTATATTTGCCCTGTGTAAATAACAATATATAGGAACAAAATAAATAAGTGGTGATAAAATAAATACTAATACAACAGGCTGGAAAAATAGACATTTATTCATTTTAATATCCTATATATATTTTGAATGTGTTGAAACTTGACACCGGTCGATGCATCCTGAAAACTGCAACATTAGAACGGTTTCATGCTGAAGAGCTGCTTAAAAGTACGTTTTTTTTCTCTCTTGTAAATGTAAATGAGTGTAAATACCAACACCATCATATATGTCGAAAGGATTGATGCCTGTCAGCCAAAACATGAGCTAATTGTTGTCATAAAATATCAGTCTGCTTTTTTATTCCATCTGTTACTCCTGGTTGGAGTCTGCCGTAAATATTTAGTTTATGCGTAGGGTTACCTAAGTTTTATAGTGCAACGCTCATATATTTAGTAGTGTGTAAATTGTAACTTAGTGCCCATTTACACCACAACTAGGCTAAGTTTTAACAGCTGGTGCAACCAGCCCCAGATGCACATCATAATGCAACTAAAGCCGAATCCCAGACATTTTCGCAAATTTAGAAAAAGAGGACAAGTCCGGGAAAAAAAGGACGTATGGTCACCCTAGTAAAAGATGGACATTGTTTATTTACTTTCCGGCATTGCGTCTCAGCAACTAGGTAACAACATAGCGTGAAATCAACACTCAACAGACACAATCCACCACCGTTGTCTGCTGAGATGCAAAAAGATGCTCTGATGCTTACCTTTCAATCTGCTACGTTACTGACTGCACTGACAAACTATAGCTGGCTAACATAGCAAACAGATGTGATAAAAATGAGTGACATGGTTGTCAGGGACAGGGTTAACATTATATTAGTTATTTAGAAAAGGAAAAATGATGGGGTCACTTTATTAACTTTCCAGTATGTATTTCACAAACTAGTTAGCAATTTACCGTGAAGACACCGCTTAACTCTGCACTGTCTGCAGAACCACTGTCAGTTCAGCTTTGTAACAATGGCGTCAGAGCGCGCTCTGCTGGACAAACTACATTATGACACCAATAATCACCCCAAGTATTGTTTTCTGCATTATATGTTCTGAAAAAAAGTTTTCATATCTGCGCAAATCGGAAAATATATACGTCGATACGATATATCCGTGAAAGGCTAATATCAGCTGAATATTCACTTGTTTTATTCCACTGCCACCCTCCTGATTAATGCATCTCCAACGTTAAGAACACAAAACATTTTCTCATGAACATCCTTTGAATGTTTGATTCAGTACGCATACTGCTCAGTACGGCTTGATTGACAGCATTTGTGACAATGTAGATTACCACAGAAAATAATTGACTTATCGTGTTAGCACACATGTTGTTTATATATTTTGGATATACTTTTGAAACAGTGAGTATTTTAAAGTGTATGGATTGGCCCCATCCACTTCCAATGTAAGATACTTGATGTAACCAGGATAGCTTTTTCAAGTTGGTATTTTTGTGGTAAAAATTATCCTAGAAATGCTGTCAATTGAGCCTAACTTGTATTTAACCCAGAATATTCCTTTTAACATGGCACAGATGAGCACATCCTGACAGTTTGCAACCAATGTCCATCCAAATCAATGGGCACTAAAGGCAGAAAGAAAAACAAACAGATAAATTACAAGTCTTTTTAAAAGCTTCATAGTGCAGAACTTTTCAGTGGAGGTGGAAACAGAATCAGAACAGCCATGTTCTTCCACTGTCTTCAAAGCAGACAAACTGTTCAATTAGCTGACAATGTCTGAACACAATAAACAGGCAACTGTAAAAAAAAAAAAAAAAAAAAATAAATAAATATATCTATATATATATATATATATATATATATATATATATATATATATATATATATATACACTATATTGCCAAAAGTATTCGCTCATCTGCCTTTAGACGCATATGAACTTAAGTGACATCCCATTCTTAATCCATAGGGTTTAATATGACATCGGCCCACCCTTTGCAGCTATAACAGCTTCAACTCTTCTGGGAAGGCTTTCCACAAGGTTTAGGAGTGTGTTTATGGGAATTTTTGAGGTCAGACACTGATGTTGGACGAGAAGGCCTGGCTTGCAGTCTTCGCTCTAATTCATCCCAAAGGTGCTCTATCGGGTTGAGGTCAGGACTCTGTGCAGGCCAGTCAAGTTCTTCCACACCAAACTCGCTCATCCATGTCTTTATGGACCTTGCTTTGTGCACTGGTGTGCAGTCATGTTGGAACAGGAAGGGGCCATCCCCAAATTGTTCCCACAAAGTTGGGAGCATGGAATTGTCCAAAATCTCTTGGTATGCTGAAGCATTCCGAGTTCCTTTCACTGGAACTAAGGGGCCAAGCCCAGCTCCTGAAAAACAACCCCACACCATAATCCCCCCTCCACCAAACTTCACAGTTGGCACAATGCAGTCAGACAAGTACCGTTCTCCTGGCAACCGCCAAACCCAGACTCGTCAATCAGATTGCCAGATGGAGAAGCGTGATTCGTCACTCCAGAGAACGCGTCTCCACTGCTCTAGAGTCCAGTGGCGGCGTGCTTTACACCACTGCATCTGACGCTTTGCATTGCACTTGGTGATGTATGGCTTGGATGCAGCTGCTTGGCCATGGAAACCCATTCCATGAAGCTCTCTACGCACTGTTCTTGAGCTAATCTGAAGGCCACACGAACTTTGGAGGTCTGTAGCGATTGACTCTGCAGAAAGTTGGCGACCTCTGTGCACTATGCGCCTCAGCATCCGCTGACCCCGCTCTGTCATTTTACATGGCCTACCACTTTGTGGCTGAGTTGCTGTCATTCCCAATTGCTTCCACTTTGTTATAATACCACTGACAGTTGACTGTGGAATATTTAGTAGCGAGGAAATTTCACGACTGGACTTGTTGCACAGGTGGCATCCTATCACAGTACCACGCTGGAATTCACTGAGCTCCTGAGAGCGGCCCATTCTTTCACAAATGTTCGTAGAAGCAGTCTGCATGCCTAGGTGCTTCATTTTATACACCTGTGGCCATGGAAGTGATTGGAACACCTGAATTCAATTATTTGGATGGGTGAGCGAATACTTTTGGCAATATAGTGTATATATATAGATATATGTATTTCCCTTTTTAGCTGATTTAAATATTTATGATTAGTCATAACGCGGTATGATTAAATATATATGTATATATATATATATATATATATATATATATATATATATATATATATGTATATATATATATATATATATATATATATATATATATATATATATATATATATATATATACTTAATTACAACGGGTTATAATTAATTATAAATATATATAGATCAGCTTTCAGATTTAATTTTAGCAGAATTAATTTTAAATTGACTGATCTGTTCATCCACCGAACCGACAGTACGATCTTCTATCAACTCTTAAGAATGATTATTCTTCTGGCCAAGAATAACAACTTTCTTGTTCTATATAGTACGAACTGTACAAAAGCATGTAGCAAGATCAACGTTTAAGTGACTTTTATGTGTGAACCGCAAACACAGAGACAATCAAGCGTGGATATAATGGGTTAATAAATGAAACTACGGGTAAATACAACTAAACTTAAGCAAAGAATAAATATACAGAATACCGAAAAGTAAAGAAAGCGAGAGAGAAGAGCAAAGAATAGCAAGATTTACAATCAGTTAACTACAACCTTTGAGAACCATCAGAGAATCAAAATCATCTTAAAAGAAAGGGGTCAAAGCTTAAAGACGCATCTAAAGATTTATAAAACGGTTACTTGCATTGGCTTTGGTGCTGAACAAGAATCCGGATGCGTGTAGACTACGGAGATTCTTAGGGAGTTCGTGAGCTGAAGCGTTCATTGGATTCTTCTGGAGATCGATTGTCCGCGGGAAGTTTGAACAAAGTTAACTTGAAAGCAAGTTGCCGGAAAGTCAGGAAAGTGTCCATCTCACAAGGGAATGAGCAGAGACATTCTTGAGCAGAGGTCTCTTAAGGCCAAATCAATTCACACCCATCTTTTTTAAACTGACCGATCATAGGTGCCAACTTTTAGCAGGAGAAATCTTCCTTTGTTCCCCTTCACAGCCTATTTGCATGTTTTATGGTGGTCTAGGAATTTGTTCAGTTTTACACCAAAGTATGGTAATAATAGTATAATGCATTTTATAGTAACATACTATACACCATTATTTAAGGCATAAAGAGAGGATAATTTCAATACCAAAGACTTGTGGAATGCCTTTGAAGTTACAGGAGAGACTTAGAGATGTTTCTGCTTAGCATCTGCAAAGGCAACTAATGTGACAGTGGGTCTTTTAGTGACCATTATCTTATAGACTGTTGGAGCCGGGCTAGTGATTTAGTGTGAAGAAGGGGAAAGGGGGAGATTTTATGACCATATGAGCAGATCGAGCGTCTTGATAATGTCCAAACGTTACATTTATCGGGCCGTTTCCTATCGCCAAGGTCATTAGTCCGGTGGTAGTCCGTCTCAAACCAGGAGGCATCCCAGGGGGGTACTGTCATGGCTCTGGTGAGTTTGTCGGTTTGTTTAGTATGTTTTGTCATTTTGTCTCCCTCATGTCTCGCAGGCACGGCCGGCATGCATGATCGACGTTTCCATATGAACAATGATCATGCCACTGATTAGCGTGCAAAGCAACACCTGTTCTCTCCTAATTCACTCCCTTCTTAAGCCTGTCGTGTTCTCAGTATCTTTACTAGATTGTTGTTTAATGTTGAGTACTAACCTCACTCTCTGCATAGTTGGCCCTGTCTCATGTATCTGTTGGTTGCCCACATGTCTGTGTGTGGTTGCCTTCCAGTAATGATGCGTGTCAGCTGGTCTTCCACGGAGGATACCTTGTCTCTGCCCATATGTCGGGAGTTAAGTTGGCAAAGCCATTGACCTGGAAAATAAAAATGGCACTCCATGTAAAAAAGGTTGCCAACCCTTGCCTATACTTAAGACAAACTTACTTACATAGTCTGTAGATGTGACCAGCCACCCCCTCGCGCACATACGCAAAAACTGGATCGACTCACATATAATTAAATACAAAAATTCCTGTGCAAACTTGAAACTCGATGGGTGTGCAAATATTTCTAAAATACTCACACATCCATGCAACTCAGGCTTACGTGCCAACATGGTGCATGCACATACCCTACACTCAGGGCTGTAGCAAGGTAATCTGGGCCCCCTGACTGTACATTGCTCTGGGCCCCTTTCCTATTAAAAAATACAGTTTAGAATTTGTTGTGGGGCCCCCTGGACCTTTGGGCCACTAGATTCATTACCACCTTTCACCCCACTAGCTACGGCCCTGCCTACACTTAAGAAACAACTCAAACATACTTGCAGAGTCGACAGATGTACACATAAATTTTTCATGCATATGTGAAAAGTTGATGCACATTATTAAACATATTCAAACACGATGCATGGAAACACTCAAAAACAAGTGTAAACTCGCTGCACTTATTTATTACTTAGACATGCAAACTCAGTATTCACGCCTATGAAACACTATTGTTCAAAAGAAAAATTCCAATATTTTATATAATTTATTTAAAGACAGCTTACCTGAAAAAGATTCCGCCATCCTCACAGAGCTTCTCAAAATGGCGCTTTCGATCGTTCTTGCGTATTACGTAGTTTGTAGTAAAATGCATTAAAATTTAAGTAGGGTTTGTTTAATTTTAATTGACAGTTGACACATCTTATAATAATACTTTCATTGTTTGCATCACCGGTGAGCAAGTTTTTCTCTCTCTCTCTCACGTCTCTGGAACGGCTGGAAGGGCAGCGTCTCCCCTCCAGAGATTTGGGGGGGGGGGGGCAGTAAGTCGCCCCGGCCTGAATTGGGCAGGAGAGGAGTGTGACGAGGAGCAGGGCGTGGCCGGGCCGTGAGGGTGCATGGCCGGTGCTGAATCAGATGATCAGCAGGAGAGCGAGATAAAGGGGGGGCCGGAGATGCCAGTTCGAGAGAGAGACACACGCTGCATGTGTGTGTGTGTTTGTTTTATGTTGTTTTAAGTTTAGTTTTAATGTCTGTTCAGCCAGTTCCCGCCTCCTCCTTGCCCAAACTTTACCTGTTACATATGGGTAACTGAGAGTTGTGTTTTATATGCATTATTAATATAACAAAATAGCAATGTTTATTTTTCAAAAATCACAGACATGTCTGTTGTGCACATGAATGCAACGGCCAATCTGCACTCTCGTGAATGATTTCATTATAAACAACAAGGTGTAGAAACAAATGTAAATAAGAAATGTATTGTGCAGTTTAGACAGCTTCATTGATTATAATGGGAGTTTTTGCAAGAGTGCAGAACTCAGTCTGTGAGTTCACACTGAACTGAAGTGACTGACACTTCAGTGATTATTAAGGGAGTGTTCTTTGCTTGCTTTCTGTATATCATGTAGGTAATCAGAATTTGAATCACAGTTGTTTTTCATGCTGCTAAGAGGAACAATGTGAAGTTGACTGTTTAGTCATTGTCTTGATTTACTGCTGCATAGAACAGCAATTAACTAATTCAGGAACACAGTTCTCAGCTTATTTGGGATGTGTAGCTACAGTAAATAAATAATATGGCATGCAATACATTTATATTAATCAATATTATTAATGGCGATTACAATATCTAGAGAAATCGTGCAGCCCTTCTCCCTCCAACAACCAGTAATAAGAAAACGGTTACTCCTGCTTACAACTCCCACAACGCAACAAGCTTATTGGGTTTTGTGGCTACCACGAGCAAAGTCATGGCCTCTACACAGCAGTTATAACCATAAAACGCTAATGATTGCTTTGTGTTGTTAGACCATAGTTCCTGCACTTACATTCATGTGATGAGCGAGACAGTGCTTGTCAAAGCATACATGATGACACAGAGGCAGATGTACTTGCAAATTCTCAGTAATGGTGAAGATGCCATGCAAACTAGTGGTTGAAATAATTATCACATTTAGTGAACTGGTAATACACTGAGGTCTTGACTAATACCATAAGACTAGACCCAGACCAAGAATGCCTTTATATGGTCTCAAGACAAACTTGAGACCAAGACCACAAGATCAAGACTCCAACTCTGTAGATATTAAAGGAATAGATCACCCAAAACTGAAAACTCTGTCATGATTTACGCATTGTTTTTAGCACTAAATACTCAAGCCATTGTGAACGAGCGTCTCTTAAAGTGCTCATGAACATGCAACGGACCTCAAGATTTTAAATTAAAATAAATTACATTTTGGATTGTTTCTCAACAAAACCAAAATCATTTATCTTCAGAAGGCTTGGAATATGAAGCACGAGTTGCATGGACTACTTTTATGATACTTTGGGATCCTTTTTAAGCTTTAAAGTGAGTCACTATCAACTCCAATTGTATGAAAAAGATGGACCGGGATAGTCATTAAATTTGACCTATTCTATTCCACTTTACATTGTACAATGAGGCATATTAAAGTTGCTAACAGTCCACACACAACTAGCACAAGGCACAACTAGGACAAGGCTAGCACATAACTTGCACAAGTAAATAATTGGTGGTGGAGAAAGCAAGAACAAATACACATACCCACTCAAAAGACTTCTAAAAGTAAGCTCACAACGCTTGCTCCACTTGTGCTTACACCCAAATACTCTTTGTTTTACATATGTAATGGAACTCTGAGCTCTTCACCACCATTTCTCATTACTCAGTCTTCTGCATTATTGAGTGTCTCTACAGCAGGCGGAGCACAGGGTTGTAATATATATACAGTATACATCACACACGTGGAGCATCTCCTTATGCTGCTCTCATAACAAGAGCCTCACTACATATCTAGTCTGTTAACCAGATGGTTTATATCATGCTGAGAGGGAAGGCGCCATTTACCTCTCGTGTTTCCTTCTCACACCTCCACAGTTTCAAAAAGCTGGTGTGGCTTATTGATAACATTGTCTTGAATAAATAAATGTCAAAGACTCAAGGTTTATGATCTGGAATATGATAATCTGCCTATGATTTAGTTCATTTTCAGATTCTTTTATGGCGTCTTTAGGAGACTATAATTTTTTTATGCTGGATGTTATTAGGCCTCCATACAGGAGTGTGACTTTAATTATAATTTAAATGAATTGTTTACCCCAAAATTTTGTCAATATTTACTCTCCCTCATGTCAACATAATCACACAGGAAACTGAAATGTTGCTATCAAATGATCTGGTACCCTGAAATCGACCCCATTCTGCTGAATTACGGTCAAGCTCCTTCCCACATCAGACATTTTGTTCCAAGAATTTAAATGTGTTTTCCTTCTGTGGCGCTACTGATAGCATGTTGCATGAGCAGCCTCAGAGACACAGGTTCTGTTCCCATGGAAACCAGTAAGTAATCATGTTCACATAAACACTAGTGAGCGTGATTTGGAGTTTGCATTTTTTATTTTTTTTTATTACTTTTTTACTCCACTGACCATTAGGTTTAGGGTTGGGGTTTGGGTTAGGGGGTAGATTTAATGAAGTATGCAGGTCTTTTGACTGTATCACCCCTTAAAAATATAATTATTTTAACATGCAAATGAGCTTGTTATTCACCATTCACCAAATGTTTGCCAGAAGTTTGCAGCTCTTAACCGGTAGTGGTGAACTTGCAGCAAACATTTGGCAACAATGGACAATTTGCCACAAGTTTGCCACAAAACTCATTTGCATGTGAAAATAATCAGTGGCAAATCTGCGGCAAGTTTGCAACAAATTTGCCATGACATTATTTACAATTAAAAAAAAAATTATAAAAATAAATAAAAAAATAAAAAAATAAATTAAAAAAAAGCTTTTGGCACCACTCTGTGGAAACTGGAGCTCACATGTGCCCATATTGTACGTTCAAGAACACTTCCAGCTTCTGCCACTGGGGGGCAGTGTTTAGAATAATTTCAGTAGCAGAACTTTTAGCCTGCTGTTGCAGAATTCACAGTGTGATCAAGTCTGGTTACGATGCCATCAGTTACGATTTACAACAACCAATGGCATTTGACATCACTGACATCAAACCTAGTACAATGTGCCTTTGTGCGACATATATGAATATACTTTGATCCAAATGAGATATGAAAAATAAATAAATAAATGAAACAAGAAATGTGGCGTATCGCTCGCACAGTATTTTTCACCAAAACACAGTGTTCTCACCCTGCATGCAGAACACCCAAGGCAGGGCAATGTATGCTCATGAACACGCTGTTCACATTGTCAAAATTTCCTGATGCACGTACAACCTGCCTCATTCGCCATCTGTATTGTTATGCTCATGTAAACTCTTGCTCAAGTGTGTTTCCAAGAGCCAAGCACACACACCTTACCAGCTGTACGCAGCGGGAGAGACAGACCGCCCCAGCCTGCCACTCATCTGATAGCTGACAGCTCAGGAAGAGAGGGGCAGGGATGAGAGGAATGGGCTTGCGGACAACGGTGTGGAAAGTTAATGTGCGTTATTGATTTAAATATGGTCTCATGCTCTCGTTCGCAGATGGAGACAGCGCGAAAAAGAGCACAGGGGCTACACATAAATGTCGGTCCTCTGGTTTCAAATTGTCTGCTCATTATAATGCACCACAGAACATCTCGGCCAGCATGCTAAATGGTCCATGCATAATACCTATACTTTGGTTTGATGAAGTGCCACTGAAGTGCTGCATTCAACATTTCGAAAAACTTCGGGAAATAAGTGTCTTTTGTCCTGGATGGAATACTTTAAAAGAAACCTGCGCAGTGTGGTACTGTCTGGGTTTTTTATCGCAGTATAAAGTTAACAGTTTTTTCTTAGTACTGTAGATGGTGATTTTAAAAGGTGTTTCATTACTGAAGCTGAACCTTTGTGTTGTTCCGGACCAGACAAACTGTTGGCTCATTATGTTACTTTGACGTTCATTATTTCTAGCTGTTTAAGAGGCAACA
The DNA here is from genome assembly GCF_019703515.2 of Myxocyprinus asiaticus. NCBI lineage: Eukaryota > Metazoa > Chordata > Actinopteri > Cypriniformes > Catostomidae > Myxocyprinus > Myxocyprinus asiaticus. The sequence goes on from NC_059361.1 coordinate 36,301,123, forward strand.
GAGGCTTCAAGTGTTTCATTACGAAATCTGAGGTTCAAATCAAAAGACAGCACAGGAGCCTGCTATAGACCTTCCAGCAGTTTGTCTTTGCGTCTGTTGCTGTCACTGGCCTGGAGTATTGGCATGGTGATCCTGGCGAGAGACAAAATTTTGGCATCAGCCTTTCTGCGGGATTGCCAGCAGTCTTCATTCAAATTTTCCCAACAGCTGGCTCCACAAGTGCCCAAGAAATTAAACTTCCACAGCCTCCTTTTCTCTTTATACCACAGCAGTGTCACTCCCTCATCAAAACATGTTGTTATGTCGCCATTGGCCATTTTTTGTCTGGGTTGTTTGAGGAGGACTGGAAACTGCTTAAATGATACGGCCTTTTCAAAACGTCTGACAGGAGGCAAGCATGTCTTTTTGACCCCAGGACACTACACTTTTGTCTGTCAGCCCCTCTTGACTGGCTCTAAATGGACATATCTGGACCTGCATGTACACAATGTGATGACACTGAAGACCTTTGTTCTAAGGTAAATTGTGTTATATATTAAAAAAAACAGGCTATGTTTGATGTTAATTAAATAAATTAATGTATTCATTAAATCAGCTCACATGCTCTTCTCAAAGGCCGTTAACAACATCATTCTTAGTTGCCCTGTATAGACCTGCAAGCATGATTACACAGGAAATCGGCATGTTGCAAACGAATGTTCCGGTACCCTAAAATTCTAACAAATTAATGACAAGTGTCTCTTCAGACATTTTTGCATCAAATCAAATGTGATTAGCCTTCATGTGGCAACCTGATAGCACAAAGAATCCCTGAGACATTTCCCTGAAATTTTGGTCCCATGGAAACCAGGAAGTTATCACGTTCACATAAACAATGAAGAGCGCAATTCAGAGTTTGCATTTAGGTTTAGGATTGGGGTTTGGAGGTAGGGTTAGTAAATATTCATTCCTGTTGACTGCATTACATCATTTACATTTACAACTAAAAATTCAACTTACTTTTGGTGCCACTCTGTGGACCTTTCACCTGGAAACTTGCAAGTAGGTATAGGCGGGGTTACTCCACAAGGGGGCAGGGTTAATCCAAAAGGGGGTAGCGCCAACTCCAAAAGGAGGGATCACTTCCACACATGGGTTGGGTTAGGGAAAGATTAGATTAGGTGTTCACTATCTCTATGCTGGTGGTTTGGAGCTCCTGCACCATTTTGAGGCTCTGCCTGCAGCTATATCTTTCTCGAAACTGCAGCTCACACATGCCAACACGTCCAGCTTTAGCCACTGGAGGCAGTGATTCGAATTTCAACACAGACCGATTTCAGCTAAATAACTTTAAGCTTAATATCACCAAATTCACAGTGAGATCAGTCTGAACCTGCAAGATTGTCATCTCCATATTGTGTTTCGGATGCTAGCCTAGGATGGTGTGCTGGTGTCCCCACCAGGCTTCTTAACTAGCATAACCAGCAATAATTAATTAGTCAACCAGCTTTGTTAGAAAGACTATGTTGGTTCCAAGTATAACAAGCTATGTTACCATTAGCTATCAGTTCACGTCACTATATAATAGTGAAAAAGGTAAACAGATTTGTTCTGTTGTCGGCAGTGGAGGGGCTCGAGGATAAGACTTGACTCGACTTGATTTCTAACTAGTAGGGTGAAAAGGCCAGCTTAGACCAAAATTCACTATCTGTACCACACTAACTTTCCAACAAGCTGACGGTTTTAGCCAAAGTACCCTTATTACGAGACCAATCTTTCTGGAGCAACCTGAGGTTTAGTGTCTTGTTTAATAGCACAATGGTGATGGTTCATGAATAAACCCTTCTGGGATTTGAATCTACAATTTTTCAGCTACTACACTACCCCATCCACATTGTTTTAAAACTCTATTACTGTCTACTGCTGATATCCTCATTATTCAGTGAGATACACCCTGAATCACTTATCTACATGGCTGACATAAATCTGCCTACTTCATGGGGCCCAGCCCTGCTGAAAAGACCAGCCTAAACAGCATTCAATACACATGCTGATCTATGCTGTTTATGCTGGTTAGTGCTGGTTGGGTGCTGGTCTAACTGGTGAATTAGCATATAATAGCTATGTTGTTCACAAGCAAAACTTAGCTGGTGAAACTGGTTGACCAGCATGTTTTTTCTGATACTGCTGGTTAGCCAAGAAAATCTTGCCAGTTAAGTTAGTCAAAAATCTTGTTGGAACACCAGCAAACCAGCATCCCATGTTGTGGACTCACATTCAGAATACAACAGGAGCGTGGTTATAGTTCCTCCTGAAAGTTCAGGCATTGCTGCCTATCCACTGAAGCCTGTATGTAAGGACACACATAATTCCTCAAAACCTTGTCGAGCTTGAAGCTAAGACACACACACACACACACACATGTTGGTGCGGCTATCCTTATGAGGACTCTCCATATACATAATGATTTTTATACTGTACGAACTATAGATTCTATCCCCTAAACCTAACCCTCACAAAAAACTTTCTGCATTTTTACGTTTAAAAAAAAACTTCGTTTAGTATGTTTTTTAAGTGATTTGATTTATGGGGACACTAGAAATGTCCTCATAAACCACCTCAAACCCTTGTAATTACCAGTTTGTAACCTAAAATTTTTTTCCTCGTAAACCACCAAATCCTGCCCACACACACACACACACACACACAATTATGCAGCGTCTCAGGTCTAAGCTCCAAGCAGGAGTTAATAGAGGACTGTGAAAGGCTTCTGTGCTTGTGTCCTTGTGTGATAGCAGCATTTGACGGCCTCCATGTCTGTCAGTCTCACATTGTGGGGCTAAAAGTGTTTCACATAAAAGATGGTTACATTCAAAACCTCTTATGCTTAAACATGTATTTAACAGTTTGTGAGAGAGTGGCTAATGGGCTAACAACAAAGGCCTGGTGTCCCTATAGAGAGAGGACAGACTGATGAAAACAATCATGAGCATGACTCAGCACTGCAGCTGACACACTGTTCTCCTCTGCTCATACATTCCCTCACTCCTCATTCTTTCCAACTATTTTAATCTTGTCTCTCCTCATCTCATTTTCTTTTCCAATTGTCTCTTTTCATCTAAGCTCTTCATTTCTCATCACTTTCTCTTCTGTCTCATCTCGTCTTTCTTTTCTTTTCCATGTGTCTCTTCTCTTCTCATCTTGTCTCTTCTTGTCTCGTCTCATCTCACTTTCTTTTCATCTGTTTTCATCTTCTCTTCTTTTCTCATTACCTTCTCTCCTTTCTCATCTTGTCTAATCTAATCTAGTCCTTTATTTTTCTATCTTTTCTTTCCTTTCTTTTCCATTTGTCTCTTCTCATCTGTTCGTGTCTCATCATATCATCTTATCTAATTTTCTTTTCTTTTAGTCTTATCATTTCATCTCTTCCTTTCTCATTACTCTCTCTCCCGTCTCACCTCATCTCCTCTATTCTTATCTTGCATCTCCTCTCCCTTCTTTTTCTGTCTCTTCATCTCTTCTCTTTTAGTAAAAGTTAGTGAAAGTATGAGATTATTTCTTGGTCACAACTGTAACTGGTGGGAAAATACAGAGTAAGTGTGATACAGGGTCTGTTCCAAAACCTATTGATCTTCCTCCAGAGGCAGCATTTTAAGACATAGGCGTGCTCCCGACACGAAGACTGTTCCAAAACGTAGGTATCTTAATTATGCTGCCTCATAAGATACCTAATTATGCTCTCTCATAAGATACCTAATTTTGGACAAATTTAAGGTAGGATCGTATGTATCCTTCCCTGGGTAGGCGATCCCAGAATGCACCGCGATGAGCTCGACGGAAAAAAATCCAAGATGAAATTTGGATTATAAATATACTTCTAATACATTCAATACTGAAAAGTATAGATACATTTTTTTATATATATCATAGAAAACGGACTATTTTGAATGACACATGGAGCTGCCGCCTATGTAGAGCTTTCCAAATCACTCTCATGATGCATCATTTCAGTAAGGGTGCTGCCATAGAAGATAGCTGCCTATGTAGGCAGGAGACAGCAAGGCAGCTCACTAAGTTTTGGAACAGACCCACTGTCACATATTCCCTGTTTTTGTTCTTAGACTTTTATTTTGAAATTCTTGTTTAGTTCCCCGTTCCTGTTTTCTGTTAGTTTTGTAGTCCTTTGTTGTATCCTTTCATGATTGGTTTTCCCCTGATTGTTTTCCCCAGGTGTTCCTCGTTCCCTTGTTTCCCCTGGTTTCTTTGTCAGTCTTCAAATGTGTTGTCATATTCTGTGCACTATCCAGACCACTCTCTGGTGGTTTTCTTCCGGACCAGTCTGAATAGTGCACTGAAGGAACTGATGCCTCTGGCTGATCCTCACTGGACACTCTGCAAATATGTGGAGAAAGCTCTGGAACATTGCGGATCCCTTTACACAGTGGATTATGGCAGGAACCTCAGGCCAAAACCTGCATCTTCTGCTCCGTGCTCCAAGCCTTCCACGGCTCCTTGCTCCAAGCCTTCCATGGCAAACGAGCCAGCGCCTATGCCTGCCACGGCCAACAAGTCAGTGCCCACGCTTGCCACAGCCCTGCCTTCCACGGCTTTGCTCCTCAAGCCTCTCCCAGCTCTGCCCATCCCTTCTCCAGTGGCTCCACCACCTGACCCTGTCCTGTGGCCACCTCCCAGGCCTCCTGACCCTGTCTTAGCCCTATGGCCACCTACCAAGACTCCTGACCCAGTCCCCACCCTGAGGTCATCTCCTTGGTCTCCTGGCCATCTGCCTGATCTGCTCTGGCCTCTTTGGTCTCTGGCTCCACCTGGGTCTTCACTCCCACCGGCTCTGCCTCGGTGTTGTGAGCCCCCAGCTCCACCACAGCCCTCTGAACCTCTGGCTCCAGCTTCGTCCTCCAAACCTGCAGCATCGCCCTGGCTCTCCATCCCTCCGGCTCCACCTTAGTCTCAAACCTCCCTGACTTTGCCTTGTTCCTCTGCTCCCCTTGCCCCTTATGCCCCGTTGAACTGCCTGTTTCCCCCTTCCCCCCACACCCTATGGACAATTTTTTTTGGAGCGTCAGGAATCTGCTCCTTAAAGGGGGGCTCTGTCACGTATTCCCTGTTTTTGTTCTTAGACTTTTATTTAGAAATTCTTGTTTAGTTCCCCATTCCTGTTTCCTGTTAGTTTTGTAGTACTTTTGTAGTTTCTTTTCATGATTGGTTTTCCCCTGAAGACATTTGGCATACAGAGCGAGGGATTCATCTTAATAAACATCTTAATAAGTGTGTGTGTGTGTGTGTGTGTGTGTGTGTGTGTGTGTGTGTGTGTCGCTCTTATCAATTGCTTCACGTGGCAATGATTGTCCTAATGCTGAATTGCATGAAGACAAAACCCTGTCTGCATTCAGTGAACATTTTACGGTTGTGTGTAGGCACTGTGTCTGACTATTTGATGAGAGAGATAGCTTAGCTGTAATAAACGTGGCGAGTTTTGGAGAATAAATGGTAAAGAATATAATATTAACTGAGACGAATTCATCTGAACAATTAAACAGCAGAGAACTTTTATTCTGTCTCACAGCATTGAGAAGACGATGGTGCAGGTTAAACAATCAGAAGAAAGAGGTGTTTCAGGTCCACCCATATGTGCGAATCAAATATTCAAGCCATATATGAGTGAAAGCAAATAATCAAAACACACCATGTCCCATGGCTATTTTTCATTTTTTACATTATTATGTACATATTATTTGTTTTTTAATATTGGTTTTATAAATGAATAATGAAATAAGTCGTTTTAATTTTTTCCAATTTTGAATTCCTAATTGAATATGAAATGAACTTTTGATACACGGATTCGAGTGTAACCCAGATAAAACAGTTGGATTTCATGTATCTGGTTTCATGTGCTTTAGATGGAGTCATGTGTGTGGTTCTTTAAGATACTGACATTTGTTAACCAATCAAAGAGGTTACTTGTCTAAGCTCCACCCCTTTTTGCACAAGTTCGGTGGAGAGATCTCATTAGTCAGTTCTTTTTCGGGAGGACTCAGCATAAACAGTAGTTTCAATGGAAAGATTTTGAGATCTGGAAAAGTATAAAAGAGTTTTGTTTTTTAATTTAATCTTTTATTGTTGGAAACACTGCACGATTTGTTAATGCTAATTCCATCATTACTGGAGTTAGCTGTAATTTTGTCATAAACAAATGGTCAAGCATGGCCTATTGCTGCGTTCCAGATGACCACCTCCTACGTGGAAATAATGACTGGAACGGCGCCCGATGTCGGACATCCGACAAGTGAGTGGTGTCATTTGACATAATTTCCAAGATGGCGTTGACCGACAAGCATAAAACGGATCTGGGTTTTGTGAAACATAAAAACAGACTTTTAAGTATGTTCACTGCACAAAATGTACCGTATAAATATGCAATATACAATAAATACACAAGAGGATGCTAAGAACAATTGTTTGTGTACAAATCAATGCCTACGTTTTCACCTATTTTGCTCGTGAAATAGCTATTAGACAGCCAGCCAGCTAGCATCTGGAAAGCATCTGACTGTGACTTTGACTGAAACGAGGTCGGAAGTGGAAAATTTAAACTCAGATATTCCCACCTCCGACTTTGTCTGGAATGCAGAATAGGCTTACGAAGTTATATGCTTTATTTGACAGGGAATCAAGTTAAAAATCTATTTAAATTAATTAAACCTCATAAATATGTTTGTTTATTATGTAATTCTTATCTAAATTGCTTAGAATATTTGAATTTGTATTTAAATATGAAGTTATATGCTTGTTTAGAGAAATTCCGGAATGCTAATTGCATATATATATTTGATGTTTCAAACTGATTGTAGTTCATTATCAATGTTAAAGGAAGACATTTTAAACGATTTAAAGTTAAATAACTAATCATTATTAAATTTATAGAACATGTTGTACAACAGAAATTCAGAAAAGTATGCATGCAATGTGGAATTGACACTGAAGAAAATGTCATGAAATGTGCATTCTAGTCTCACTGAACCTGTTATATATACTGTATATTCTACACTATATTGCCAAAAGTATTCGCTCACCCATCCAAATAATTGAATTCAGGTGTTCCAATCACTTCCATGGCCACATGTGTATAAAATGAAGCACCTTGGCATGCAGACTGCTTCTACAAACATTTGTGAAAGAATGGACCGCTCTCAGGAGCTCAGTGAATTCCAGTGTGGTACTGTGATAGGATGCCACCTGTGCAACAAGTCCAGTCATGAAATTTCCTCGCTACTAAATATTCCACAGTCAACTGTCAGTGGTATTATAACAAAGTGGAAGCGATTGGGAATGACAGCAACTCAGCCACGAAGTGGTAGGCCACGTAAAATGACAGAGCGGGGTCAGCGGATGCTGATGCGCATAGTGCGCAGAGGTCGCCAACTTTCTGCAGAGTCAATCGCTACAGACCTCCAAAGTTCATGTGGCCTTCAGATTAGCTCAAGAACAGTGCGTAGAGAGCTTCATGGAATGGGTTTCCATGGCCGAGCAGCTGCATCCAAGCCATACATCACCAAGTGCAATGCAAAGCGTCGGATGCAGTGGTGTAAAGCACACCGCCACTGGACTCTAGAGCAGTGGAGACGCGTTCTCTGGAGTGACGAATCACGCTTCTCCATCTGGCAATCTGATGGACGAGTCTGGGTTTGGCGGTTGCCAGGAGAACGGTACTTGTCTGACTGCATTGTGCCAACTGTGAAGTTTGGTGGAGGGAGGATTATGGTGTGGGGTTGTTTTTCAGGAGCTGGGCTTGGCCCCTTAGTTCCAGTGAAAGTAACACTGAATGCTTCAGCATACCAAGAGATTTTGGACAATTCCATGCTCCCAACTTTGTGGGAACAGTTTGGGGATGGCCCCTTCCTGTTCCAACATGACTGCGCACCAGTGCACAAAGCAAGGTCCATAAAGACATGGATGAGCGAGTTTGGTGTGGAAGAACTTGACTGGCCTGCACAGAGTCCTGACCTCAACCCGATAGAGCACCTTTGGGATGAATTAGAGCGAAGACTGCGAGCCAGGCCTTCTCGTCCAACAACAGTGTCTGACCTCACAAATGCGCTTCTGGAAGAATGGTCAAAAATTCCCATAAATACACTCCTAAACCTTGTGGAAAGCCTTCCCAGAAGAGTTGAAGCTGTTATAGCTGCAAAGGGTGGGCCGACGTCATATTAAACCCTATGGATTAAGAATGGGATGTCACTTAAGTTCATATGTGTCTAAAGGCAGATGAGCGAATACTTTTGGCAATATAGTGTATATTATAGGTAAGGTCTTTGTTTCTCCCTTAATGCATGGATGGAGTTTGATTTCTTCAGTTTATCTGATGGCGAATCAACCAAACAAGAAAAACATAACAAAGTTTGTTCCAACACAAAGAAAGAGAAAGAATGGAAAGGATCTTTGTTTGAAACAAACCCAATCAGTTTGGTAGGATAACCCTTGACTTGGTTAATTGATTGAGGATTGAACACTCTTCTCATTTCTTCAGAAAAGACATGAAAGATTTGACAAAGAATTTTCACAAACGGACTGAAATGATGTTTCTGACACACACCTCCACCTCCCCAATCAAAACTATTTTCACTGGCTCACTGGCATTGCAAAATCCTTAAAATTGCGAAGTGATATATAAAGTAACTTTCTATACGTGTTACACGAGATACTTCATTTGCAAAGAAGTGAAAGAATGCTGTTTTGATATCTGTACTTTTTTTTGCATATTTTAACATTTTATGGAGATGTTGGTGGATCTCACTCAGTCAATAATCTATATTTAGAAACACATTGTAAATGTAATAACAAGCTTAGCCTCTGAATTACAAATTCATTTTTGAACAGAATAGGTAAGGATTTGACAACAGGACCAAAGAGATTCTTTTAAATGACCTGCACACATAAATGTGTTGGTTGGTTTAATATAGGGTATTTTCATGCATAACCTTTTGCAGAAAGCCTATCTCATCCAGGCTGAGCTGAGTGTTGTTTATTTCTGCTGTTAGCAGTAAAATGTCAGCACATAGCCATCTTTCAGCAGCCATGTATTTACTGACCCCAATTTATGAGACATGCAGATGAGATGCATCATCTTAGAATCTGTTATGGATTCAGCATTTTGTGAGTTTTAAAAAATTTTTTATGACAATGTATTTAAAAGTTTTGACATTCATTTTTTATCAGAATCAGCTTTATTGCCAAGTATGCTTACGCATACAAGGAATTTGTCTTGGCGACAGGAGCTTCCAGTGTACAACAATATAAAAACAATCCAAAAACACCAGCAAGACATAGATAATAATAAAAAATAAAAAACATTTATACACATAAGTACATACACACACATACATGCATACACACATACATAGTGCAATCTAATACAAATCTGTTATCTGTTATGTACAGTGCAAATACAAATCTGTTATGTACAGTGCAAATTTTTTTTTGTTTTTTGTTTTTCCCAGAGGAATGAAATGGCAGAAGAGGTTGGATGTGTTGGATAAATATAAAAAAGACTAAACCGTGTATTGCACATAGTTATTGCTCAACGGGGCAATTTAACTGTTCATGAGATGGATAGTCTGAGGGGAAAAAACTGTTCCTGTGCCTGACGGTTCTGGTGCTCAGAGCTCTGAAGCGTCGGCCAGAAGGCAACAGTTCAAAAACGTAATGGGCAGGGCGAGTGGGGTCCAGAGTGATTTTTCTAGCCTTTTTCCTCACTCTGGAAGTGTATAGTTCTTGAAGGGGGGGGGCAACCAATAATCCTCTCAGCAGACCGAACAGTCCTTTGTAGTCTTCTGATGTCTGATTTCGTAGCTGAACCAAACCAGACAGTTATTGAAATGCAGAGGACAGACTCAATCACTGCTGAGTAGAACCGCCTTTTTCACAATGAATCAATGTGTGTCTCCCACTTCAGGTCCTGTGAGATGGTAGTGCCCAGGAACCAGAATGACTCCACTGCTGCCACAGTGCTGTTTAGAATGGTGAGGGGGGTCAGTGTTGGGGTGTTCCTCCTAAAGTCCACAATCATCTCCACCGTTTTGAGCGTGTTCAGCTCAAGGTTATTTTGACTGCACCAGACAGCCAGCTGTTCAACCTCCCTTCTGTATGCAGACACATAGTCATCTCGGATGAGGCCGATGACAGTGGTGTCGTCTGCAAACTTCAGGAGCTTGACAGAAGTGTCCTTGACGATGCAGTCATTGGTGTAGAGTAGTGGGGAGAGCACACATCCCTGGGGAGCACCAGTGCTGATTGTACAGGTGCTGGAAGTGAGTTTCCCCTGTCTCACAAGCTGCTGCCTGTCCGTCAGAAAGCTGGTAATCCACTGACAGATAGACATGGGAACAGAGAGTTGGTGTAATTTATTCTGGAGTATAGCTGGTATGATGGTGTTGAAAGCCGAACTGAAGTCCACAAAAAGGATCCTTGCATATGTCCCTGGTCTGTCCAGATGTTGCAGGATATGATGCAATCCCACATTGACTGCAGCATCCACAGACCTGTTTGCTCGATAAGCAAATTGAAGGGGATCTAGAAAGGGTCCAGTGATGTTCTTCAGGTGGGCCTACACCAGTCTCTCAAATGATTTCATGACCACAGACGTCAGGGCGACAGGTCTGTAGTCATTAAATCCTGTGACTTTTGGTTGCTTTGGGACAGGAATAATGATTGAGCGTTTGAAGCAGCATGGGACTTCACACTGCTCCAGTGATCTATTGAAGATCTGTGTGAAGATGGGGGCCAGCTGGTTAGCACAGGATCGAAGACACGCTGGTGAGACACCATCTGGGCCTGAAGCTTTCCTTGTCTTTTGTTTCCAAAAGACACGGCTCACATCATCTTCACAGATCTTAAGTGCAGGTTGAGTAGCAGGAGGGGGGAGGAGGGGGGTTGAAGGAGGTGTTGGTGTTTGTTTGAAGTGAAGGTCAGAGTGGGTGTGAGGTGTGAGATTGGGACTTTCAAATCTGCAGTAGAACACATTCAGGTTGTCAGCCAGTTGTTGGTCCACCACAGGGTTGGGGGTAGGAGTCCTGTAATTTGTGAGTTGTTTCATGCCACTCCACACTGATGCAGGGTCGTTAGCTGAAAACTTGTTTCTCAGCTTCTCAGAGTATGTTCTTTTAGCCACTCTGATTTCCTTGTTCAGTGTGTTCCTGGCCTGATTGTACAAGACTTTATCCCCACCCCTGTAAGCATCCTCTTTGGCCTGATGAAGCTGCCTGAGTTCTGCTGTAAACCATGGTTTTTCAATGTTAAATGTTAAATAAGTCCTAGTAGGAATGCACATATCCTCACAGAAACTGATATATGATGTAACAGTATCTGTGAGCTCATCCAGGTCTGTGGCTGCAGCCTCAAAAACTCTCCAATCGTGCAGTCGAAGCAGGCCTGTAGTTCCCGCTCTGCTTCATTGGTCCATCTCTTTACAGTCCTTACTACTGGCTTGGTTGATTTTAATTTCTGACTGTAGGTTGGAAGAAGATGAACCAGACAGTGATCAGAGAGTCCCAAAGCTGCTCTAGGGACAGAGCAATATGCATCCTTTATTGTTGTGTAGTAGTGATCCAGTATGTTCCTGTCTCTGATGGGGCATGTAATGTGCTGTGTGTATTTGGGCAGTTCACGTGTGAGATTTGCTTTGTTAAAATGCCCAAAAATAATAATAACTGAGTCCGGGTATTGTTGTTCTGTGTCTGTGATTTGATCAGCCAGCTGTTGCAGCACTGTGTTCAAACGCGTTTGGTGTGATATACACACTCACCAGAATAAACGAGGAAAACTCCCGCGGCGAGTAAAAAGGCTTACAGTTAATAAAGAGTGCTTCCAAATTAGGACAGCACATACTCTTTAACGTTGTTACATCTGTACACCAACTTTCATTGATGTAAAAGCATGTTCCACCGCCTCTCGTTTTCCCTATTAACTCCACGATGTGATCCGCTCTGAACAGCTGAAAGCCCGGCAGATGTAATGCGCTGTCCGGAATGGCTTCACTCAGCCAGGTTTCTGTGAAGCACAAGGCAGCAGAGATTGAAAAGTCCTTGTTTGTGCGGATGAGAAGATGTAGTTCATCCATTTTGTTAGGAAGAGAGCGGAGATTCGCAAGATGAGTGCTCGGCAGTGCAGCGCACCAGCTCGTCTCCCTCGCCTGCGTCTCCTAGCGCGTTTAAACAACACAGCTGCGCCTCTGACTAAAATGTCCAGCAAAACATCTGAATATTCAAAAACCGGGAAAAGACTATCTGGTATAAGCTGTCAAATGTTCAGCAGTTCATCTCTGTTATAACTGACTGAAAAAAGATTACTAAACACAGGAAAAACAAACAAAAACAACAAAACAATAGGATCGCTCCACACCGAGGCGGCCATCCGCGGCGCCATCATGATGTAATTTCAACTAAGCCTTCTTCACCAAGCCCTATAGACCATTTCAAGTAGATAGGAGCTGCACTGATGCTTGGTTACATAGAAAAATAGCTGCGCAAACTGCCCAAGGGCATTCCAAAAACAGCCGCAGAGTGGAATGACTTACCTTGAAAAAGAGACTTTGTTAAAAGGATCTGGTCTTTGCTTACAGAATTTTCAAAGCCAGTACAGTGCATGCGGAAAGTATTCACAGCGCTTCACTTTTTCTACATTTTGTTATGTTACAGCCTTATTCCAAAATGGATTAAATTCATTATTTTCCTCAAAATTCTACAAACAATACCCCATAATGACAATGTGAAAAAAGTTTGTTTGAAATCTTTGCAAATTTATGAAAAATAAAAAACTGAAAAAAATCACATGTACATAAGTATTCACAGCCTTTGCCATGACACTCAAAATTGAGCTCAGGTGCATCCTGTTTCCACTGATCATCCTTGAGATGTTTCTACAACTTGATTGGAGTCCACCTGTGGTAAATTCAGTTGATTGGACATGATTTGGAAAGACACACTCCTGTCTATATAAGGTCCCACCGTTAACAGTGCATGTCAGAGCACAAACCAAGCCATGAAGTCCAAGGAATTGTCTGTAGACCTCCGAGACAGGATTATATCGAGGCACAGATCTGGGGAAGGGTACAGAAAAATTTCTGCAGCATTGAAGGTCCCAGTGAGCACAGTGGCCTCCATCATCCGTAAATGGAAGAAGTTTGGAACCACCAGGACTCTTCCTGGCCGCCTGGCCAAACTGAGCGATCGGGGGAGAAGAGCCTAAGTAAGGGAGGTGACCAAGAACCCGATGGTCACTCTGACAGAGCTCCAGCATTTCTCTGTGGAGAGAGGAGAACCTTCCAGAAGAACAACCATCTCTGCAGCACTCCACCAATCAGGCCTGTATGGTAGAGTGGCCAGATGGAAGCCACTCCTCAGTAAAAGGCACATGACAGCCCACCTGGTGTTTGCCAAAAGGCACCTGAAGGACTCTCAGACCATGAGAAACAAAGACTGAACTCTTTGGCCTGAATGGCAAGCGTCATGTCTGGAGGAAACCAGGCACCGCTCATCACCTGGCCAATACCATCCCTACAGTGAAGCATGGTGGTGGCAGCATCATGCTGTGGGAATGTTTTTCAGTGGCAGGAACTGGGAGACAAGTCAGGATCGAGGGAAAGATGAATGCAGCAATGTACAGAGACATCCTTGATGAAAACCTGCTCCAGAGCGCTCTGGACCTCAGACTGGGGTGAAGGTTCATCTTCCAACAGGACAACGACCCTAAGCACACAGCCAAGATAACAAAGGAGTGGCTCCGGGACAACTCTGTGAATGTCCTTGAGTGGCCCAGCCAGAGCCTGCAAAGAAGAATGGGAGAAACTGCCCAAAAATAGGTGTGCCAAGCTTGTAGCATCATACTCAAAAAGACTTGAGGCTGTAATTGATACCAAAGGTACTTCAACAAAGTATTGAGCAAAGGCTGTGAATACTTATGTACATGTGATTTTCTTTCGTTTTTTTATTTTTAATAAATTTGCAAAGATTTCAAACAAACTTCTTTCACATTGTCATTATGGGGTATTGTTTGTAGAATTTTGAAGAAAATAATGAATTTAATCCATTTTGGAATAAGGCTGTAACATAACAAAATGTGGAAAAAGTGAAGCTCTGTGAATACTTTCCGGATGCACTGTATATTGTGACATCACACTGCATGTCACTTTATTGTGGGTTACTGAGTTATTTACATGGGAAAATTTCAAGAAATATCAGGATTTGTTTATAGATCTGTAATGTCTGCAGATAGCAGGTCATGAGTGGTAATTTCTGGTAGTGACTGTAAACCATCACAGTGCAACAGTGTTATGTGGCCACCAGGGGGAGGAAGAGTCCAAACCCCTTTTAAAAGTTGGAAAAGACCATACATGCACATGATTTCATGAAACACCTGGATATGCCTGGAATGTACATGCAGTGGCACAGATAATGGACTTTGGATAACAGCTATAACTTTAAAATTTTAACACTAACTGCTATAGCTTTCAAGCTACATCCACCAAACTTTATAATAGTGTTCTATGTCTTTCCTATTTGATCTGATTTTTCGTTTTCGCACATCAGACAAAATCCCATAGACTTACATTGAAGGAATGTTCAAATGAGCCAAGACAATTCAAACTCTGGCTGTCAAAAACATCCATCCCTCCGTTCCTCCAGATTTACAGTTTTTGCACAACAGACAATCAAATATCTAGAAAAATCCTACAGACTTGCATTGACAGAAGTTCAAATGGGCAAAGACAATTCAAACTCTGGCTGTCAGAAACATCCGTTCATTCGTCCGGATTTACAGTTTTCGCACAACAGACTTTTACTGTATCTGTAGAAACAGTAGTCACTTTTTAACACAATATCCATGGTAAAGTTAATCATCATATAACATAAATTGCTCCTACTCCCCAGACAAATGAATTCATTCCTGTCTTATGACAGGATTCTCACACAGTTCTTATTAATTGAGACAAAAGATAGCTGAAGAGTTTTCTTGTTTTGAGAATGCACACTGCCAGTCAAACATTTGGACACTCCTATTCATTCTTTATAATACTTGCTTTCCATATTTTATTCAGAATAAGAATAAAGTCATAAAAACTAAACAAATGGGCTTATAGGAATTATGTAGTGATCAATAAAAAAAATCTTATGTTTTAGCTCTTCCAATTTTGACTCTTTTATTTAGCTCTTGTGACAACTAGCCCTGGTCTCCTCTATATTTCAAACTGTTTAGAGGTAGATCCATATGAATAGTTTACATTCTGCAGTCATCCTGCCTTGCAGCTGAGAATTCCCAATCTGTGTTGGCCTCAGAATATCTATAAGGAATAAGTCTTTATCTCTCTATCTGTGATTTCAGATGAAGCCTATCTTTCTCTCCGGGCACCGCCGCACCATTACTTCACTGATATTGTGAAGATACGTCTCAGTCCCTCTCCACTAAGCAAGGCAAATAGCAGATCAGCTCTGCGGTGTGTCAGTCTAATGGTGCTTTCTGTCACTCTGACACCACTTCATGTCTAATCTTTATTGAGTTTTATTTTCAGCTGCAATTAAAGTGGGGACATGTTAAGTCAAGTCAAGTCATTTTTATTTGTAAAGCGCCTTTCACAACACACATCGTTTCAAAGCAGCTTTACTGAAAATCATGCATTAACAGAAAATGAAACCGTAATATCTATAAAGTCTTAGAGTCATCATTGTGTAGTTTGTTTAAAAATGATTATGAAGTTTGTATAAAAATAAGTAATTAAATAATAATTGTATTAAGAACCCATTGAGCAAGCCAAAGGCGACTGTGACAAGGAACACAAAACCCTATAAGATGTTGGTTAATGGAGAACAACAACCTTGGGAGCAACCAGGCTCACTGTGGGGGCCAGTTCCCATCTGGCTAAACAACATGAATATAATGCCAGTATTAGTTATTTATGTGCAGTGCAAGTCATGGTTTAAAATTATTAAACTAAGTAAGTGTTAAGGGCCAGTGTTTAAACAAAGATTTTGTAAGAACTGTAAGATTAATGACTAATGTCTTTGAAGTCCATCCTGGATTAACTGCAGAAGTTCATATAGATGCACTGTCATTTGATAGTTGGCTGATGAACGCTTTTGTTGGCAATTTATTGATAGTCTGTGTATTCCATTTTGAAGAGTGTAGTCCATCATTAGACCAAGGTGATGCAGGCAGAGATCAGTGAGGTGCTTCGCAGTTCAACCGGCTGGTAATTTTGGTGAGGTCTATCATAAGTCCAAGGTTCAGGCAATGGCATATGAAGTATCCCATGTCTTATGGTTGGAGTTGGCATTGGTTTATCCTCTAAAGTCCATCGTAATAGACTGAAGTGATGTCTGGCTGGCACTGGCTGCATTGTGTTGTCATCACTCAGAGACACGTAGCAGTGGAGTCCGATACCAAGCAGGAATGGAGCTGGATCCGGCCAGTTCTGGTGACCTCAGGATAGGAGTTCTGAAGTTGAGACATGGAAACAAATAGAATAATATTAGCGTAGATGCCATTTAATTTTTTGCAGAGTTATGGATCATGATCAATGTTTCAGATTCCAGCAGACCTAACTAAAGCAGCCTAATTGTGTGGTGAAGAATAAATTAGGTGTATGCCTGGTTAAATAGATGAGTCTTTAGTCTAGATTTAAACTCAGTGAGTGTGTCTGTGTCCCGAACAGTGTTAGGGAGACTATTTCATAGTTTAGGAGCCAAATAGGAAAAGGATCTACCTCTTGTTGATTTTGATATTCTAGGAACTATTAGCAGGCCAGAGTTCTGTGATCGTAATGAACGTGATGGAAAATAGCATGGTAGAAGGTCACTTAAGTACTGTGAAGCTAGACCAACTGAAGTTTATTTACTGAACTTGCTGGAAATCCTCCCAGTAATGCATTACAATAATCTAGTCTTGAGTCATGAAGGCATTAATTCGTTTTTCGGCATCAGCAACAGAGAGCATGTGTCGTTACTTAGCAATATGTCTTAGGTGAAAGAATGCTGTTCTACAAACATTGGAAATTTGATTTTCAAATGACATATTGGTATCAAATATAACACCTAAGTTCTTCGCTGTTGAAGACGATGTAACAGTACATCCATTGAGAGTCAAATTATATATTAGCGGCTTATTTTCAGAGGTTTTGGTCCAATAACTAGTATCTCTGTTTTGTCAGAATTGAGTAGAAGGACATTTCTGGCCATCCAATCTTTGATTTCATCGATACACTCTGCTAATTTGGAGGAGTGTCAAATTTCGAAGAAATGTAAAGTTGGGTGTCGTCGGCATAACAGTGGAGACTTATTCCATGGTTCCTGATAATATCTCCCAGGGGAAGCATATATAAGGAGAAAAGCAGAGGCCCTAAAACTGATCCCTGTGTCACTCGATACTTAACTTTTGTTTGATTTTACATTTCCTCGTTTACACAGACAAAGAGGTAGCGGTCTGCTAAATAGGACCTAAACCATGCTAATGCAAGTCCACAAATACCAACATAATTCTCTAGCCTGTTGAAGAGAATATCGTGATCTATCGTGTCGAGGCAGCACTAAGATCTAAAAGCACTAGAAGAGAAATGCAGCCACGATCAGATGATAAAAGCAAGTCATTAGTAACTCTGATAAATGAAGTCTCTGTACTGTGGTGTGGCCTAAATCCTGACTAAAATTGTTCATATATACTATTTCTCTGTTGAAATGAACATAATTGGGAGGACACAACCTTTTCTAGTATTTTCGACATAAATGGGAGGTTTGAAATCAGTCTATAATTAGCCAATTCTCAAGATCAAGTTGTGGCTTCTTAATAAGTGGTTTGATAACTGCTTTTTAAAGTTTTTCTTGGGACATGTCCTAAGGATAGCGAGGAGTTAATAATATTAAGAAGAGGTTCTGAGATTACAGGGAATACCACTTTTAAGAGCTTAGTTGGTATTGGATCTAACATACATGTTGTGGCTTTTGATGTTTCGATAAGTTTTGTTAGCTCTTCATGAACTATGACAACGAAGGATTGAAGTTGCATGTGAGGAAAATTATGAGACACTGTTTTCTGAGGTACTGTGACAGATGATTGCATAATTCCAGTTTTATTTCTGATTATTTCAATTTTATCGGTAAAGAAATTCATGAAGTCATTTCTATTGTGCTGCGACGGAATATCTGGTTCAGTTGAGGCTTTATTCCTAACCAATTTTGCCACAGTACTGAATAAACACCTAGGTTTGTTGTGGTTATTTTCTATGAGTTTGCTCAAATATGCTGACCTGGCAGCTTTTAGTGCTTGTCTGTAGCTACAGACACTATACTTCCATGCACCGCGAAATACCTCTAATTTTGTATTCTTCCACTTGCGCTCCATTTTCTGAGCTGCTTTCTTGAGAGCATGAGTGTGATCATTGTACCATGGTGCGGGGCTTTAATCGAACAGGGGCAACACTATCAAGAGTGCTAGAGAAGACTGTATTTATATTAAGTTCTTATAGACTTTGGGGATTACTGAGTGTATGAGATAGATCTGGAAGATTATTAGTGAAGCTATCTTTAGTGGTCGAAATTATTATTCTACCTGAACGATAGCATGGTGTAGATTGAATAACATTAGCTGATCGCAGCATACAAGAGATGAGGTAATGATCTGAGATGTCATCACTCTGCATGGCAATGAATTTAAAATTGACTATAAGGTAAAATTGGCTAATACTTTACACAGAAAAGCTTAGTAAGCGATTTTATCACACAAAAATCATGTTAACAAACATATTGTTTATGTCTTGTGGCTATAATTTTAAAACAGTTAGTATTTTAATGTTCAAAAGTTGGCCCCCATTCACTACAGTAAGTACCTCGCTGTAGAGTTTTGCTTCTTTTTTTTTTTTTAAAGAAAAGGATGGACGAGTCAAAATTACTTTTGGTGGTAATCAATATTATGCCACAAACTGCTGTCAGTTGAGCTTAACTTGTATTGAATCTGGAATATTCATTTAATAAGCACAAAAATGGCACTGTCACTTTAACAAGCAATGAGCATCTCACAGACTCGCGCAGGTGCCCTGGTTTATTAAGGAGAGAGAAGTCTCTATTTTTTAGCACATCCATACAATTTGTGATTAAATTTAACGTTTGTTTTTACTTTTTTATCTGGCTGTAAAGAACAGGAAGGATATTAAAAGACATATTATTCAATGAATGTGAAGTGTGCCTAATCTTTGATGGACACATTACACGGAAGAAATTTTCTGTTTTAATCTCAAGCACTTTTCAACAAAAAAGGAGATTTTCCAGGTATTAAAGTACTTACATTTCTTAAAGCTAACTTTAAGCTCTTCAGGGACTTGTGCAAACCCTGTAAACAGTGTAGAAAAAAGCACAGTATGGGTCAAATCAAGCGATAGAGAGATTATGATGTTTGATGTTTGTTGCAAATTTTGCAATATCAAGTTTTGCCTTGATATGGTTTGTCATTTTTATTTATTTTTTTGGTTTGCGATATATAAAAATGTGATATATTGTCCCATCCCTACTAGCTAGATAGCTAACCCAGCTAACATGGTAAGTTAAATGCTACTGAACCTTAGCTGACATGTAAAAGTTGACAATCCCAACATACCTCTGTCTGTGGGTTTTCAGATGCCTCTCAAAATTGGACGTTGTTGATAAAGCGTCTGTAATTTTTGAACCACAGGTTCTACATGTTTAAATCCTTTTGTTGCCTTCGATATTGTATTCTTTATATCCAAATGAAATTGTCTTTGGTATCATTTTGGCTGTGTCATTCTTGAATGAGTGATCTTCAAACTTGGTCCTACTCTCGTGGAAGTGAATTGGTGTGTTGTCTGGTTGGTTGAATGTGGAGCGTGAAAATGCAGATATGAAAATCAAATTAACTGTTATTGGGTAAAATGAATCGTTGATTTGCTGCACATTTTTAAATGTACAACTCTGATATTTGGTTAGAAGGTATCAAGACTTTCCAAGTCAGAGGGCTCGAGTCCTAGTCAAGTCACAAGCCATTGTTGTCAAAGTCTAAGTAGAGTGGCAAGTCATCAAATTTGTGACTCGAATCCAAGTCAAGTCGAAGTCATGCGACTCGAGTCCACAACCCTGACGTGAAGTAAATGTAAACAATACCGATCGTGCGACCGTTGGCAATCTTTTCATAAGAAGGGATAATTCAGTAAACATTACAGATTCTGTACCAGTCAGCACTGTCATGCTTCTCCTCTTCTTTCTTTTTCCCTCTTCTGACTCCCAGATTGGTACAATGGACATCCTCTTCATGTGCATCCCGCTTTTACTTGAATTAGTAGCTAAAGGGATGGGGACCCCTCTGGGGGGTGTCACAGAATTTTTGAACATTCAAAACATGCAGCCTGATCTCATGAAAATGTTGTGACTGTCAAAATTTAAAATTCTGCTCTTACTTGAATTTGTAGCTAAAAGAATGGGGGCCCCTCTAGGGTTTTTTTCATAAATGTCATTCTAGTCTGCTGAGCATTACCAATGTAGTATACTGAAAAAAAGTAATTCTTGTGCTGTTAGGTGTGTGCGTAATTAGTCATTCCTTTAGGCACCTGTGTGCCCGCGTTGCCCCGCGCATGCACAGAGAACACTCGCGATGCACTTCATTCGAGATAAAGCACATTGGTGAAGCATCACATCTGAGTTGTTCCTTCTCTCATTATTCTCCTTTTTCAGGAGTACTACAATTTTGGAGGCAATGCTGGGATAGATGTTGGGCAGTTCATCTCCTTTATTGGCAGAACCCGCCCAGTAACATTCATCCCTCAACTACCCAGATAAGCAGCAGTGTGAGGCAACTGAGCGAAGTGGCAAGAAAGAGCTGATTGAGCAGTGCATGCACTTGAGTTACAGTGACCACCAGAGGCTGCTAAGTCAAGTCAGTGAGGTAAAAGTCCACTTCCAACACCCGTTAAATACTGCACTCATAGGTGGATGCGCTTCAAAGCCTTTAAAAGGAAATCGGTGAAAGACTATGCACACTACCACGAAAAGCTCATAGATCTCAGTCAATTCCTAAAACTCTCTGCAGATGATGTAGCAAACATCATGCCTGTCCTTAGTTTACCCCCTCAGTAACCATCCATTAAGAAGTGAATTAGAGGAGCTATAGGATGGAGGCATGGCTGAACTTCTAAGCATCAATTAGAAATTAAGTGAGCTGCTGATGACTAATGCTATTGTGACTGACCCAAGAACACGTTTAAAGCAAGCTGGAGAAGAAATGAATATAGCCCAAAGATCATTGAGAGGAATTGAGAATACAACTAAATAATTTTACCTATGCACATAAGCCCTGCTGTCTCACAGAGTATGGCAACAAGACAAGTAGCAACAGACAGTACACTGGTTGGTCCTCCACCTCTGTCACAGAGACAAACCACATCAGCAATATGGCACAAAGACTTCAAAATATTAGGTCTTATTGGTGAGCCTGGCCAGATGGACAGATTGTCATTTTCAATCCTTGCGCATCAAATAGAAAGCAGATTGAATAAGGCTACCCTGAGCAAGAAATCATAGATTCAGTCATTAGGTCCATCATACCTGGGCTTCAGTTGCGTAGTTATCTTGAGGGCAAAGCATGTCTGAGACTTCCAACACTGAGACAAATTCTCCACTCTCACTACAGAGGCCCAGCACACTAAAGAAACACCACAAAGCTTTCTGATATGTGTTCTTGATCTCAGAGAGAAAATTCTGTTTGCTTCGCAGGAGGATGAGTCTGGCTTAAAATATGACCCAGCTCTAGTACAAAACATGTTCCTACACACAGTGCTGACTGGCTTACAGAATTACAGCGTTCAGAGTGACCCCCAGCCATACCTATCCAATGCAACAATTACAGATGAAGTGCTGTTGGAAAAATTAAATGTTGCTTGTTCTCATGAGTCTGAAAGGCAAAACAAATGGAAATCCGAATGAAGTGCTGCTGTTAATGCCACACAGTTAAACGAACCTGTCCTTGAACCAAAATGCCAACTAAAATAGCCTAACTTTGTCTTGGTCACAACTAAAAAGTCTCAGTGAGGATATAATGCAAATTAAAAAAACAATCCAACAACTCTTACCTGTGTCTCAACAGTGTTTCACAGTTAGCAAAAAGGTGCTAGCAATGAAGACAGCTCACCAGCCACTGCAGGACTTCTTGCAAAGGTACCAGCCAACATCAGAGTGGAGTAAAGGGCCGCAGCACCAAACCTGGAGATCAAGCCAAGCCACATATGAACAACAGCAATAGTCCCACCATCCCACCATCTCAAATCACAACAGAGTGCAGTTCTGCAACAGCAGTATGCAGCATCACATCCTCACAGTCTATAGCCATGTTCAATGCCCTTACAACCAGTGTTGTAGTAGTCGAGTCCAGGAGACCATTTATTATTTCCTTGATTATTGTATAGGCCTATATACAACATTGTGATAGATAGATAGATAGATAGATAGATAGATAGATAGATTGTTATTATTGTGTGATTAATATTAACAACATAGCCAGTGGCAATTCTATTATGCCCTAATGCACAGATGTTGTACGTTTATTTTAGGCATAACTGATTGTGTTTCTATGAGGCATTTTAGTGTATTTGACCATCATACAGGCGTGTATTCTCTTCCACAGTGTACACACATAAGCACGCGCTATATAGATGCCATCTCTCTGTCAGTCAGATGAATTTTCGAAACGTAGGAGGGCAAAGGAAGACTCATTTATTTTCATCAGGAAAGCGGTACCTGATTGGTCTATGAATCTATAATCCAATCCCTAAACCTAACGCTAACCAATCAGGTATAGCTTTTCTCAAATATTAACGGATCTCCCCTGCCATCCTTTGTGAAATCCATGTGTGATGGAGGCAAAATGATGAAATGAAAATAAATATTTAAGTTTCTTGTTATTTGTGTAGTTTCTCTCTGTACGCCCTTTCCCTTTTGACCTGTTAACTAGATCGACCAGTGGCTGTCTTGCGATCGACCACACCCCTGGCTGCTATGATGTCCTCTGTTTACTTACTATGGTTACTAAGGCTATTGAATGACTTTTTAACTGTCCAATCACAGACTGTTTATAAGAAGCTCTTATTAGCCAATCTGAACACAGGAGAGACACAGTATACTGTATGCATGGGAAAAAATATGCTAGACACCTTTTGACGTAACATCAACATGCCAGTACCCAATGCTGTCAGTTTTGGTTACACTGATTTTACCTCAGATGTGAAGAAATGTTCTACATGATGCAAAATTTGTCAAAGAATGATCAAGGAGAATCTGGGGACTACCTCCAATTTCAATCAGCATCTGTCTCAGGTGCGCCCCGAAAGGTAAGATCTTAGAGTTGCCACCCATCCCTTCTAAAAAATAAAATATTGCGCCCTTCATAGGACTAATAAGGGATATGATTTGTCCTGTATTTTGTTCATTTCATACATACACTAAGTGGTGAAATTAACAATAGATTGAATAAAACCAAACGAGTTTCACAGAATTAGGAAATAGTTTTAATAAATGGGAGAACCTGAGAGCCCAAAGCATAGATGACAGGCAGGCAAATGCTGTATTCTGTGTGAGAAATGGGGCTGGGATTGATCCCAAAATAATCTATTCTTTGATTCTGAGTTGAGGTGTAGGGAATTGAGAGTCGACTCCATAGATTGGAGTCGTTTCCACTCAGGAGAATCGACTCCCACTCAAGAGCCTGACTACTAAATGTATTCATTACCTTGGTTCCAAACAACTACACATTTTAGAATAGCCTAACAAATAATAGTAGGGATTTTGATAGGTTAAGATTGCACTAGGGATGATTACTCAAATATTGAATCAGTTCACCAAAAAGAATCGCTCAGATTTGTTCACTAATTTATTCTGAGACTTTTTTGTGGGTTAACTTATTCATATGGGAAATTTATCCCATACAATCACCAATAGGTGGCGACAAGTGAGCACATTGAATCATTCGTTGAAAACAGACTTGTTCAAAAATGCTACTTTAATTCAAGGAATAGATTCAAAACATGACACAAGAAACATGAGAAAATACTTCTAAAACATGCAGTGTTCTGGGTCCTTAGGAGCAGCATCGAGAACCACTGCTTTAATGCATTCTTCCATTTCAATGTTTAATTGCAGACATTCATAAATAAAGTATGAAAAGTAAAATACCAATATAATTTGATAGACAGAATAATCAATTAGTAATCAAACAAAATGGCAGTTGGATGATAACTAAAACTTGTCAGGATCAAAACCTTCTCAGCAGTGGCAGTCAGCGAGTCCAATATCCAAAGGCCTTCTGCGAGAATGGGATAAACTGATGCTGGACGAGCATAACATTTTACACAGAAAAACATCTCAGAAAACACTGCTTGTATTGTCAGCAAAATTTAAGAAAACTATTCTAAAGGAACTGCACGATGAGATGGGACATCAGGGTGTTGACTGCACCACAATCCTGATCAGAGATCACTTTTTCTGTCCTTACATGCAGAGAGACATTGTACACCATGTACTGTGAGCCTGCTACTGCATTAAACATAAGAAACCATGCCAAGCGACAAGAGCACCCCTAAAGAGCATTACAACAACCCGCCCATTTGAACTTGTGTCAGTCGATTTCCTTCACTTGGACAAATGCAAGGGAGGATATGAATATATACTTGTCATCACTGACCACTTCACAAGAGTCGCCCAGGCCTATGCAACAACCTCAAAATCTGGAAAAATAGCGGCTGGCTGACTCTTCAATAATTTTGCACTGAAGTTTGGGTTCTCATCCAGAATACACCATGACCATGGTGGTGAATTTAAAAATCAGCTATTCACACAACTTCAAAAGTATGGTGGCGTCACCAGTTCAAGGACCACTCCATACCACCCCTAAGGAAATGGGCAAGTGGAAAGATTTAACCGAACATTGTTTGGCAAATTCTGAAAACCCTGACAGAGAAACAGAAATCAAACTGGAAAGAGTCACTGAACAAGTTAATCTGTGCCTACAACTGTACCAAGTGTGAAGTTGCTGGTTTCTCACCTTTCTACCCCTTGTTTGGTTGCTCTCCAAGACTCCCCACTGATGCACTCTTCGGGCTCAGCTTAGATAACAGTTCTGTTAGTCAAAGTGAAGAAATGGAAAAGTGGAAAAAAGGAATGCAAGAGGCCCAAGAGATCGTCAGAGAACATGCTAAATGTCCAGTGAAAGAAACAAAAGGAATTATGACAACAAGATGAGATGCACAGACCTACATCTAGGAAGCAGAGTCCCTGTAAAGAACCTGACCCCAAGAGGAGGACCTGGAATTATTGGGAAGATCAAGTCTACATGGTTGTACGGCAAGTTGCTGATGATGTTCCAATTTATGAAGTGAAGCCTAAACAGGGTAAAGGGAGATCAAGAGTGTTGCATCGTAATCTTCTCAAAAATCTTCCCATGTGATCACTTACCTCTTGACATTGATCCCACACAAAGAACTAAACCTAAGCAAAGACACAGACAAAAGAACACCACTCCATCTGCTGAGACAAGGGAAGAAAGTGAGTCAGAGAATGACAGTGAGAGTGACAATGAATACTATTTCCAAGTAGAGCCCTACCAGTTGAAAACATAGCCAAATTGTCATAATCAGAGGGAAGAGGAAACCCTACCACAACAGTCACCTCCTTTTGAGGATTCATCAGATCCTTCTGAACCGATGCCTTAGTTGATGACACTGCCACCTTCAGCTGAATCAGGACAAGATGTACTAGCACCTGTCTATGCACCAGCAAAAAAAATATGCTTGAACTTCCTGAAAACAAATGGATAAAAGAGGTTTACTTGGAAGTCCTTCATGCTATAATGTGCAAATAGCAAGTGAAGAGTGCTACCCACACTTCGACCCTACATGGACACCAGCTGTGACTTCTTGGGTGCCAATGCCGCATTACTATACTATACTGTCTGTTGTTATTCACTATGAACTGAAATCCTTGAAAAACTTCTGCATTAATTGGTCGCATATGGTGTTGCAAGGACTGTAATGGTATGAATTGCCATCATGCAGAACATTTCACACAAACACAATTTCCTTTGTTGATGGCAAAGAACTGTTGCTAAAATGAAGGACTGTTACTTTAAAAAAAAGAAAAATGGACTGTTGTCAGGCCAAGTGAATATGGACTGTTTAAAAGGCCTATAGAAATTAAATGAAAAGTTAACACTTTGAAACTAACCCTGAACAATTTTGAGAGTTTTTAAATCCTGAGAATTATTATTATTATTTTTATATTTTTTTTAGGCATCGGCCACGATTTAAGAGTATTTCTTGCACTTGAATGGACTTTTTTCTAAATGGACTGTGTTTCTTAATGAACATTACTTAGTACCTTTGAACTTGGGACTCTTATTTAGGACATTAGTCCATTGCACTTGTGCCAAGTAATGCTGTTAATCAGCCAACAAGGACTGTCTTTAAAAAGTGAACCTGAAGTGTCATTATTGAAAGTATGTGCTTGTTTCATTATTGGTAAAAAATAAAATAACAAAAATAATAATAATAATTGTTTTTAAAAAAAAGACCACGTGAATGACCTTGTGAAAAAAAAGTGTGATTCAGCCTCTTCTTTGTGACCTGTTACTGTTATACAAGTGTAAATTGAAGTTAAATGGGTAAAGTGGTTTAGAAAGTAATGGTTATTTATAAATTTGAGTGCCTAAATGTCAGGATGACATCTTATTTTGTGGGGGAGAGTGTGATATACTGAAAAAAAAAAAAAAAAAATGTAATTTTTGTGCATTCAAAGGTATTTACAGAGTCAGATAATTAATAACGTATTTTTGTGAATTATAAAGGTATTTACAGTTTTCATAAATGGAGACAGATAAGAGTTTTAAAACAGTCAATTTATTTGCAGATTAAAATAAAGATACAGTAAATAATGTTACTGAGTTTATACAGTTTTCTTTGGTAAATCAAATTGTAAACATTAAATGCTAAAATTTATTATATTCATTATTCATAGGAATGTATATTTTACGTAATGTTCTGTTACGTGTGTGCATAATTAGTCATTCCTTTTATGCACCTGCATGCCCGCGTCGCCGCGCACATGCACAGAGAGAACACTCGCGATGCACTTAATTCGAGATAAAGCGCCCTTGGTGAAGCATCACATCCAAGTTGTTCCTTCTCTTATTATTCACCTTTTTCAGGAGTACTACACCAATCATTGGTTTCAAGTGTCATTGTAGTGAACTACTGTTATTGCCGCCCGTGGGGGGCACCCAGCTTGGGGCCCCAGGCAATTGCCTGGCTTGCCTGTCCCGTAGGCCTGCCTCTGTAAATATATAAAATGTGAACACTTCAGCGGCAGTGATAGCACGGCCCCCGTCTTCGGACATTATTTCAGAATAATGCACACGTTAACTGTCCTTCTCACTGGCCCCAGTTCCGAAGATAAATCTTTCCCCATTGAATAAAATAATTTACCAACATAATTTGAACCCATGAATTATTCAGGAGCCATTATGTAGGAGTGCCTTACTATTCAGAAGTCAACCGAAGTAAAGACCTTGTTGTGGACGTCATGGGAGAGACAATTTGCATTAATAAAAAAAACGGAAAGACTTAAATCTTCATAGGTATCATGGAGTCAGGTGGATGTATTATAGGTCAATAACACTCATTATTTCCGTGGTTAAATGCCATGAATAATGCAGTCTGCCCATGTTATATTCAAATCTTTTCTGGCAGCTCTTAGCTAGTGTTTTGGAATTCATGTGGGAAAAAGGTGCCACTATTTTAGTTCCCATGATTGAGATGTTATTTCCAAAACATCTTCCCTGGAAATTCTGCACTCTGAAAAGACCAGAAAAACTAGTTTGAGTGTTATTAGACACTTCAATTTAGATATTCAAACTGCTCACTTGGAAACACTTCACATGGAACCAGTCACCACTTCCAAAATTAAGAACGGCTGAAAAATACATTTACTTACCACCCTGCCCACAGGGCTGTTGATCTATGCTTGAGAGGACAAGAATCCAGGATTTTTACTGAAACAATAAAAATAAAAATAGATCATTATTAGATTGGTTGTAATTATTAGATTAATAAAAAATACAGATTTATGTTTGCACTATTCCATAATTGTTTTTTTTTTAATATGGCATAATAAAAACAAAAACAAACACACGCCTGAACACAACTGAAACTGAGTGGCCTTTTTTTTTTTAAAGAATGATAGCACAAGTGCTCTTTTCAAGCAAAAAAATAAAAATTTGTAGTGTTTAAATGATATAATGGCTTAAAATGAAGACACTTTCTGGTTGTCAAATGTTAGTGGAACATATCCATATGAACTACACCTGTGGTTACTCTGCTTGGACACTGGTATGAACTTGAGGGCAACTGACTTCATACATCCATTAAACATGGACTGAGGCAAGTTGGTTAAAATGTAAATATAAATTTGACAAAAGCCCTATTCGGACGTTAATTGCTTTACATGGGAATGTAAGGTAATTCCAGCATTTACAGGCGCTAGTCAGTTATTTTATTGCTATCCGAATCCAAAATGTCTGTGAAAATTCCCGGCTGAATTACCTACTGTTTTTTTTTAAACTCAACATCCTGACTAGTGGCAGAACTAACCGACTAGTCGACTAAACTGTACACCCCCTAATACAAATATAACAAATATTACACGCGATTGACCACGTGAGAAGCAAATATCCGGGTTCGTAAGATGACCAAACACGCTCTTTTACTGTAAATTAATTGTCATTCGAATGCATGGGTTTTATCACAGAGCTATGCACATTCTTAGCTTCTTTTACAGATGTCACCCTGAGAAAAAATTACCATCCGAATAGGGCTAAAGAAAAGTGAATCTTTTTCAAAGAAAAGGTCAAGATACAGTATGTTGTTATCTATGCAATGAAATTAATACATTTGTGGCTTAAATGTGGCATAAGTGTCTAAAAGTGTCCAAATACTTTTTGGTCCACTGTAGGGTAATAGTCTGACTAACTAATTGTAGGCTGTTTACAGTTGCTAAGCAATAATATAGAATGTGCGGTCACAGGTGTGTATTTATTGACATTTTAAAACGGCTTCAAATGTCAAAAATATTCACTTTATACAGCCTGATCTAAAGAAGATTATGTGACTGTGGCAACATTTTTGCAAAATGACACTGAGCTCATTTACATGGACATCAGAAAGCTGTTTATTGCAAGAAAACTGCTTAGGACTGGAAAGTGGCGTTCCCGTTTACATGCACTTATACGCAGCTTTCTCTTTACTCCCGTATACATGTGTATGATCAGTAAGCAGATTTCTCCACAGCAACGTAATTTACCTGCGACGCTTGAGTAAATAACAAACATGGGATCCGAGGAAGACTTCGCTATTTTACTTTCTGTTGCTTTGCTTTATTTTCAGACCTGCAGTGGAATTGCGCTGCAGTAGTTTCCCTCTTATGTCAAACTCCGGGATTCCCCCAATGTACGTGGATGTGAGGGACAGTAGTCGATATTTTAAATTGGTGTGTATAAATGGGTATATTTTATATTGGATGTTCTTTTCCCTTTTCCCACTGTACTCACAGAAATGCTGAATTCTTTCCACTGTGTTGACTTGTTATAGCTCCATCCTATGGCATTGGGTATCCGATCTGTTCCATGCACATGCACACTCTTCAAAAACCTGTATGAACGCCTCTAATGCGTTTGTGACCACATAAACCACGTTCTCTGGGAGAAACATGGGTGTGTTTAACTGTTTTCTCTTAACGTCTTTCACCTACTGGCTGGCAATTATGTAAACAAGCTGACACCTAATAATCGCTGGAAAAATTGGCTTGTGTGACACTGGCTTTAAACGTATCACAGGAGTTCCAAGATGAAATGTCCACTTTGTGCCACTAAAAGAGAGTTAAATGTTCTCCCAAACAGATTTTTAAGGTTGATGGTCTATCAAGTTTTAAAACAACAAAACCAACCTCAGAACCCTAAACCTTAAACCTAACCAATAGCAAAATGTGAGATGAAAAACACTGAAGCAACAACATAATTTTGTGGTGCTTCTATGACACTTTCGACTCGCATGTCAACTCGCATGATTATCAGGGCATGGTGGTTATGCATTTATGAACTGATAATCTGCTGTTTTTTTAATAAAAGTCATTGTAGTTGTAGCGCCTCTAGTGTTCATTTCACCAGCAAACTGTCGTAATACATAATATGAGCCACGTAAAAATAATTTTGCAAAAATGTGGGTATAGTAACATGAGACCAAGTTGGATCTTTAATGATTATTTGGGAATAGCTTTAAATGATCTGATTGTAAACTTCCCCCTAGGAAAAACATTAAAATCTCTGCGCTACCTCAGATTGCTTGCATATGAATGTTCTGACCTGGTTTAGGACACTTTGGCCATCAGAATTTAGAGGGTAACTGTTGCTTTGATCTAGTACGGTACACTCGGACGCCCACAGGTATAACTGTGAGTGCATCAATTTGTTAAAGTGCCCACACCTAACTTTTTTCTCCCTCTCTCTCCTTCTTTTAATTCCCTTGCATTTCCCTTTCTCTGGCCTTCCCCAGGCATCCTATTACCTCAGAATAAAACCACTAGGTTTCAACAAAGGCAAAGCTCAAATCTGTTTTAAAGCACTAACCTAAGCGAGCAGAGGGATATGAGAGTAATACTAGCCTGAGGCTCACTCTCTCTGTCACTCTCCACCACTGTATCGTTCCCTGGCACCACCTCCCATGCCCAACACTTATCTTTCTTTCATAATGGGATCCTCTGCTGCAAACAAATTCTCCATGGCAAAGAAGAGTTCTACTTTTCTTAAAGTCTTTTGTCATTTGTATGTAGGTTACTGATAGTATGAGGCTGACACTTTCATCTACTGCACTGATAAGAAATCACTCTTAAAAAAACTTCGAACATAGTTTTGTTTTGGCTTTTGTCTCGCTTCAGCTTGCAAATGTGTATAGAAAATCACTCTGGACAACATAAAGAGCAACTCAGAAAAAACTCTTTAACATCCTCTGCTGACACAGTGAATCTAAAAATTCCCAGTGACTAAAATACCAGAGACATCAGTGTGAAATAGGCACTTATGTTGAATGGACATAAAATGACTTGTTATCATCATTCTTGCTGGAGTTGTTTTTTTCATTAGGAGACTAATTTTCCTCACATAAAAAAAGAGCTTGATGTTTTCTCAGAACAGAGTACTGTTGTAAAAGCTCAACTTCTGATGTTTACAGACTCTGTTTGTTTAGTTCCCACCTTCTCTTCTTCCTCTTTGTGTTTTTTTTTTTTTGTCGTCAGTACACTCTGTCCCCTAAATAACTTCATATTGATTGGTAAGTACGTCATGTGCAGAATTCTAAAATGGCTCATCTCTACATCTCAAAGCTGTTACTCATTAACAATTTGTGCATTCAGAATATTCATAAATATTTGAATGAGAACAGGTTCATATAGTAAAATACACTCTAATATCTCTTGCTTTTAAGGGGCTCTACAAAAGATTGCTGATTGTCATTGTAATTAAAGTCGCGCTGATTTATAGTTTGTAGATGATTTCTTCTTGGCACCAATCATCTATGACTTGGGCTCTTGACAACATTTTAATACAAAGCACAATCAAGACATGAACAGAAGCTCAGAGCTATAAAATCAAAAATCTTTCATAAGCCTTTATGAAAAAGCCTTTATTATTGGTGACACCATTCACAATCCAATAGTGTCCTCAGAACAAAGATAAAAGCAAAAGCAAATTATAAATAAAGCTTTCAGTTACAGCAATAAAAGAGAACATGATTTGTATTAAGATTCCAAAAAGTGCCTGGCATAAAAACCTAGCAGCTAGATTAAGATGGCATCCATCCTAAAACAACAAACTTAATAGCCAGACTTGAAATCCGAAATCAGTGAGACAATGCCACCAAAACTGGGTAAAACAAACTAACTTTTTACCTTAAAATTACATTTTTACTCCTGACTGTTAGGTTAATGGTTGGGGTGTGGACTTCTAGATATTAAAATATGCATTCTTGTTGACTGTATTATGTAATTTATAACAAATAATACAACTCATTTTTGGTGCCATCCTGTGTACATTTCACCTCAACTACACTTCCGATTTCGGCCATTGTGGACAGTGTTTCTTTTGGTAAGCACAGACCGATTTCAGTAGCAGAACTTTCGACTTCAGTGTGATGAGTCTGATCAGTCACTCTTGGATAAAAATAATAATAAAAAAACACTTTCCATTAAATGTCTTGTGTAATCTCATAATTTGCTAATAAATGACATTGAAGTATGGCCCAAAGATCTCAGACAGTTGAAGAGGGGAGAAAAAGAAAAACATTGTAACCCTGCTGTAAAAACAAACAAAAAAAAAAACTGCGTAAAAAAGCCTAAGATGGATTCCTGGTCTTAGCTGGTGTAAGATGATTTGGCAGGTCTCTTAGCCTCACCAGGCTGGTCTAGCTCCTAAGTGGTGACCAGCTTAGACCAGAAAACAACTTTAGACTGGAATTTTTAGAAGGGAAGAGGAAAAATGTGCATATATACAGTACATACTGTATGTCTTTATCCACAGATCCAGTTCACATTTGACATAAAATTTTTATTGCATCTGTTTATTATTTTTTATTATTATTTTATTTGGCTGCTTTTATATTTTTAGTCCTATCTCCTAGCTATTGTATTCACCAGAGGTTCTTGGCTTGGTCTCAGGGGCCAGAAACAACCTGGCACCTATAAACAAGTGTGGATGTGTAAAAATGATCACTCACCTTATCATCCATTTTGTTTGGGTGCATCACATTTCTAAAAATTTTGATATGGTTTTCCATCTAGGCTAGGGTTGGAATAAAACATGGAGGAAACAATAAAATAAATATTTTGTATTCACATAGCTGAACATCTTGGCATAATTTAAAGATAGAAGATCAGCAGCTGTGTCCTCTGTCAAATTTATCTGTTTGTAAGAGAAGTGCTGTATAGTCTCTACTGAGTTAAACTCTTTCAGATAGAGTGCAGAGATTGTGGGGAGGCTAATATCTACTGCTGCCTGGCAGTGTCCTTGAGCAAGTGGCTAATACAACACAGCAAGTCTACACTGTAATGATCAGTGCAATTCAGTGCAGTGTCTCTACTTTCTGTATCTGTCCATCTCTTGCCTTCGTTTCCCTTGCCACCCACTATTCCACTTTTTAGTTCTTTCTTAACTCTTTCTCCTTTTGAACTAAATACTAACATTAACATAACTACTTGTATCTCTGTGGAAGCGTGTTGCCAGCATATCCCTGGCTTGATGAGGGGAGATCCACTGCATGCTGGGCTGCCTCCTATACTTCAATCCACTTCTAGCCATCACTTGGCTTGTACAAAGTGCATCACTGTCTAGAAGCCAGTGGAAGAATTTCAAGGAAGAACTGAGACCAGAGACACTAGGTTTGGCTGAGACTAAGATGTGGTTTCAGACCTGTTCATGAACCACCTGATGCAGTATAATTACAACAGTGACAAGAGCTGGATGTATTTGCCAGTTCCAATCTGATTGGCTAACTATACACAACTTCCAGGAGTAAAGACTAAGGTATACTAAGCTTTTCCGTGTGCCATTCCGTCTCACACACAGTCAAGCACTTAGCCTTTCAAAATATACTCCTTTGACCGCTAGCCCATATGGAGATGTTCAACACATGCACACTATGACTGCTTTGTGATACTCTTTCAGTCAGCGCCAGGTGAATGTGGTCATGGGACTGTCTGTGTTTTTAGGAAAACTAGGCTGGTACACGCGTACTATGCTAATGATAAAATTTGCATCATGTGCGAGAGACACACCAGCACACAGAAAACTGAAGGACACTTAAGGCCTTAAGAGCAGACTCTACACCGGTAAACAGTAGCTACGTTTCCACTATTGGACCAAATGAGGGCGTACTAGTGCATTCCAGGGCCAGATGCATTACCACTGTCACTTCTGGGGCTTCATCGTGCCTCCTCGTGTACAACCACCAATGGCCTTTGGCCCGCCGATTACCCCCGGGCCAAACAAGGCCAGCTGGGGATTGAGGTGGGGTCAATATGAAAGGCAGAGTTTCACTGAGTCAGGTCAGAGGGTCAGCACCAAGATCGCCAAACAGGTTGTGTATCCAGTGCACAATCGTATAGGTTCAGTAAAAAAATTTAAATTGCAGGCACAGTACAGGACTCAGCCTGCTCCATGCCATGTCACGGCAACACCTCAGCCTGCTCCATGCCATGTCACGGCAATGCCTCAAACTGCTCCATGCCATGTCATGGAAATGCCTCGGCCTGCTCCATGCCATGTCACAGTCACATCAGTGTCTATTCCATGCCATGTCATGGCCACGCCTCAGCCTGCTCCATGCCATGTCATGGCAACGCCTCAGCCTGCTACATGCCATGTAACGGCAACGCCTCACCCTGCTCCATGCCATGTCACGGCAACGCCTCACCCTGCTCCATGCCATGTCACAGCAATGCCTGAGCCTGCTTCATGCCATGTCACAGCAATGCCTGAGCCTGTCACGAAAACGCCTCAGTCTGCTTCACACCATGTCACAGCCGAACCTCAGTCTGCTCTATGCCATGTCTCATCCAAGCCCCAGACTGCTCCATGCCAAGTCACAAGCAAGCCTTTGCTCCATGGTCCAGGCCCACCACTGTTCCAAGGTCCAGGCCCGCATCTGCTTCATGGTCCAGGCCCGCCTCTGCTCCACGGTCCAGGCCCGCCTCTGCTCCACGGTCCAGGCCCGCCTCTTCTCCATGGTCCAGGCCGCCTCTGCTCCACGGTCCAGGCCCGCCTCCGCTCTACGAGCCAGTGCTCATGCCTGCCATGGCTAAGTCAGTGATCCTGCCGTACCATGTTACCACGTCATGCCATGTAGCCATGTCAAGTCACCACGGCCATGTTATTTCCTGTTTCCCTGCCATGTTATGTGCTTCCCTGTTTCCATGTCAAGTCATGTGATTATCCTGTTTCCCTCATGTTCATGTGTCCTTTTCCCATTGGTTATAGTCTTGTTATTAGTTCTGTTATTTCATTGGTTCATGGTCATTGTCTTGTTATCTTGTTTATTAGTTCAGTCTTGTTACCCATGTCTGTGTATTTAAGCCCTCATGTTTGCCATTGTCTGTTGTCAGGTATTGTGTTTATGTAACGTTGTTTAGTCAAGTCAAGTCCATGTTTTGTTCACATTTGGATTTATGTTTTTTGGATTTAACGTTTGTAATAAACTGCATTTGGGTTCTTCACATCATCTCGTCTTCATCTGCCTGTCATTGCCAGCATTGTTACAGTAAGACTACGTAGGATGGTCACTGGATATTTCTGTAACTTGTCTGCAGAGTTTAGCAGGTGCTTTTTAAACTTTTGAAATTGACAGCTCACTGTTAACTACTATAGGCTAACAATGTCTTTTTCCAAAAGTTTTATTTGCTGGACTGCTGAACTCATACATTAGGGAGGACAAAGCTGGACCTGAAGAGAAGAGTTGCATGGGCCAAACAAGATAACTGATGCCTGTTAAACTGCTGTAAAGTTCTGGAATTGATAGAGACAGATAGAGACAGTGGTTACAGAGTGATTTAAACATTGATTACAATAAAATACCCCTAGTTCCTACTAAAATGGGAAATTAGGTGTAGACAGAGGTGCCTCAGGCAAAATGGGCTGGACTTTGGAAAGTCAATAGCGGATGAGAGTGTTCCAATGGGTTGCTGCTTCAATATCAGTGTCACACATGGCTTAGAGGGTAAAGCAGCTCTTTAATCCAATGCCCTCTGTTCAAGTGGACCTATCAAAGGCTCCTGATGCCACTTGTGCAGCATGCTGTTTACACCCCTCCAAATCTGTCACACCTTGCAGCCTGTTTCATTATTGGGTCGTCACCCACTAGTGCAGGGACTCCCAGACAAAGCGCTCCACATTAACACAATAATACCCACAGATCTGGTCCCTCATAGTCCCAGCCAATTAATCCTAATATAATTAGAAAGTGTGAGAAGCAAAGGGTCAGGTATTTATAACAAATTCCCAGGCTCCACTCTAGTTTCCTCCCCACAGCAGCCTGAGAGCACTTCTCTAGATTCCTTTAAATTTAAAATACACACAATACTATTTTGCTCCTGTTCAAGGATAGGGATGCAACAAGGTTGGACAGAAATTTGTTGTTTGTGGGAATAACTGTATATAACTGTCCTCTTGCTCTCATTCCTCAGAAAAAAATTACACACTTTTAGTAAAAGCACCCAGCACCAAGTGTTGTGTTGTACAAGCTAATGTTAATTGATGATATGAAATATTTAAAGTATTTGAGCCCAGATGCTCGAATGCATGCATGTATAGTGAAATATATTAACAACCTAATGGTGCACGGCAGGAATTTATATGCGGATTCATGCCCTGCACTTGTACAATCAGCACATCATTTATATTCCAGAATCTCATCTGCTGCTTGAAAATTACACTTCTACATTTTAAATGCACCTTTAAATGTCTTGGAGAGGGGCTGATTTATATGCTGCTGGTATTTGAAAGCTGTGCTAGCAGTGTGTAGATTCACTTCAATTTATATTGACATGACGTGAAAGGAGGAGGTAGTTTGAGGTAGCTGATATAGTCAAGTATTATTGACATGGGTAGACAAGGTCCATTTTGGCTCAACAGTAGCCGGTTGACATGGAGGCCTGTCAGAATTACACCCCTAATGCACCCAGGGTGCAGATGTACCATACTGAAACATGCTGTGTAAACCACTCCTATCGTTTACCCTCTTTCACTCTATCCATCTGTCCATCTGTTGTGGGTTCCATTGGTGCGGGAGGTGATTTCTTCATGGCATTGGGTGTGGAAAGACTGGCGGGTAAGATTCCTTCTCATCATGGTCAGAATAGAGCCAGGGGCACAGGGCTCATAGTGGCATCTGTTGCCCTGAGTTTCAGGCAAGCTACCCGCCAATCACATTGGTATGGTGCAAATTGGGTGTGATGAAGGAAAGACAGTAAAGTTATGCTTTTTCAATGCCAGAATAGGGCCAGGGGCACATGGCTCATAGGCTGCATTTACACTGCAAGGCCTAATGCACAGATCCAATATTTTGACATATGTTTTTTTTGTCCCATCTTTTTACATCAATTTATACATAAGCTGCAGTGATAATATTAATACCCCGCCAGATAGTGCAGTGTTGTGCTGTCTAAACTGATCTGTTCAGTGGATTAGTGCCACTCTTTTGGAGCGTTTTGCTTATAGCTCATAACTAAATAAAACAGGATGCGTGACTATAAGGAAGGGTTATTGCAAAATGTAATTTGACATGCAGAACATGGTTTGATCATACTATGATGCGTGTATGATGGGCTTGGATCCCAAGCTGGAAGTTTTGTTAAACGTATGGACACGTGTGAGCTCCAGTTTCCGGGTGAAAGAGGCCCCATAGAGGGGCGTCAAAAGCGAGTTGTATTTTTAGTTGTAAATTATGTAATATAGTCAACAGGACTGCATATTTTATTAGCCATAGACCCTAACCCAAACCCCAACCCTTAACTGTCATTGGAGGAAATAATTTAATTTTTGAATGAAAATGCATCCTCTGACTTGCTTAACCATTATTTATGTCATGGGTTCCAAAACTTTTTTTGTCAGCTGAACCTCTTTGACCTAAATGATTCACTTGAAATAAACCCTGATATTTTAAGTAATGTTAAGCTTTGCACTCTAATTCTTGTTTTATTTTATTTAATTTTATTGCATTTTTGTTCTTTTGTTATAACAATTATACCTTCAGTTTAATTTAATTCACCATTGGCATTTCTAT
Source organism: Myxocyprinus asiaticus (assembly GCF_019703515.2). Classification (NCBI taxonomy): domain Eukaryota; kingdom Metazoa; phylum Chordata; class Actinopteri; order Cypriniformes; family Catostomidae; genus Myxocyprinus; species Myxocyprinus asiaticus. The sequence goes on from NC_059361.1 coordinate 36,339,020, forward strand.
ATCAATCAGAGGTTGCACTACAAATAGGTGAAATTGTAAAAAATTCGATCATGGTCTATTTTTATCCATAATTTTTCTTTTTATTTCCCTGGTAATTATATAAATGTACAGTATGTCATTCCATTTGAGTATGTGCATTTGATATTGCCAAAATTAACATTTTCAATATTTAAAAATTATTTTTCAAATTAGTAATAATGCCAGGGGCCTAGCAGACGTTATAATGTGGGGTGGGGGACACACAATACCCTTATGACCTGTTCTCCACTTGCTATATGAACACACACACACACACACACACACACACACACAAAATGTTTGGGTCAAATCTGACTTGCAATAGAAAAAGAATGGGTGAGACTAAAACACAGAGCATTTTTTTTATTTGTCAAATGAATATAAATAAATCAGACACAATGCAGGATACACACACACACACTCACACACACACATAAATGAAGGGGTGAGACTATACAACATCTACAATACAGAACACACACACACAGGCTTGTTTGACTATACAGTATTAGTGAGGACTTCTCAAAGCCCTCCACTGAATATATTTTCTATTTCCAAACTCTGCCCCTAAACTAGGGCTGCAACAACTATTCGATAAAATCGATAATTATTGATAATGAAAATCATCAACAACGAATTTCATTATCAGTTAGTTGGATATATGCTGCCAGCACAGCGAAGTTCCGCCAGTGAAAAATGACGGAGACAAATTGAAGCAGAAAAATCACAACCCAAGATGTCCAGCGCACCAGAGCACTTTATAAACACTTCAAAGAAGATCATAGTAAGCATACAGTTTAATGTGGAGCGGTTGCTGCATCAGGTGCATTGAAAGAGGGTGTGTGCTTTTTGATGCGCTTAAGAGTTGTTTCTCTCCAGTGCGTAACTTACATTTTACTGCTATTTTGTTTTATAATGTATACATGTTATGAATTCAAAATCAGGCACGTATTTCTGGGTATTACGCAAAACTGTACATCTTCACCACATGCGAGTCTCCATTAAACTTCACTGAGCAAACGAGCGCACACATCTGCGTCAATCAAACTGATCACAATGGAGAAAGGGAGCGCCATCAATTTGATTAAACTCGTAAAACATTATACCGCACTTTCAGTTTCAATGTAATCAATCGTGCAGCTTTCATGGATGTCATGGTCATGTGTGCTGGTTTTTGAAGTGTTTTAGATCATTTCTCATCATGTAATCGCATGTAATACAATGAGCACCAGGATGAGACTTTTCAGCACAAGCGTGAATCTGCACTATATTTGCAGATGATTGTACTAAGTTAAACTGTATATAATACCGAATATAATGTATAATAATGTGTTGGGCCTCATGTATTCAGATAGAAGACAAAGGCAGGCCTAACACAGTCGTAAAAACCTAACTCAAGCCCCCACATTCCAAGTCGTAAATCTTACTGATTTCTCTTCCATCTTCAATCAAGTCGACATTTCTGAGTTCTCCGCCAGCCCGCCAAGAATCAACAACTGTACCGCCCCCCAACAGAGCAAGGAAACGGCCTCCCGTCATCACCCGAGCCTCAAGGAACCAGGTCAGAGTTAAAGGACGGAGTAAAACACATTCTACCTGTGTCCTCATGCGATTCAAGTAAGAGGTTTAAGTCTGGGCAGAGATAGAATATTATAGTGTGTTATTCTTGTGTTTCAAAGTTTTTGCTTGTACAGTTTACGGACCGCCATGCCCGCTCATTATTAATACTCAGGGTATTAATTATCACAAATTTGTTTTGCTGTATTGTGGTCCAACCAAATTGGATTGTTATGCAATTTCGCCATCGCGGGTGAAACAGCAGCTGAGTTCATCCATTAAAGAGTCAAATAACGTGGGACTTTTACGAGCCGTCCACCGCGTCTCTGAGTGATAAACTGACAGCTGCTTTCTCTCCCACTGCCGCGAAATCGGCTTTAGGGCTGTCACTTAATTAATTCTCTCTCTCTCTCTCTCTTGTACTAACCACAGCCCCCCCCCCCCCCACACACACACCTTATGTGTAATAGGATTATTTTTATTTCCATATCTAATCATATCACTGTTTAGTTTGTAGTTGTAAGTCGGAAGTTTATTGACTGCATTGTATTAATTATTAATTGATATTACTGCATAAATAAACTTTTGTTTACATTACAAAGAGAAGTGTTTTGGTTTGTTTTGCATACACCTGTGTCATGCTGACGGGATGTCAGTGCTCGGATTCAAACCTTCATTCATTGTTTTTTTTTTCCCGAAAATCGATATTCTTCGGACGTCAATTTTCCTGAGAAAACAATCTAATATTGAGACTGTTATACTATCTGGTTATTAGTCCCTGATTCCAGGGTGGTGCCCCGTCAATGTTAATCCTTATTAATATTCTATTGATTTTTGATAATTGATAATTATCTTTGATGATTGTTGAATTTGAATGATCAATAAGCTAGTGTTAATTTAAATTAATGTTTCATCGATGTTAACAATTAATGATTATCTTTGATAATTGTTGATTTTAAAGGTTTAAAAAAGCTAACATTGATTCTCATCAATGTTCTATTGATTTTAATAACCAAACTTGCTCCTAAACGTAGCACACTACATTTACTGGAGCCCCATATGAGGTTTTAATGAGTTAGATTAAATTGATTAATTGAAATATTAATTAATAACTACAGAAATAATTATTAATTATTTCTGATAGTAACACTGATCTAAACAACCAGTAAAGCCCTACAAATGCTAAGGGTCCTGATATTTGATAGTCCTGATAGTGCCAAATGTTATGTCTGATTTCACCAGTAAATTTATACTATGGCAAATATAATTTACTGAAAAAGCATGCACTAACCTTAAAGGTGTATTTTTGAAAATAATAATTTAAAAACATGTAATCAGTGACAACATGGGTTTATAACTTACAATATTAATTTAAAATACTTAAAATGTATTTATCAGTGAGAGTGTACAAGTGTCATGAATCCCGCCTTTGTTGTTCCTCCCGCTCACCACCAGAGGGCTCCATCAGCTGGGGATTGACTTTAACTCTCTGGACTCCATTCCCCGTACCTGTCACTGATTACCTGCTCAGCTGTTTCTCATTTACTCAGCTATTTAAGTCTCACTCTCACTCTCTATCGTTGCGAAGACTTGTTTTGCCCTGGCTGACATTTCCAAATGTTCTCTGAGGTTTTGCATTATCTGTGTATGATCCTGGACTGTTTACCCTGTTTTGACCCGTTGCTGCCTGCCTACTACTACTGCCTTGTTTACCTGGAAATAACCTGTGATTGTCTGCCACCTGCCCTGACCTCTTGCCTGTTTATTTTCTACCACTCTGGATTGCCTTTGTTATTACTGTTGCTGGTGATTGACCCTGCCTGTCTGTATTACGACATTTATCATTATTAAAGCTGCACATGGATCTCAACTCTGATGACTCATCATTACAGAAGACTTCACCACACACTGATCCAGCAGCTTTTTTCAACTACTGTAACCACTGAGGTCTCAACTCCTTCATCGAACCCAGTGGCATACCCAGCCTCATCTAGAACAATTCACCGCACCATGGATCTAGCAGCATTCTTTGTTCAACTAAGCCAGGCGAACTTATCAATAAGGGAGTACTCCCATTTTTTTCCACCATTGCCGCCCACACTGGTTTTGATGATGCTGCTCTGAAATCCATATACTGGATCGGACTCACAGCACGGCAGTGGAGGGAATTGCCAGACTCCGGAGACTGTACGTGGGAGGTATATGTGAGGCTAGTACTCGACACACTCGCCACAGAGGATCCTCCTCTCACAAACCCGGTTCCAACTTCCGAGTCAGCCACATCTGAGTCTGCTCCATGCCATGTCACAGCCACACCTCAGCCTGCTCCATACCATGTCACAGCCACGCCTAAGCCTGCTCCATGCCATGTCACAGCCACGCCACAGCCTGCTCCATGCCATGTCACAGCCACGCCACAGCCTGCTCCATGCCATGTCACAGCCATGCCTCAGCCTGCTCCATGCCATGTCACAGCCAAACCTCAGCCTGCTCCATGCCTTCTGGGTCTCCTGACCGTCCGCCTGACCTGCTCTGGTATCCCTGGTCTCATGGCCATCCGCCTGGTCTGCTCTGGCTCCCTTGGTCTCCTGGCCATCCACCTGACCTGCTCTGGTATCCCTGGTCTCATGGCCATCCGCCTGGTCTGCTCTGTCTCCCTTGGTCTCCTGGCCGTCCACCTGACCTGCTCTGGTATCCCTGGTTTCCTGGCCGTCCGCCTGGTCTGCTCTGGTTTCCTTGGTTGCCTGGTCATCTACCTGATCTGCCCTGGTTTCTTTGGACCCCGGCGTCACCTGCCTCCTTGCTTCAGGAGCTGCTCGCGGGGGGGCTCTTTCATGAATCCTGCCTTTGTTGTTCCTCCCGCTCACCACCAGAGGGCTCCATCACCTGGGGATTGACTTTAACTCTCTGGACTCCATTTCCCATAATCCCTGTACCTGTCACTGATTACCTGCTCAGCAGTTTCTCATTTAGTCAGCTATTTAAGTCTCACTCTCACTCGCTATCATTGCAAAGTCTTGTCTTGCCCTGGCTGACATTTCTAAGCATTCTCTGAGGTTTTGCATTATCTGTGTATGATCCTGGACTGTTTACCCTGTTTTGACCCATTGCTGCCTGCCTACTACTACTGCCTTGTTTACCTGGAAATAACCTATGATTGTCTGCCACCTGTCCTGACCTCTTGCCTGTTTATTTTCTACCACTCTGGATTGCCTTGTTATTACTTTTGCTGGTGATTGACCCTACCTGTCTGTATTACGACGTTTATCATTATTAAAGCTGCACATGGATCTCATCTCTGATGACTCATCATTACAACAAGCATATGTATCTAACATTTTTAAGCTGGGCAGTATTATTAATATTTATATTCTGGTGTCACCATTGCCCTCTGCTGGGCTGATTTTTTTTACCCCACTCCATCCCTGATGGATAATTTTACTCTTTAATAAACAGTACTTTTTAAATTTTATGTTTTGCATATGTCCTGAAAGTAATAATAATAATAATAATAATAATAATCAAACATAACTATTCAAGCTTTGTTCAAAGTTTTGTGAGAGTATAGAATCTTTCAGTACAGTAAAGCAAACCAAATCCTTTCGCCCTTTATCATTTCTGTTTCTTAAAAAATAACATTTTAATAAAATACAGGAAACTTTGTTATTTATCCGATTAATCAAAGAAATAATTGAAGATTAATCGATTATCAGAATAATCGTTAGTTGCAGCCCTACCCTAAACCTAAACCTACTTTAACCATCACACAATCATACATGTGCACATCATTAGATTTAAAGATCAACATCATCTGACCCATTTTTTTTTTTTTTTACTGATGAGGACATTCGGCCATCACAAGTATAGACAAACTTCATTTCATTTAATTGTTACTTTTATTCCAGCAGATGTCACCATGGTTTTTAAAGAAGTGAAGATTACAAAATGTACTTATTTTATATGAATATGAATGGAGTAGTTGAGTAATTTAGAGGCTAATAAGGACAAAAAAAAAAAAAAAAAAAAAAGCATATTGTGGCAGCGGGGACGTGGTCAAGCATCTCTCCGGAGAGAGAGAAAGCGGTAAGGGCGCTTACACCTGAGCTAAATTATGTCTAACACCTGTCTCTAATTTCAGTGAGCACGGGGAGAGCGGCATAAATAGAGCCACACCACAGGTAGATGAGAGAGAGAGCCTGGATACCAGAGATCCTATTGTGAAGTCAAGGGTTTATTATTGTGAAGTTGAGTTTATTATTGTGAAGAAGTTTGTTTATGTTGAGTGTGAATTATTGAACAGCCTGAAAACCCTGAAAGAGTGTATCTACTACAGTGAGGAGAATAAAACGCTTACCTGAACCAGGAAATCTGCTTCTCGCCTCCTCCTGTCATTGAGAAGTGTTACACATACCTTACAATAAAGTGTTTTTACTTTATTGAAGTTAGTGTTATTAAATTTCTTTCATAAAAATAAAAAAATAAATTAGTGCTTCTAAAATAAACAGTTCACAAGGGTTAAGAAATATTTTTAGGAAATTATACATTATATTTAAGAGTTTCATTTTATTCAAGGAAATTGTAGCCGACACTACACTTCATGCTCCATTCACTCTGATTCAAACACATCCGAATGCGGGAGACCGGTAACGTAAGCTCATGCAAAGAAATTTCATACTATGCTGCATATCGAAAGTTCAGGTTTGGTGAACTATGACCTGCGAATCCGTATGACGAGAAGACACATGACCAATAGATGATCAAAATGTCACACGCTGAACTCTTGGCTCAATTCAAAGAATACATATTTCAAAACTGTGTGTTTTATTGTTGCAGGAAAGTGAGTAGACTATATATTTTAACATTATTTGTGATTTGTGATGTATTATTTACTTGTTCCAGAAGCCCTCCCATGTGACATCATATCCTGGTCCATTGCGTTGTCTGAAAAAAAATGGTGTACTCAAAGCCTAGTGTGACCATCCCTCAATGGGGGAAGGCTCTTGTCAGCAATTCGGCAATATGCTTTTTATTTCAGGAAACAATATGTTGTGATCATGTTGATTATTCACACATAACATTTCCCTTACATTCAGTAATTTTACTTGTGCTTATCTGTTGTGTAACAATAAGGAAAAATTCCAAATTAAAATAAGTAGATATGAGTGTTCCGATGTTGTTCAAATGACCAGATATCAGATATATTTAAGAGTTAGAACCAAATTTAATAGTGGCCCAAATCGGATGCAAAACAATCGGATCGCTTCTCCAAGTGTTTTTGCTCTTTACATGCACACAACAAGATGCAATCTGTGGTAAATATCTTTAATCTTAAAAAATCTGAATTGGCTGACAGTGTAAATGATGCCATAGTTGCATCTGTTGCCCTATGTTCCAGGCCAGATACCCACATTGGTACATAAAGCCACTCATGGTTTATATGTCCAACAGACATCTGAAATCTGTTAATCTATTACTGTAAACCTTCTTCCTCTGGTCCAGTTGTCAAGCAGTCCTGATTTCTTTGTCATCTGAACCCCAGCCTCTCATTAGCTCAAAGTCTCATGTCCCATAAGTCATTAATCATGCTACTTTGACACCTTGCCTCCCCCTCTTCTCCCCTGGCAAAAGCATGATTTCCAATTAAATCTCCTAACTACGAGGTTAAAAGCCAATTTCATGCACCTTACTCTTGATAAATGGGCAATGGCTCAGTCTTTCTTTCTCTCTTCTTTCATGGATTACCTTTGACAATGCAAAGTTGACAGACACTGACCAGATGTGACGTATTGTTTAGTTAAGTTTCTGATGATGCACTCTGTCTGTTTTCCCAATCAATTCTCTTTTTCTTTTTTTCCCCAAGATTATCCTCTTCCAGTAAGGAATTGACTGAGAGAATAAGAAATTGGGCCCAAGCCATTGTTTGCGGTTCCTAATTTGAAGCATGCTATCTGACTTGCTAATTATGATTCTCTAAAAAGTCAGTTAGAAGTTCACCAAAAACTGGAATGTATGCTAATTGTTATGAAAATGACTACAATAATATTTACATTTTTCTGAAATATTTTAAATGAATATTTCCAGAGCACACAAAACCTTACCAATTAAAGTGTTTAGCAAGCCACATAATATAATTATGCTCTCTGCAGGCAGCACAGCCTAGCTTTAAGATATAATAAGGTAGCTTAGACTCCTCATGAAAACAAGTTTTGTAGCTTTTAGTTCATGTTTTGTCCATGACTTTGAGGCCATCTATATTCTAATACATTTCTGAGTTTGACTAAATTAACTTTTAACTTTTGCAGATATACAGATTTAAAATTTACAATATTTCTCTTTTACAAACACAAACCAAAATATAATCTTGCACACATGGGCATATTCACAATTTTGTCCAATAGCATGCTCTCAAGAATGAGCAAGTCCCTGCCTCTGACTAGCAATTGCAAGACAATCATGGCTCACAGCTGTGACAAAAACTAAAGGCTCCACTCCAACTTCCTGTTTTAATACGAAACTGTTCTTGTATGTTAGTACAAAAAAAAAAAAAAAAAAACTGTGTTCATCAAGCCATTTCATGGTGTCTTTAAAACCAAGACTAAGCAAAAACCTGTCTATGTGTGATGGCAATTAATTTTCAAAAGTATGGAATAATGCAGTCTTCATTATCCTGTGAAAAAAGAGCAACACTTAAGAGATTTCTGAATGTAATGATTCATTTCTTTCCTTCCTAAAACGAAACATTGATCTTAACGTGACAAAGTGGAGAAGATGGACCATGTCCACTGATGTATGAGGACAGCAATTGCGGAGAGAGAAAAGTGAATAACAAAAGTTTTCTTCAGTCTGTCACTTTGCCAGTCATTCAGCTCTAGGGATGGTGCTGGTATTTATGGTTCAGTAGACTCTCTATCAGCCCAGCCACTGTTAAAGCATGCAAAAGGCCAAAAGATCCACCAGGAATTTACTCTGCCAATGGAAAACTATGGGTGCCAAGAAATCACTGTGGTGGAAGAAGACCTCAGCTAACGTAGTTTTCCCCTATAAGTCAGTGGCCATTTTAACAACCAACAAATAACAAACTTTCATTGAAAGTACAATGAGCCCCAAACTTTCATTGAAAGTACAATGAGCCCCAAGATACAGCAAAGATTGATGAAATCTAATGCAGAGATGCTAACTAACATCCAGAGATGCTAGTTAGCCGAACTGACCAAGCTGTAAAGTAAAAGCTCTCTTTCTGCTCTCTTCTGTCAATTATTTTGTGTATTTGGGTTTCATAACCTGTCTTTGGAGGTTGGGGATTTGAAAGGAGGCCTTTGGTAGTCTAAGTGATGGGTTTGGTCTAATTCAGTGGCTAAGTCTAGGCTAAGTTAGTAAAACAGCTAAAATCGCTTACAACACATTTAACATTAATTATAGTCTCCTGAATAACATCAAAAGTGTTTTCTCTTTTATAACCTTTTCAGAAGTTGTTACATTATGGCCCATTTAATCCATATTCAATGATTCAGGATATTCTGTGAAGAGACAGATGGAGGTATGGGGCGTGAAATGCATAAATAGTTTTCTGAGCCAATTAACCAGTGCCAGCATAAAAATCGATGTGATGAGACTAACTCACTAGAGAAACACATTCACGGCTAACTTTTTTTGATGTTGGTGAGCCATTCTGTAGGTTTTAGTGTGCCAAGGTAATGTGTAGTAATTTAAAAGTTGGCATTTAAAGACCACTTTGTTTAATACAAATATTTTTGTACTTTGATTGCTGTTTGATTTTGAGACATCAGCTCACAGAAATTGGTTTTAGTTGACAAAATGACAAAATGAAAAATGAAAATATCTCACTGAAATTTGTAAGTATTACAGTATAAAAGCACAAACCCATGCACATTGATGGAGTGCCAAAAGCAAAACGAGAGGGGCAGAGTGTGTCTGGAGATGCTGTTAATGATATGACAGGTAAAGGCAGGTGGTTTAAAATTTGCTTTTGAGTTTTCCATGTGGCTGACACTGGCTGTTTTTATGTCCAAATTAATTTTATCTGTGCGCCCAGCTATTTGCTGATCATTACCCATGGAGCTCAATCCCTTGGATTGCCCCGAGACTGGCTTCGGCCTTCGCTCTGGTTTGTTTACTCATTTATACATTTATTTATGCAATTCATACCTCTCCCCCATTGTTGTTCATTTGGGAAGCTAACAAACTGGTTCAAGGTTGCTGAGCTGGGAAGTCGAGAGCCAGTGGTGCATACCGTGCCAACTTGCTTAATTTCTGAGATTTTGGCATCCCCACTCTCCCGTAGCATGCTCACTCTTCTTGCGTGTAAAATATTAATTTCTGAATTGTAACATTGTGGAAATTAAAGCTTTTCGCCTGCCAAATTCAGGTCAAAAAGGCAACATGGGAAGTGGGATGCACGGATGAACCAGAGAGCCATTGCAGCTGTATCCATATATGACTGCCAGGCAGCGTCTGCCAAAAACAGCCCTCCACTTAGCACGACTTCTGTTGACACGCACAGATTTAACAATGGCAAAAGCCCTTCCAATTAGTTTTTGGACTACAGAGCCCTACTTCTCTGAAATAATGAGCCATTATACAGTAACCGATGCTTTATAATGAAGATGTCTTTGCTAAGTGGTGATTCAAAGTGTAATTGAAAATGTAGATCATAATTGTGCTCTCACTAAAAAAAAAAAAAAAAAATACCAAAAAGTATAATTGTGTTTTTTTCCGACATGGTACCATTGTAATGCAATAGTTTTTTTTTTTTTTTTTTTTGGTGCTTGGTAGGTACCATGGTAAAGCCATGTTTTCTGGACATGGTATATGGTAATACCATGTTTTTTTTGTTGTTTTTTTGTGACATGGGACCATAATAATGTAGTACTATGGTACTACTTTGATAATGACATTTTTTGGGGGGCTTTGTACTATGGTATGGTCATGGTTTCTGGACATGTAACATGCTAGTACTATGATTTTTTTGGTCATATACCATGGTAAATCCATGTTTTTTTCAACATGTCCATGTCAACATGGTACCATGATAAGGCAATATATTGTTTTGGGCTTGATACCACGTTAGGGCTATAGTTTTTTTTTTTTTTTTTTTTACATGTAACATGGTGATAATACCATGTTATTTTTCTTTTTGGACATGGTACCATGATATTGCAATGTTTTTTGGGGCTTGGTACCACATTAATGCCATGTTTTTTCTGGACACGTACCATGGTTTTGCACATGTACCATGGTGGTAATACCATGTTTTTTGTGACATAGGACCATGATTATGTATTACTATGGTACAACTATGATAATGCAATTTCAGTAATGCCATGTTTTTCTGGACATGCACCATGGTTTTGCACATGTACCGTGGTGGTATTATCTTGAGGATGGCAAGGGCTGTAAACATTTCTCTAACCAAATTCCACAAATATGGGTGATTTCATCAGAGGCGTCATGCCCATTCAGACTGAGGGGGCACGTACCCCCTTACATTTTTAAGCCAAGAGGATATTGTATGGATTATTTGAACTTCCAAAAACGTATTTGTACCTTCGATAATTAAATTAAAATAGAATGTCTGTGGCAGAAATCTTTATTCACATGTCCAAATTCTGTCAGCCCAAGTCCGATCGAGTTACAAATGTTCCGCTTTTTGGACTAAAAAGTACCAAAAAGCATCATTGTGTTTTTTTGGACATGGTACCATTGTAATGCAATGTTTTCTGGGGCTTGGTAGGTACCATGGTAAAGCCTGGACATGGTATCATAGTAAGCCCAAGTCCAATGGAGTCACATACTGTATGTTCTGCTATATGCGGCGTCCAGTGGCATCGGAGATCACGCTCATGGGGAAGGTGGAGCACCAAGGGATAGTGTGGTGTTATGGAACTAAAAACTAAATAATTGCATCAACTTCAGTGCAGTTAATGTGTGCCAACTATGTCTAATCTCTGTGGAACAGTCAGTCAGTTTTTTTTATAGTCGAATATAGATTATGTTTATGTTTTTATTTGATCGGTCGCTGTTCATTTACTTTGGTGCTGAAATGCATTTGGCAGGTTTTTAGGTGTCTTTACATTCTCTTTTATTTCTTTTTAAAGAAAGCAGCGACTTATTAGCTTATTTCAGAGTGAACCTTCTCCTTTCCAGTCATTATAAAAACTTTAAATAACGAAAGACTGTTTTAATGAAAGTAAAATACTTTTATTTGTAGCTTAATTCATAATCAAATTAACCACAATATTTAATTAACAAACACACAAGGGACTGGGAATATGTTAAACTTTACAAATGACAGGCATTCAAAATCTGTGGAAATGTGCTGAGCTTTCTGAGGAGTTCTGCACACACATATTTGGTGTGGGCCTGCTTATAGACTACAGTAACTCTTGTCTTTTCCTTTGAAAAGCCACCTTGCCCTGCCCCTCACCAACTGTCTTATGGGGCCTTAATAAAACCCAACGGCTGAGCTAATTATCTGACAGACATCTATTGAAATTGTGCCTTCAGACAGTCCTATTACTGATTCTAACATCTTCCCATAATGCAGCTGATTGATTGCTCCTTTGCCAGCTTTAAAGAATCACACCCAACCACGTTCCCATCAGAGCAAGCCTGAGGTGAGAGACATATCAAGTGTAGAACCCTCAATGACCACTGGGTGGAGCTAGTGTGCCACTCTGATTTTGCATGCCAGTCAAGGCAGGAAATGTATTAAAGATGGAATAAAAGAGTATGAGAAAGAAAAGGAGGTGGGTGGCATAAAGTATCTGTCTCCTCTGTCTTCTTGCTCTACTCATCCACCCTTCTCCCATGGTTATTCCAGCTCCAGAAACAAGGTAGCTCTGTCTAATTGCTCTATTGGCTTTTCCACCTCATTAGACCTCTAGATCTTGTAAGTGTATGATAAGAGTAGGTCATTGTGGATTAGAAGTTCCTTCAATATATTTGTTTTTTTAATAGCACACACATCTGGACACAAGATATATGTATATATAACACTAACGTTAGCCCCTTAACACGTGTCATGCTAGTGATGTAGCGGTATGACAGAGCAATCTTTGAGTGAGAGAAAAAAAAGGTTTAACTATAATGCATTATATTAAAGAGCACCTATTATGGTTTTTCAAATATTACCTTTCATGTAGTGTGTTATATAGCTGTTTGCGAATGTAAAAAAGTCTGCAAAGTTTCAAAAATCAAAGTGCACGACAAATGGATTTATTGACTCCCAAAAGAAAGAACCGATTCTGAACACCTGAAACGAGTTTTTAGTAATTCCAGACTTACTTCCTGTACTAACCTATGTAATTTGGTAACAAAAAACCCCACCTCTGGTCTTCATTGGCTGCACGCGAACCGCTTTGACCCGCCCTCAAACACTATACTACACAGCAGTAGACCAATCACAACAGACTGGGACATCTGACCAATCAGGCAGAGTAGGCTCTCTGAAAGGAGTTTAGAATGAATCCTTTTGAATGGATCATTGAATGAGTTGTTTTTGATGCTGGGAAAAAAAAAGGTTATGCTGCAATTTAAATTAAATTAAAGTGTTTTTTGACCTTGGATGTATGTTAATCTATTGTATGAGAACTTTAAAACAAAATTAGGCACGTTTAAAAACCATAATAGGTCCTCTTTAATTAAAAACAAAATGCCCTAATTCATGATTTATATCGCAATGCAGCAAAAATAAACTATTATACAGAGATTAAAAGGATGGATTATGTCATTTTAATACAGTCCACTTTGTGTTTATATGAATTACTGTAATGTCTTCAGTCAATTGTCTTGTCACTTTTTTGTCACATTGATGTCAAAAGAATGATTTTACCTAGTCCTAGTTAATTAAAGTCATCTGCAAAAACACTTTTCAGCTCAACATACTAATTCACAGCATATATCATATAATAAAGCCTGATGACCATTAAAACAGGCTGAACTTTATGTACATGGGTTTCTAATAAATGCTTCACAGGTGTCCATTTTACATTAAGGTACATTTTCATAGGTTATTAATGTTGAATAAGTATAATTAAGCATTTATGACATGATGTTTAAAAATGTTTGCCTGGTATTGCATGAATGTATTATGCATGTTGTTATAACAGAATATACATGATTTATAATGCATTTGTAAATGACTTATTAGTCATTAATAAAACCCTTTTATAAACTAAACAAAAGAAACAATGTAAAGTGTAAGTTTTTTTTTTTTTTTTGAGGGTTCTTAAAAGTGACTAGTTTCAGAGACTGTATAGACTGAGACAGGTTATTGGTATAGATAGTATTTGATTACGCCATCAAACACGCCCTGCCAGCATGATGGATGGAGACACTGGTAAACAAAGCACTGTGTTTCTCTAGTATCAACGAGATAAAGAAAAATTTGAAACATTGTGAAAAACTGCAAAAATTATTTATAAAAAAAAACGATGGATAATATTTCACGAAGGTGTTTTGGTGGATTGGATCCTTAAAATGGGCTTAAATAGGCTTCTGGTGTAATTATTATTTTTATATTTGTTGTCATTTTATGCATTCATAGTGGTAATTTTATTCATAGTTTCATAGCTTTGTCTTCACTGATACCTGCTGCTGTATTTACAATGACTGAGTGTTTACTCGTTTTTTACTTAAAAAGCGAGACCAAACCAAGTTTTGTTTTACTTTGAATGTAACATTGTCTATTTGAAAATAAATGTAATAAATGATACATTGTCAAACATTTAATAGTTTTGGGGTATTCAGTAAATACGGGATATATATCCTAATATATATAGTTCCTTGTTTTATCTTCAAAGAGGTGATCAGAAAAAAAAAAAAAACCCAGCTGAAAGTTGTTGTTTCTTCTATTAATCCTGGCCACGTATCCCTTCTTTACTCACTAAGTCCTCTGATGTCCACTCCTTTGTGTCTCTTCTTTAAGCATATAAAATTAATAGTTTATACCATACTTTAAATACTACACTAAACTTTATGTGGTATTTAGTAATACTCTTTCTCCCACTACACCAGCAGACAAACTGCTTTGATCTGTGTTTCCAGACAAGATGGCGACGCCGCTTGTAGATATACTATCTATACTTATGAATGAGAGAAACCATAACCTAAATATGGTGGCAGTTGGAATGTAAGTCCCGCCTTACAGTTAAAAGAGCCAATCACCTTTCTTTTTTATAGCGACATCGCCTGGCAGTTTTCATCGCAAATGCAAATGCACTTTAGCTGGACCAGCATGATAAATAGCATTTTTTTTTTTTTTTTTTTTTTTTTTTGCATAATCTGAGCTAAAGAAGCACAGTTTATTTTTTAATACAATTGTCATATTTTATTGCTGATTTGAAATATGTTATTTGCTTGTAATCTTGATCACCCATTTTGGAGATTTCTTGCCTTTTCCCAATCAAATAGATTGGAGCTATACTTGTATCCATAGAAACAGTATCACACAGGCTGCCCAGAGGCATTATGAACATGGCCGCCAAGTGACCTGACTTGCCTTAAAGGGACTTTGCTTATATTTTCCTGTCTGCTCTCTTTGACATCACAGCTCAAGCACAGTAAGAAAACACAGTGAGTGAAGGGCTTGGGACTGTGCATGTCCTTGTGGTGTCGTAAGCCAATCAACACTGTCATTGCATAATTTCCCTGAAGCTCCAGAGTAATAAGTTACATGGAATTTACGGCTCGGGTGATTGGCTCAAGTGCCCACAGGCAAACACCTAATTCTGGGGTACACGTGTGAGCAGAGCAACTGTTATTAAGATGAATGGGAAAGCTAACGGATAGCACTCTCCAGGCATTATAGACAACCTTGGACTTCACTATTGTTACCCAGAGAAAAAAACAGCAAGATCCATGTTTCAAAAGCTCTTTCTACCTATCAC
The DNA here is from genome assembly GCF_019703515.2 of Myxocyprinus asiaticus. Lineage (NCBI taxonomy): Eukaryota > Metazoa > Chordata > Actinopteri > Cypriniformes > Catostomidae > Myxocyprinus > Myxocyprinus asiaticus. The sequence goes on from NC_059361.1 coordinate 36,354,502, forward strand.
AATTTCTCACCTCTCTTCTGCTGCCATGTTTCATTTGCATTTGGTGCTTCATCATCCATGTATATGCAATATCAAAAAATGCAGAAAATAGAAGTGGTTAATTATGAAAAAGTGATACTCTCTCATTTAACTGTAAAAGAAAGGCATGGAAACTGCATTCTGGGAAGGCAAGACTGGTGGGAGGCTCACTCGTGATTTATTTATGTGCAGAGAGCGCACTTAGAGACAGTTTCGGATGAATAACTTGCTTCTTTTTTGATGTCTTTATTACGTGACCGCAACCTTGCAGGGTTTGCCTGACTGACACGGGCAGAAATAACAAACAAAGGACTTGTTTCCAAAAGCATTTATTATCAGAATGGCTTGGTTTTGATGTTTCTGAGGAAGCTGCTGCTCTCCTGCTGTGCACATGAGTGTTACCATGACACATGCTGGGATTGTTCTGAGAAAAATCGCAACAAGGGCTGTTCAGAATCAACGGAAGTCTGAGTGTGTGATGTGATGCTCGGACACAAAAGCAGCCACATCAGACAGCTCCATCAGAAGCATGGCTCTCTGACCTTCAACCTCTCTGAGAGCTTCCACAGAGGGAGCCTGTTTAACAGCCCATGTGAGCGACGTGTATCCAGTCATGTTTTTTACTCACTGTGAATGTGTATGGAGAGAGGAGGACTGCAGTCCTCAGTGGGGAATAATTGTATGAAATGAGAATTGTAGACCTCCAGGAGAAAGAGTAATATTCTGTTTTTTAAATATTGAACATAATTTAAATCAGTCTGATCTCAAGAACATTACGTGACTGTGGATACATTTTAGCAAAATTATATTACGTGGTAAATTACACGTATCATGGCAGTTCTGAGGTGAAATGTCCTCTGTGTGGTCCTAAAAGTATATTACATTTACTCCCAAAGGGTAAACCCTAACCCCATAACCCTAACCCAGGTTTTGAAGGTGTAAGCTCTATTGAGTTTTATAAATAAAAAAAAGAAAAACCTACCTACCTCCCTACCCTAAACCTAACCAATAGTGTCATTAAAAGCAAATGTGAGATGAAAAACACAATTCCTGAAGCAACCAAGTAATTTTATGATACTTCTATGACACTTTTGACTCATGCGTTGATTTGCATGATCGTCAGAACTCGTAACCCCAGTCCTTTACAATGCAAGTGCAACACTCTATCAGTCTAAAGTTATGCACTATTGTAAAAGTGTTTTGATGTCAAAAGATAGCATTGTGTGAGGAACAAGGCGAAAAGTAAGTGTTTATGAACTGATAATCTGCTATTTTAATTGTGAATTGTGTGAAAGGGGTTGAAAGCAGCCGTGTCTCGTGCATTTTAAGTCTAGACCTTCAGTGCGATTCATGCCATTAAGAAAACACAGTTTCACAATGAATAAGACACTGTATGCCTATCACACATTACATGGCAGTCAACTAATAATACCAATTGATATTTTAAAAGCACGTCCACGCACGAAAGCCAGAAACAAGGAGGTCTAATACCAAGAAAAAGCTCTCTAATAAAAATACATTTGCTTATCATTTGGTTACTTTTCAAAACTTGATCCGACACTGAATGCTCAAGCAGCCTAATTTACACTTAGAAAACTCCTGATGTTGCTATAACAATGCAAAAAGCACTTACCAATTTGTTTGAAGTGAAAATCAGCCCTCATTTCCTGTTTAATTAATCAATCGCACAATCATGCAGAACATCTCAGGTTTTTAAATCCATAAGGATCTCTTTCTCAATAGCAATAACAGCAGTGACAGCTGACTCGTCAGCAAGATCTCGTGCTCTTTGCTTTCAAATTACGTACATCATTAAAGCATGATTGCGTCACTCAAGGCCAGCTAGAAGGTATGGACTGGGACATATCCTAAAGACCACACCCACCAAGAACAAATAAATCAATCTGATTGGCTGATGAATCTGACAATCTGACTTTAGATGCCTAATCACTGCAGTGTTGAGGGATTCTGTGGAAATTCTGAAGGCCTGAGGGGGTGGAGCTCAGACTCACACGCTGCTTCAGCTAAGCAGTATGGCTTTGGGCATGTGATTTGTGAAACAGTTTCTTGTCACACTTTGCTTGTAAGCATTTTTGCTATTCGTTTGTATATGAATTAGGAGTGAAAAGCGATTGAAAATACATAGGCAAAAAGGTCAGTGAGAATGAAAGGATGAAAAAATATTTATTTATTAGGCATGTTAGGCCAGCAGAAAAGGCTTTGCTGGCCCTGAGAAATCACCACTGGTTAAAAGTAATTGTTGTTTTAGCGCCTCTAATGTTAATTTTAGCAGGAAACCCTATACGAACAATGAGCCATGTAAAAATCTTTTAGCAAAAATGTAGTTATAGTACTGTGATTCTAGGAGACCATGTAGTTTAACCCTTTAAAGAGGCCCTATTATGCTTTTTGGGATTTTACCTTTCCTTTAGTGTGTAATACAGCTGTATGTGCATGTAAAAGGTCTGCAAAGTTACAAAGCACATTGCTTTCATGACTTAGCTATATCACTATGTAACACATTTGCATAATGCCCGCCTCAGGAATGCACTGCTCAGGAAGCCTCGCGAGCAGAGGAGGTATGTGACATTTTATATTCCGTTTATTTTTTGTGAAGTTATAAGTGAAAACACGGCATATAAGTGTCAAAGACATTTACTCAGCTATTACTCACTACATTTTTATCTGTGAGTAAAACAAACAGGTTGGTTGTATTCTACTCTTTGAGATATTTCCAACAACATATGACACATGGCGATTTGATGTTCCCTATCTGTCACTCACTCGACGTTGTGTCGATGTAGTGACACCAGGGGTCACTCTTGGGAGCCCCAAACACCTCTGATTTTGAAAAAAGGCCATTGGGAATTGGCAAGTGGAATTTGCATGCCACTTCCCCTGACATACGGGTATAAAAGGAGCTGGCTCGCAACCACTCATTCAGATTTTCTCTTCAGAGCTGAGCGGTTGTGTTCAGCGAGCTGAATTACTCTGCTGATCCATTTACCTCGAAAAGCTGTTGGATTTACGGCACATTACAGCAGCTTCTCCCCCTCTTGCACTGGTGAAGTGTAGAGAACGCCCCTGGGTGCTTCAGCAGCTAAAAGAGTATATTCTTCCTACTGAAAGAGTATATTTTCCCTTCTAAAAGAGTCGCATTAATGGAGAGCATAAAATATGCCTCTCCATTTGTGTGTATTTCATGGTTGCGGTCGTTACCTCTCCGCTTCCGATGGCCACGATCGTGGTCTTATGTGCTTGGGCGCTGCCCATGCGGAGACAGCATTTGTGGATGGGTCATGTTCTCACTGCGAGAGTGACCATGGCAACGTTGCGGTTGCGGTTTTTCATTCGTTAGAGGGAAAGACCACCCCAGCGGCTCCCCGCCTCAGTCCTTCTACCTACGGGTTTGAGGACACGTCGGTTAGCACTGGGGGTGATTTGGGGACCCCAATGGGAGCCACTCTGCTGGGTAACTTCTCACAGACCTCCCATTCCCCAGTACGCTCCCCGCTGGGATGAGACTGCCGGCTCGTCTCAGGGTGAGTTCGTGATCTCGTTTCGGCGCTCGCAAAGTGCATGAGCTCTCGATAGCAGCATCGGAGAGCGGGCTGTCCAGTCTGACGCTGAGGACTGGACTGGGCTCCCACCTTCGTGTGAGCCCACGAGGTCATGGTGGGCACCTTTTATTGCCTGGACCTGGTCTCTGAGCTCCTCTGCTCTCACTACCCTTGATATTGGGAAGGGGGTACTCAGCAATTCCCCAGGTGGATAAGGTGGTTGCGGTGCACCTGTGCCCGCAAAATGCCACCACCTGGCGGGGCTGCCTGAGACCCCCGTCCAGTGTCTGTAGGGTTACATCATCTCTGGCGACTAAGGCCTGCGGTGCCGCTGGACAGGCCGCCTCTGCCCTGCACTCCATGGCTCTCCCTGCAAGTGCACCAAGCCAAGGTGCTAAGAGAACTGCACAAGGGTATTTCTGACCTGGGATTGATGCAGGAGCTGCGCTCGGCGACTGACCTCGCTCTCCGGGCTATAAATGTCACATCGCGGACTCTCAGGCAGGCGATGTCCACCCTGGTGGTGCAGGAGCGCCACCTATGGCTCAACTTGGTCGAGATGTGGGAAGCTGACAAGGTACGGTTCCTAGATGCCCCCGTCTCCCAGGTCAGCCTGTTTGGCAACACCGTTGAGGACTTCGCCCAGCAGTTCTCGGAGGTGAAACAGCAGACGGAGGCAATTCGGCACATCCTGCATCGACGTGGTTCGGCACCTCGCACCTCGTCTGCTCATCGCCAAGGGCCTCCTCCTGCCGCAACAACACTGGCTCTGCCGCAGCCCGCCCCCGCGGCCCGGCCCTGGTGTGTAGCCACCCGCAGGAAGCAGACGCCACCCGTCTCTCGGCCGGCCGCCAAGAACCCGAGGAAGGCTTCGAAGTGCTCCTGAGATGGGCGACCCAGGCATGTGGAGACCTGCTGCAGGCCTAGAGATGGTAAGCAGACCACTCCATCCCCCAGTGGAGGGCCAGGAGGAGAATCCTTTGCCATTTCGTTGATTCGCCGTATGCCCGTTGCATAGCACAACTCGCCTGCCATCTCCTCCTCTGGAGTCAGCAGCACCTCAAGTCGCTGCGAGCCACTCATATCCCGGGTGACCTCAACACCGCAGCGGACGCGATGTCACGACAGGTTATGCTCAGGGGAGAGTGGAGAATCCACCCCCAGGTGGTCCAGCTGATTTGGAGTCGATTCGGTTGAGCACAGGTAGACCTGTTTGCTTCCCGGGAATCCTCCCACTGCCCACTTTGGTACGCCCTGACCAAGACACCCCTCGGTATAGACGCACTGGCACACAGCTGTACTCCGGGACTAAGCTAATATGTGTTTCCCCCAGTGAGCCTACTTGCACAGACCCTGTTCAAGGTCAGGGAGGACGGGGAGCAGGTCGTCCTAGTAGAACCCTACTGGCCCACCCAAACATGGTTCTCGGAACTCACGCTCCTTGCAACAGCCCCCCCCCCCGGCTAATTTCTTTGAGGAGGGACCTTCTTTCTCAGGGACGGGGCACCATATGGCACCCGCGACCAGACCTCTGGAATCTCCACGTCTGGCCCTTGGACCTGCGGTGGTAGACACGATCACTCAGGCTAGGGCTCCCTCTACGAGGCGCCTGTATGCCTTGAAGTGGTGTCTGTTTGCTAAGTGGTGTTCTTTCCAACGCGAAGACCCCCAGAGATGCGCAGTCAGATCGGTGCTTTCCTTTCTGCAGAAGAGGCTGGAGGGGCGGCTGTTCCCCTCCACCTTGAAGACATATGTAGCCGCTATTTTGGCACATCACGATGCAGTAGATGGTAAGTATTTGGGGAAGCACAACTTGATCATCAGGTTCCTAAGAGGCGCTAGGAGGTTGAATCCCTACAGACCGCGCCTCATCCCCTTGTGGGACCTCTCTGTAGTCCTTCGGGGTCTATGGGGAGCTCCCTACGAGCCCCTAGAGTCAGTTGAGCTTAAGGCACTGTTTTTGAAGACTGCCCTCCTGACTGCGCTCACTTCCATCAAAAGGGTAGGAGACCTGCAGGCGTTCTCTGTCAGAGAAACGTGCCTGGAGTTCGGTCCGGGCTACTCTCACGTGATACTGAGACCCGACTGGGCTATGTTCCCAAGGTTCCCACAACCCCGTTTAGGGATCAGGTGGTGAACCTGCAAGTGCTGCCCCGGGAGAAGGCAGACCCAGCCTTGGCGTTGCTGTGTCCAGTGCATGCTTTATGCATCTATTTGGATCGCACGCAGAGCTTTAGAAGTTCTGAGCTGCTCTTTATCTGCTTTGGCGGACAGTGGAAAGGGAGTGCTGTCTCCAACAGAGGATCGCCCATTGGGTCATTGACGCCATCATGATGGCATATCATGCTCAGGATGTGCCGCCCCCTGTGGGGCTAAGAGCCCACTCTACTAGGAGTGTGGCAGCCTCCAGGGCCCTGACCAATGGCGCCTCTTTGACAGACATCTGCAGAGCAGCGGGCTGGGCAACACCCAACACCTTTGCGAGGTTCTATAATCTCCGGGTTGAGCCGGTCTCGTCCCGTGTATTGTCAGGTACGAGCAGGTAAGTTCCGGGACAGCTGGCCGGGTGTACCGCTTGCGCATAGCAGCTTTCCCCTCTCCTGAGGTGAAGACATGTGCCAGTCGAGTTCACAAGTTGTGATCCCTGGATGACTTTCCTCAGCCCTGTGGCAGGTGAGTTTGCAGAGAAACTCACTGCTGGCCCAGTACATGTGCTAACTAAGTCCTGTACTGGGGTAGGTGCTCCACATGCGCTGGTTCCCCATAGGTGACCCCATGTGATATATATTTTCCACTAAATCGTTTCTCTGTCGATAAACTGTGTCTTCCTTTGGCAGAGGATTCTCTTCCCCTGGTCACCGTGTTTGTAGAACTCCTCCCCCGTTGGGTAGGACCTATCATGGGACTTCTACACATGACATACTTCCGACAAGTCTCGGTAAGACCATGTGATGTATTTCCACTCAAAATTTTGAGTAGTTTGCACTGTTCCATTCTTCAATAACAGCCTCTTTTTATAACAATTAGATTGTGACAGGTTCACAAAACAATCTGGGATATTGTGTGCCACACAAATTGTTAAGATCAAACTGAAATGATCACAGATCTTGGTAAAAAAAAAAAAAAAAATCAAATCCTTCATACATTATTAATATTGGGATTCTTTGGTTAGTTGAGCTGTGACTAAGTTTTGCAAACACATACTTTTTTCTTAATACACAGACATGCATGCAAGTACCTATACATGTTTATACACATACCGTAAGTGGATAATTATGTCTGTTTCTGGTGGGTCAACAAGTGCTAACAATCATGAGGACCAATCTGTCTAGCTGCACAATCAGGCTGTACCTGTTTCAGGTCTGACAGGAGCTAAATACAAGGGCTACAGTGCATTATCAACAACAAAGTGATCCATAAACAAACTAAATTTTACCTTCTAAGGCCACAAAGTGCACTGGTGCATGAATAAATGAATAGAGAAAAAGGTCAAAATGTGTTAGACAACCAATTATAGAAAATCACTTTTGAAATTATGACTAAAAATGTACTTGCATAGATGCAATCTTAAGTATATAATAAATGAATATTTATGTCAAGCCTTAAAATCATAAGTAGGTCCATTTTGAAAATCTTTGAGGTCTTATGTTACTAGTTTAGTCTGTTCTCATTTCTCAGTTATGTCTTTGAAACGTGCACAAAAATTAATAAGGATAGATATGCAATTGCAAGTTAGTCAGCTGAGATAGTTGAGTTTTTCAAGATAACAAGACCATATCAATAATACAGAAATGCATATAAACACATGTAAAATAACCCTCAACCTACCTTTTAACATGGTGTTAAAATGCATGCATGAAATATGCAAAAATGCATTGAAAAAAATATTAATATGTGTTGGCATTAAGAGAGTTACTAGACATAAACATTTATATGGAACATATGGATTAATTAACACAACACATCTATAGCAGCATGGTGACTGCTGGGTAGCAATACAAACCTACCATATGAATATAGACTTGCCTTCATAGGCGCGGGAACACATTTTTGGCAAAAGGTGCTGCAGTTTAGGCAGACAATTTACACATCATGCATGCGCAATGAGGGCATTAGAGAACCATGTGTCTCCCTGGTGATTATGTCTATCACCTCACACACACACACACACGCACACACACACACACACACACACACACACACACGCAATGGAATATTTTCACCAGCAATTAAATCATTCAATAAACCAGCCAATGCATTAGTTACATTATACCACTTTCAAAACTGTTTTTGTGCCAGTGCGAATGAGAAATAACCATAAAACACAATAACATTTTTCAAAATAGCTATTAAAATGAACCCATATACTAAAATATTGTCACATATTCCCTGTTTTTTTTTGTCTTGACTTTAATGTTGAAATTCTGGTTTAGTTCCCTGTTCCTGTTTCCTGTTAGTTTTGTAGTCCTTTGTAGTTTCTTTTCATGATTGGTTTTCCCCTGATTGTTTCCCAAGGTGTTCCTCGTTCCCTCGTTTTCCCTTGTGTATTTAAGCCTTTGTTTTCCCCTGGTTTCTTTGTCAGTCTTCATCTGTATTATGCTGTTCTTTGTTCCCTGTGTTTTGTTTCATTATGTTCTGAGTTACCTGGTTTTCCTTTATTTTATTAAAAAGGCTGCATTTATATCCTTATACCTCTCCTGTCTCATAACAGAAAGACTGACCCAGAAATGGATCTAGCAGCCATCAGGATTCTGCTCCTTCAGCAAGGGGACCGTCCAGTTGACGATCACGCCCGTGAGTTTTTAGAGCTGGCAAATGTAGTGCACAATCCAGACTGCTCTCTGGTGATTTTCTTCCGGGCCGCTCTGAATAGTGCACTGAGGGATCTCATGCCTCCGGCTGAGCCATACTGGATGCTCTGCGATTATGTGGAGAAGGCTCTGGAATTTAGCGGTTCCCCTTATACAGTGGATTATGGCGGGAACCCTGGGCAAAAACCTGCGTCCACGGACCCTGTCACGAAGCCTTCCACGGCCCCTGTCTCCAAGTTGTATGTTCTGCCACTGATGTCGGTCCATGAAGACCCTACCTCAAAAATTGTCTGCACCCACGCCTGCCACGGTCAACGAGCCAACGCCCACGTCTCGGCCCTGCGGCCGCCTCCCAGGCCTCCTGACCCAGTCCCCACCTTGAGGTCATCTCCTTGGTCTCCTGGCCGTCTGCCAGATCTGCTCTGATCTGCTCTGTTCTCCTGGCCGTCCGCCTGATCTGCTCTGGTCTCCCTGTTCTCCTGGCCGCCCACCTGATCTGCTCTGGTCTACTTGGTCCTCCGAGCCTGCAGCATCACCCTGGCTCTCCATCCTTCCGACTCCGCCTTGGTTTCAAGCCTCTATGACCTTGCCTTGCTCCTCTGCTCCCCTTGCCCCTTGTGCCCCCTTGAACTACCTGTTTTCCCCCACACCCCATGGACAATTTTGTTTTTTGGAGCGTCTGGAATCCGCTCCTTAAAAGGGGGGGTTCTGTCACATTCCCTTTTTTTTTTTTTTTTTTTGTCTTATGTTGAAATTCTGGTTTAGTTTCCTGTTAGTTTTGTAGTCCTTCTATAGTTTTGCCCTGATTGTGTTCCTCATTCCCTTGCTTCCCTTGTGTATTTAAGCCCTAGTTTTCCTCTAGTTTCTTTGTCAGTCTTCATCTGTATTATGCTGTACTTTGTTCCCTGTGTTTTGTTTCATTATGTTCTGAGTTACCTGGTTTACTTTTATTTTATTAAAAAGGCTGCATTTAGATCCTCATTCCTCTCCTGTCTCATCACAAATATTAAACTATTAAGAAATGTCCTACCTGTTACTTGAAGACCCTAAATGTGGCCTTGCGCTCAGGGGTGTTGCTAATAAATGGCTTCATGAGATTTTCAATATCCAAGGTATAATATCCTTGTGGTTGTACATTAATCCAACATGTGCGAGTCTTTGCTGGCTCAAGCTACTTCGTAGCCATGTATTCAGTCGACAAGATGTGGAGAAAGATCTTTCTGCAGAGGCAACAGAAACAGGTAGAGGAAAAACTAAGTTGGATAAACTTTTCAATCTACCCCCAAAACTTGTGATGTCAGTGATGGAGTTGAGCCCTTTGCCCCTCAGAAGATCACCAAGGAGTGTGAGCTGTAAGTGAAGGTGTGACTGCTCAATTTGTCCAGGGAGCTGGGCAGATGTAATTTAAACTTGAATACTGTCCATTTGCTACATCGACAAGTGTTTTCTCCCTCAACGCAGCAACATTCAGGTCTTGTTTGTTAAATCACTGTTCTGATTCTGATACCACAAGGTCCACAGCTTGGAAAAATTCATGTTTCCATGGAGCATGCTCTGCGTCAGATGCCAGCTGTTCTTATTTTCTGTGTCCCTCAGACGGGCCGGATTTCTGATGTTTCGCAGAGTCTTTGGCCTTTTGAGTTTGTTCTGTGATGCTTTAGAGAGTAGTAGTTGTACACAAGCATCCTCTCTCAAGGTACGCATACGTTCTCTAAGGGCATCAACACACTGGAGGGCACCTCTGGCACTCGCCTGTTCATGTTTGAGGCTTCTGGCAACAGATTCACATGGCTCCATATGTGCTTCACAACTCACTAGTCCATAATAGGTTTTGCCTTCAATGCCTGTTTGTAAAGACCAGCCACCTTAGCTCGCATTTCACCCCTCGCTGTCCTGTCTTCCTGCAAAGTTTTTAGTGTCTCCAATAGAACAGCATATGATGAACACACTAATTTTATTGCCTGTGTGTGAACAAACCTATGAGTTGGGCATAGAGGCAGCAAGTTACTGACAACCTCATCCCGTCTGAAAAGTGACTGAAAAAGTATCTTTCTCTTTAATGATTCACTGATGGTAACTGACACAGCTTGTACAAAGTTCAGCATATCAGCAACGAGGTGAACATCCCTGGCCACTTCCTGCAGGCTGCTTCAGTTTTGCCTGATTGATGCCCAGACATAGTGCTTGCACCGTCAAAATGAAAACTTTGAAGTTGCTCCATTGGCAGATTAAGATGCAACAAAACATCTTTGATGCATGCAAAAAGTCTGTCTGCTGTGGAGTTAGGAGCGTTGTAAAAACCCAGGAATGTGTTTACTTCCCTTAAACTCGAGTCAGCTTGGCAGCTGACTGCAGCACGAAAACTGCTCAGACGAACTAACGTCGGTAGTGCCATCCACTGTCAGTCCAAAAAAAAAGCACTACCATTTGCCTCGGAGACAATCTAATTTTGAATCGCATGCGCAAACATTTCAATGATCTCTTTCTGAATTACATCTGACATCCAGTTGTTTCTACATTGTATCCAATTTTGAACATCAGGCAAATCTTGCATCTGCTCCATCATAAGACGCTAGGATACTCCATCTCCGTGTTCATGCCCTCTGAGTGGCAGTACCTACCTGCCAAGAAATCTGATGGGTCTGAACATAAGCTCCAAAGCCTTCCTGGCTGTTTTTTGGTCTTTCTCAACTTTTAGCAAGAGCATAGCACTGATGGATTTGATATTGATAGCTGCTAACATCATTTTTTTTCTCCCATTTTCTCCCTAATTTGGAATACCCAATTCCCAATGCTCTCTAAGTCCTCATGGTGGCATAGTGACTCGCCTAAATCCAGGTGGCAGAGGACGAATCTCAGTTGCCTCAGTGTCTGAGGAATTCAGTCCGTGCATCATATTACGTGGCTTGTTGAGTGCGTTACCGCGGAGACCTAGCACATGTGGAGGCTTCATGCTATTCTCTGCGGTATCCATGCACAACTCACCACGTGCCCCACCAAGAGCAAGAACCACATTATAGCGACCACGAGGAGGTTAACCCAATGTGACTCTACCCACTCTAGCAACCGGGCCAATTGGTTGCTTAGGAAGCCTGACTGGAGTCATTCAGCACGCCCTGGATTCGAACTTGTGACTCCAGGTGTGGTAGTCAGCATTTTTACTTGCTGAGCTACCCAGGCCCCCAGTTGCTAGCATCCTTGATGATTCTAAATAAATATCTGATGTCTCACGTTGAGTGAATTTTGTGGTTGCTATGCACCAGTTACGAAATCCACTGGCTGTAAATGAACTCTGTGCATGTACATGTCTAAAACCCAGCTCTTTCGCTTTGCAACAAATGAAACAAAACACGGAGTCCTGTGTAATGTCATAGTGAAGCTAGCTCCATTTAGCAAACCAGCTTGCCTGAAAACTTATTTCAAATGATTCTGTTCCAAATCTTCTGGTAAGAAAAGGAATGTTGGTCTGGGATGGCTTCTCAGTAAGTGGGATAACTACACCTGATGGATCCCGAAGCCTCTGCTATCATGTTGTGAGACTCACCAACTGCTAAAATGTTGGGTTGGCATAAATCGCTGCTAACCTCTTTGCAGGCAGTCTCTGACACCTCACAGGTAGGCACTGGCTCCTCCTCCAATGTGCCTCCCAATGAAGGTGGCTGATGCAGTCTCTTTGGTAGTTATTAATACTTTTGAGGGTTTTGGAAAATAGTCAAAAATGATCTTCTGCGCCATCATAAATTGCAACTACTACATTACGTCAACTCTCTGCATGGCACATAGCCTACGTATTATTTCTCGTAAAATCTGAAGGCGATAGCGAGCTTCCGGGATCGGATTCAGCCATAGCGAAAGTTTGAAGTGTTGCATCAAACTACCCTTTTTCTAAATTCAAATGACTGATGACAACAAATGTCATATTATTTAGTAAAAGTATAAAAACAGTCTCAGCAATGAGATCCAGTAAGTTTAATTACATACGATATGAAGCTTGCAGAATGGCAGAGGACAGCTGTCCCATTGTGTGCAGTGTTTCAATTACATTTACATCTGGCGATTGTACAGGGATTAACAACTGAGTAATACAACAACACAAGCAATTCATATAAACTGTAATATTACACTACAGTATTTATTATTAAACAACAGTAATGATACAATAACAAAATGTAATCATAATTTATTGTCAAATTACTATTTCATTGTTCAATTTTATTTTTTTATTTTTATTTATTTATTTTTTTTTTGCTTTTCTGCAAATAAAAGGAAAAAGGGAGAATAAAACATCCACGAGTATCCATCATAAGGGCTCTCTTAAGTTTGGTAGTTCCAGTCAGTTCAGTCCCAGTCTTGCTCACTAGGGGGTGCTACAGCACCCTCAGCACCCCCAGCACCCCACTTCCCACGCCTTTGCTTGCCTTATGCTCAGGTACTGCAGAATGTCCTAATGATAACTAAGCAGAGGATTTGCAAATTATCTAAAGGAAGTTGCTCTCGAGAGTTCCAGTTCTCTACGATCAGCCACATTATGCCGACTTAATGACAAGTGCCATCTCCCATCAGACATTTTTGCATCGGCTCAAGTGTGTTTATCTTCCCATGTGGTGCGACTGGAAGTGCGTTGCATCACCAGTGTGGGAGACCCATTTTGGGATCCTGTGTTGAAACTAGGAAGTATGTGTGTTCGAGTGATGAGTGCAATTCAGAGGTTGTATTTCCCCCCTAACATTACATTTTTACACCACTGATGGTTAGGTTTGGGTTTGGGTTGTGAGGAACAGTTTATAAAATATGCATTCCTCTTCACTGTATTACATCCTGTACAGCTGAAAACAACTCTCTTTACAACTCGCTTTAGGCACCCCTCCATGGACATTTCACCCAGAAAATGGAGCTACGTGCCCATTCGCCCAATAACACTTACCGCTTTGGCCACTGGGGGCAGTGTTTCGAATATCCATAAGAACAGACTGATTTTAGCTACAGAAAATTCAACCTTCTGTTTCCGATTTCACTCTGAGATCAGTCTGAAAGAATGCTGACATCATGTTTTACAGGTCAAAAGGCCAGGCAGCAAGGACAAAGTTAAACTAAGCATGCAACACAATTAATCAATAACTTATTTAGAGGAGGTGTTGAAATTCATTGTGGCATGCTGAAGTCTTTGGAGGGACTCAGCTAAATATTCAAGCTTAGTGTAGTTCTACACCATACACAATAGACAGACAAATCTAAAAAAAGATTATACGAGTATCAATTTTGCTTCGTTATCATGGGAACTCGGAGAGTATGTATGTGTGAAAGCTGTTGAAATTGTATGTATCCTGTGTGTTTGTGTAGATGTAAGTGCATACACATCTGAGACTGAGATTGTGTTTGTGTGTTTGAGGAAGTGTGAAGTTTTATTTGTATACCTAATTTCCAAGATGATCTCCTTTGTATTTTTAAATCATACAATTCATACATCAAAGATGTACCTGCATTTTTGTACATTTAGAAATATACTGAAACATACAATATCAACGAATTGATAGTATCTTGCATGTAAACTCTTTTAAGTATGTATTTTAGAGATGTACAAATCTGAACAAATCCTCTGACGACTGGTCAAAACTGGAAGCCAGAAACTTTGCGAAGATAGGCAGGTGACCGAGTTCAATACTCAGACATGCTTCCATTGAAACACCTTTTTGATTGCAATTTACACTCTAAAAGTTGCATTTACATAAAATGGTTTATGTTTTAGGAGCTGTTCTTACATTGAAATTGTAGTGTCTGAATGACCTTTTTCACTGTACATCTTGTCAAGTCATTTTTATTTGTATAGCACTTTTCACAACACACATCGTTTCAAAGCATCTTAACAGGAAATCATGCATTAACAAAAACAAAAAAATGAAACTGTAATATCTATAATGTCATACAGTGATCATTGTGTAGTTTGATTAAATATGATTGTAAATTGTGTATAGAAATTAAATAATTAAATAACAATTGTATTTAGAACCCCAGTGAGCAAGCTGAAGGCCGACTGTGGCAAGGAACACAAAACTCCATAAGATGTTGGTTAATGGAGAAAACCAGGCTCACTGTGGGGGCCAGTTCCCCTCTGGCTAAACAACATGAATATAATGGCAATATTAGTTATTTTTGTGCAGTGCAAGTCATGGTTTTAAATTTGTAAATTAAGTAAACGTTAAGGTCCAGTGTTTTAAAAATAAAAATAATAGATTTTTTTTTTTTTTTTTTTTTATAAACTTAAAGATTAATGACTAATGTTTTTGAAGTCCATCCTGAATTAACTGCAGAAGTTTACATAGATGCATTGTCCTTTGTTAGTTGGCTGATGAAGGCTTTTGCTGGCAATTAAATGATAGTTTATGTATTCCATTTAAAGAGTGATGTACATCAATAAACAAAGTTGATACAGGCAGAGATAAATGATGAGGTGTGTAACACTTCTTAGTGGAAAGGAGGAGGCGAGAAGCAAGATTTCCTGGTTCAGGTAGGAGTTTTAATCATGCACCCTGACACTTACAGTTCCACACTCATCAGTTTCACAGGCAAACATTTACACACTTCCAGTTCAATACACTAATAGTACAATAGAATAGTTCGAACAGGTCCAGGAATGCCGTCCCCATCTTCTGTAACGCAGGGGTGGGCAATGGCATGTGGGTGTTCGGGGTCACAGCTGGGGATGCCTCCTGGTTGAGGAGGCTCCGGATCACCTGTCGGTCCTCTGCTTGAGCACGCAGGAGCTCCACAAACCGGCGATCTTGATCTTGCCGGAGCTCAAGCAGGGTTTGCTGGTGGTTCCGATGTAAGCCAGCGAGGGCTTGGAGGATCTCCGCCAACTGGGAGGACTCTGCGGGGCGACTTCCATCCATCTTTAGACTTTTCCTGGGTTTCAGAACCAGTGTAACAATTCTTAGTGGAAAGGAGGAGGCGAGAAGCAAGATTTCCTGGTTCAGGTAAGAGTTTTAATCATGCACCCCATACACTTACAGTTCCACACTCATCAGTTTCACAGGCAAACAGTTACTCAAACACTTCCTGTTCAAAACACTTATAGTACAATAGAATGCAGCGTCATGGCCTTTCTTGCGCCAGTCTCTCCCCCCGACTGCTGGCGATGTGGCTTTTTTAAGCTGCTCTCCCGTGCTCACTGAAATTAGAGACAGGTGTTAGATATAATTTAGCTCAGGTGTAAGCGCCCTTACTGCTTTCTCTCTCTCCGGAGAGATGCTTGACCACGCCCCCGCTGCCACAAGGTGCATCACAGTTCAACCTGCAGGTCATTTCGGTGATGTTCGGTGGGGTCCATCCTAAGTCCAAGGTTCAGGCAGTGGCATGTGAAGTATCCGATGTCTTACAGTTGGAGTTGGCATCAGTTCATCCTCTGGAGTCAAAAGAATGAAGTGATGCCTGGCACCGGCTGTAGTTTGTCATCATCTCTCAGTGACACATAGCAGTGGAGTCCAACACCAAGCAGGAACGGAGCTGGATCTGGCAGACTCTGGTAACCTCGGGATATGAATCAAATAGATGCCAACATGGAAACAAATAGAATAATATTAGCATAGATGCCATTCAAATTTATGTAGAGTTATAGATCATGATGGACATCATTGATCTTGTCATTGCAGTCTCTAGGCATAATCATGATTTCAAGCTCGATTACACTTCCTATAGCGCCATCTAGAGCTCTGCGCATGCGTCAAGCACTAGGAAGTGTAATCGAGCTTTAAATCATGATCACCAAGGAGACTGCTGTCAAGATGTACAGATAAAAAGGTAATATTTTGGTCTGTTCTCATCCAAAACCAACTGGATCGCTTCAGAAGACATTGAATAAACCACTGAAGTCTTATGGATTACTTTTATGCTGACATTATCTCCTTTTCGGAGCTTTTTGAGTTCTGGTCACCATTCACTTGCATTGTGAGGACCTACAGAGCTGAGATTTTCTTCTAAAAATCTTCGTTTGTGTTAATCAGAAGAAAGAAAGTCATACACATCTGGGATGGTATGGGGGTGAGTTAAAAAATACAGAGAAATACACCAGTGGTCATTCATGAGGGAATTTTCTGGTGGAGGCTGATATTTAAATATAGATTGATGAAACCAGTAATAGATTGATTATTATTATTATTATTATTATTATTATTATTAAGATTATTGTTTCTCTTTTTCTGATAATTATGCTGTTATACACAGATGAGCTCTTTCTTAAATCTAAATCTAAATAGTCTTGATAATTAACAATGTGTTTTAATTTTTCCGATTACCAACCCAACACTTGTCAATAGAGCAAGCAGAATAGATCCTTCATTAAAACAGAACATACAGTGCATTCAGAAAGTATTCAGCATTTGCAAAGTTATCAAAAATCTGTTTTTTTTTTCTTTGACATTATGGGGTATGGAGTGTAGATTGATGTAAAAAAAAATTTAAGCATTTTATCATAAGGCTGCAACAGAACAAAACGTGTAAAAAATGAAGGGGTCTGAAAACTTTCTGAATGCACTGCATTTCCTTCAAAAATTTGGATGTCATTGATATTTGGCTTAATGTCACAGGCTGCGTTTACATGGACACCATAAAGATGTCTATTATGAAAAAACTGCTTAAGGCTGTTAAGTGGAGTGCCTGTTTACGTGCACTGTGTTCACATTTTCTTTTTACTCCTGTATACATGCTGCTCGGTCAGTAAGCATTTTTCTCCACAGCAATGTAATTTCCTTGCGACAATTGTGTAAATAAAAAACATGGCATCAGAGGAAGGTTTCACTATACATAAATAAAATGTAATGCTTAATAAATGATTAAATGTTTACAGAGTTTTTATTAATTTTAATGTTTTAAAGTGTAGTCTTGGTTAAAGTGATACAATCCTTTTAAGCATTGTATAGGGCAGCAGAAATCACACTGAACTGAATGAAACTGTTAAACTGTCATATTATAATATCATCTGCGTTAAATAAATTTGATGGCATTTAACTAATCTAATTGATTATAAATTAAATGTAATTAACTGATTAATTCTATGAATTCAATATTAATCAATTCAAACAGTACACAATCATTTGTATGTTTCTATAGGCGTTAATATGTAAAATGATGATGTTTAGATGCTGTCAATGCATCAGTATTGTACATTTCGGTGTCTATGCAAATGTCAGAGAATGTACGTTTGCTAGAACCAAACGTTACGTTAGAATACATATGAATTCTCATAAGATCA
This sequence comes from Myxocyprinus asiaticus, assembly GCF_019703515.2. NCBI lineage: Eukaryota > Metazoa > Chordata > Actinopteri > Cypriniformes > Catostomidae > Myxocyprinus > Myxocyprinus asiaticus. Next base: position 36,372,138 of record NC_059361.1, read on the forward strand.
CGTTGATGGTACATATCACAATATTATAGAGGGCCAAATTACTCAAAATTACATATTGAAATCATTAAATTGACAATTAAATCACTAACTAAATCTATAAATGTACCAGTTGTATTTCATTTTAGCACAAGTGTGCATCCATTTTCATTTTAGCTTCATCTTTTGGTTTATTTTTCATTTAAGCACGTTTTTCATGTCTTTTCATTTTCAGGGTTAAGGTTATCACCACGCCACTCAACAACAGTGGGAATTATGCCTTTAATGATGTGTTTTAATATTTATTTTTTGGCCCTCCATACAATATAGTTATTTAAGCTGGAAATTCAATGCAATTTTTTTTATATATACATAACAATGTGGTAACGCATATTTTAGGATAATCCTGTAAATTAAATACTGTGCAATAAAAGTAACTTTTTTTATTTGATTTTTTTCTCTCCTTTTATTTGGAGCTTGATGGACATAATTCAAAAGATAACATTAATCATGACAAATTTATTATAAGTACGAGTTCAAAACAAAAGACTCAAAACACACTGAAAAAAACGTTAACCCAAATTGTGCTTCATGTGATAATACAATTAAATAACTAGTTTTATTCAAGTCAAAAATATTATTTAACATCAGTGAATTAACCTGAATACAGTAGGATACACCAAAATATATTTTAAAAGTTAGACCAGGAAATAGCTCCTTAAGGTAAAAACTGCAGGGTACCACTTTTGCACCGTAGTAAAAATAATAGTATAAAATAGATATTTCCAAATTATACATTATTTTTAGTAGCCCAGAGTTGAAACCATTTCAAAATAGCAGATATATGCACATCTAACATTAATTGAATTCTGATGATGCAACCCTGGCAGCCAAATGCATTATTGATTCTTTATAAAACAACTAATACAAAAGAGTTGATCAAACAAGTTCAGCAAAGCTTGAGATCAAATTTATCAATTACTTTCTAAAACACTTTTCTTTCTCTCTCCATATCAGTCTGAATAAATATGGGGCCTGAATGCTGAATTATTATATTTACAACTTTGTTCATTTTGTCCTAAACCGAGCACTTGTATAGTTTGTCAATGAAAGTACTTAGGCATGAAAGAAACTGTTCAGAAAAGGCATTTACATTAACTTGAGTCAAGTCCATATTTTATTGATGTGTTATTACATTGTAATAAGTTACATAACATTTAATGGATTCCTGTTTTATTGCATAAAGTGGTGTGTTAACCCAGCTTGACACACCTATTAAATGTCACAGTGTTTCAAATGAGTATCCAAATATATTAACGTTGTGCAGTCATTGCACTCACAGGTCATAATCAACCATTAGATGCACTAGATGTAAGTTTACCATCTTTATCTCATCCAAAGAGCGAGACAGAAAAAAGTTCTGACTGGATATGTCTCTGGAACATATATTTGTGTAATTAAACTGAATTGCAATTTTAGTCTTTATCTTAGTTTTTTTTCATCTTTCTGCATTAGCTATCTGTTGTTGAACTGTGGACTTTTTATCGTCATATATGATCAAATAAAATTCAACAGATTGAGCTGAATCCCATTTGAAACAACATGAAAAAAAAAAAAATAAACCCTGTTGTCTGACAGACGCAATACTGCCTCATCTCATTATATCAGCTGTGCATGGCCATGTCTAACCGTATCTGATCTCCTAAGTACACAGAGGCAGCAAAACAAATATCAAACACAACGGACCAAAGAGCTAATTTGCTTTCATTTCAGCCTGGAAAGCTTATATCCTGTAAGTATAACCTTAACCAATGCGGATAAAAACATGCCACCAGAATATTCCTCAGAGAGCAAATCCGTGAAAGCGAGTTTTGATTTTTGATATAACTGTGGTAAATGGGGAAATCATGCCGATCTGTCATTTGCATTTGGCTTGTATTGTACTGCTGTCAGGAACCCCTTTGGCCAGGAATCATTCTGATGCAGGTGATCTCATAAGAATTCAAAGGTATTTGTATGTTGCATCTACACATACATTTCTGTACATGTGTTTGGATAGACATTGAAACTTACAGTATCAATGTATGTACAACATAAAAGACATCAATCTTTATGAATCCTCTGTAAACTGGTCAGAACAGAAATGTCATATTAATGAACATTCATAAACATTTGTACATCTGTAAAGTTTTTTTTTTTTGTTTTTTTTTGTGTCAAATGGTTAGTGTTTTAATACTTAATACTAGTGTTTTAATTTAGTTCATAACCATGGCACTTATTGCCTGTCAGGGGAACCTACAAAAAATGAAATGTGGACTTGGAACGACACGATTAATTTTACATTTGTCATCAATTTTCTCTGAGAAATTTAATTAAGGCCACCCTTCATTTTCCGCTGATGGACCTGTCTTTGGTTTTTAACGAATGAGTCCTGATAGCTGCCAGCTTCAACTCATGTTATATTGAACTCTTGTAGGGAAATGACCTTGAAAGCTTGACTAATGTAAGGCAAAGGTTCAAACACTTTTTACATTTACTGAGCCTTATTACAAGTATTTTATATCTAGACTCATTAAAAGTTCAGAGCCTGGTAGTCATTTATAACATGACTGATACCATTTTTTTTTTACATTTTGTTTTAAGGGTGGTCTCATAAGGGATACAATACTCTAATTACATTTATTCCACATAACCAAAATGTTGCTCTTGTGAAATTTTCACCTTAGTTGGGAGGATTCTGTCAAGTCTCTGTAATCTTTGGATATTATAATACAATTATAATCTATATTCTCAGAACCTTAATAGATGATTTGAAAATATTTGTACATCACTAAAGTTGTATGTACACTAAAGTGTTTCAGATGCTCTCCATATGTTGATTTTGTTTATATCAGTGTCTTTTCAAACATAAAATATACACTGATAAGCCAAAACATTATGACCAGTCACAGTTCGGGAGAGAGAGCCACACGCAGCTGCCCTGTGTGTACTTGTGTCTTTAAGTTTTCATTCAAATATTACTTGATGCTTTGTCCGGTTCCCGCCTCCTCCTTGCCCATTTTAATCTTGTTACATTGGTCCCGAAACCCGGGAAGGAGGAGGGATGCGCTGTCGTGGAGTCCTCGCCACTGCCGTCCACCCAAAGGAGCAGCGAGCCCCTCCTTTGTCGTGGCCGTCTGTCGTGGGGGACAGGGGAGTCACTGCCGGCCGCCTGGACATGGAGGAATGGCAGCCGTCCGCGAGGGGAGGAAGGGCTCGCTGCCGGCCATCAGAACTTGGAGGGGCGATCCATCCAGGGGTTGGACGACTCGCTGCTGTCTGCCCGGGGAGGAGCGGCTGTCATCCGCTAGAGGGTGGAGGAGTGGTCGAGGACCAGGTGATGGCATGTCTGGGAACCGGTGAGCAATTTTTTTCTCTCTCTCCTCTCTCTTTCTCACTGTCACTGCGCCTTGCCCTTTCCCTCTCCTCTTTTCCCTCCCCTTGTCACTCTCCCAGGTCTTGAAAGTGGGTTGGGGGTGGGGGGGAGGGATAAGGCCGAGCCGGATGCGGCAGTTCGGGAGAGAGAGAGCCACACGCAGCTGCCGTGTATGTATTTGTATTAGTGACTTTTTATTTAAGTTTTCATTAAAATATTACTGTGATGCTTCGTCTGGTTCCTGCCTCTTCCTTGCCCATTTTAACCTTGTTACAATTAATAATACTTTTTAGGTTTTTAAACTTATTGACATCCTAATAGCTCTTCTTTTGAGAACAGGCTATTATTAACACTAAAATGAACCCTTTTAAATGTCATTTAAAACTTGCTGTTTTAAATGACATTTTTTGTACTTAAATTAATAATCAACTCTTTCAGCTTGGATGGGCCCGCGAGAAAAGAAAAGTCAAAATATTAACAATTACAGTCTTGACCAACACAAAATAGGTATTTTTTAAAAAGCTTAGAATCTCTACTTTCCAGTGCATGTAGGCATTATGACCAAAACTGAACAAGTGCTTTGAAATTTGCAGACAAATCAGAAGTGTTCTATTTTGATAATTTATATAAAAAAAGGCACTATACATATTATTGCAATCATCAAAAACATCAAACTGATCAAATAGCCATGTTTCTTATGTTGTTGAAAAGCTCTCAAAGAGTAGAATACAATCAGACAAAACTATAGTGAGTAATAGCTAATTATACAGTATGAATTTGACAGTCACATTGGTGTTGCTTACATGCTGCGTTTTCACTTATAACTTCACAAAAAATAAATGGTTCATAAAATATCACATACCATTGCCTAGACGAGGCAATTATTTTTCAAACGAGCCCACACACAAGGTAATTGGATGCACAGATCATTAGATAATCCAAACAAAACACAATGTTTCATATGGCCACCAGGAAATGGCACCAAGTAAATGAGTTTGACTCATTGAGTCAAAAGGCACCCATTCTGTGAAATCTCATTAATAAAATCATGCCTGGATGCTATGTAAACCTTTAGTCATTGTTGTGTTTGCATGTGCAGTTAGTTCTTATGTTCTATTATTATGTTTTGTTTTTTTCTGGAGAGGCTTTTGGACACATTTTTGGACTCTATGATAAATTATTTTTGTAATGCTATAACTTTTGATTGCTCTGTCATATCAACACAAAATTTTTCTTAGATACAGGTGGCATGACTGGGAACAAAACAAAAGCTTTTCAGAGCCACCTTATTACACCAAGAGATATATAAATGTCAAATAGGATTTTTCAGCAGTTTCTTAGGCTGAGAGTCTCAGAATGATTCACAATCTATATATTATTATTAATATATATATATATATTCTCAAGTTATAAGCATTTAATTTTGGATATACCACTGAAACATAAAATCTTAAAAACAAAAAACAAACAAAAAAACTCTCAGACTGATCTCACTGTGAATTCGGAAACAATAGGCTGACATTTCTTGAGCTAAACTTGGTCTGTACATACCAAAATCTGAAGCACTGCCCCCATTGGCCGAAGGGGGAAGTGTTTTTAAAAGAAATGGTGCATGTGAGCTCTAGTTTCTGGGTGAAATGTCCTCAGAGGGGTGCCAAAAGCAAATTGTTTTTAGCTGCAAAGGATGTTTCGCAATAAAGAGAAATGCATATTTTATAAACTCTATCCACAAACCCCAACCCAAAACCTAACCATTAGTAAACTGATGCAAAAATGTCTGATGTCTGTTTGTCATTAACTCAGGAGAAGGGGGTTGACGTCATGGTACTGTAACATTTAGTAGCAACATGCCGACTTCCTGTGTGATCATGTTGGTCCTCTATGTGGTTGCTTAATGATTTTTGCGTGTCTTGGCTATGGCAGTTGAAAAGTTTACTTCCTGTCGCTGTAACCATCCTGTATGTGACTGTTGCTGAAAGGAATACTTCACCCAAAAATTAAAATTCTCTCATTATTTACTAACCCACATGCAATCCCAGAGGTGTATGACTTTCTTTCTTCAGCAGAACACAGACAAAGATTTTTTTTAAGAATATATCAGCTCTGTACATCCATACAATGCGAAAGTGAATAGGTGCCAAATTTTTGAATGCGAACAACATGTCTCGAGAATGAGCTAGGATTAGCCAGTCGTTAGCCAGTCAGATAGTTGAGAATGCGAATGCCCACCTCCCTTAACGGGGCAAGGGCAGCCTCTGCGACCTTCATAAAGACGCGAGGAGACAGGGACAGGCCGAAAGGGAGGACTTTGTACTGATATGTCTGACTCTCGGACGCAAACCGCAGGAAGGGTCTGTGTCGAGGAAGGATCGAGACGTGAAAGTACGCATCCTTCATGTCTACTGCCGCGAACCAATCTTGATGCCGGATGCTCGCCAGAATGCATTTTGCGTCAGCATCTTGAACGGGAGTCTGTGTAAAGCCTAGTTCAGTACTCGCAGGTCCAAGATTGGCTGCAACCCACTGCCTTTTTTCGGTACGATGAAGCAGGGGCTGAAAAACCCCTTCTTCATCTCGGCTGGAGGGACAGGTTCTATCGCGCCCTTCCGTAGGAGGGTAGCGATATCCGCGCAAAGTAGCAGCATTTTCGTCCTTCACCAAGGTGAAGTGGACACCGCTGAACCTGGACGGATGCCCTGTGAAGTTAATCGCGTAGCCGAGTTGGACGGTCCGGACCAGCCCTCACGATGGACTGGAAAGCACAAGCCATGCGTCCAAGTTCTGCGCAAGGGGGACCAAAGGGACAACATCATCGGACGTACCGGCTGGTGGGGCCTCGCGGCAGGGCAGAGCTCGAGGTGCCACACCACGTCGTGGCCATGCTGAGTCTAAGGACATCGAAGCACTTACCTGGCTCCTTGTGACCACCCCCGGAACAGCCTGGGATGGGGGAAGAAGAGGCCTGTCCTCATGACCCGTGGAGACTGTCACATCGGGGGCGGATTTGTGACACAGCTGGGCGCTCAGGGGCGGGAGACCGCCGCTGGAGCGCCAAACCTGCCAAATAGAGTGGTGGACGGTGGTCGTGATGACGGCTGTGCACACCGGATATGTGACCCAGGGAACAAGGAAACTGCTCTTGAGTACTGCAGCCACTTGGGCATGCAGCGCAATTAAATGCAAAAGGTAACAAAAAGATGAAGATCTGCTTACCAGCTCCAGAGCAGCGGGTTTCGTTGTCCCTGGGTCGCCCGTCTCAAGGGCGCTTTGAAGCCTTTCATGGGTTCTGGGCGGCCGCGAGACGGGTGGCATCTGCTTCCTGTGGTGGGCTCCACGCCTGGGCCGGGCCGAAGTAGGCGATAAGTAGACGGGGTGCGGGATCTTGAGCCGCGCCGGGACAGGATATGCTGGCTAGCATCCATCTACTGCTCCACCATTGAGAACTGCTGGGCAAAGTCCTCGATGGTGTCGCCGAATAGGCCCACCTGGGAAATGGGGACAGCAAGGAACCGTGTCTTGTCGGCCTCGCCCATCTCAACCAGGTTGAGCCAAAGGTAGCGCTCCTGGACCACTAGTGTGGCCATCGTCCACCCGAGAGACCGCGCAGTGACCTCTGTCGCTCGGAGAGTTCCTGCATCAAATCTGGGGCGGAACTACCCTCGTGCAGTTCCTTTAGCGCCTTGGCGGACTTGCAGGAGAGCCATGGCATGCAGGGCGGAGGCGGCTTGTCCAGCGGCCTTGGCCATCAGAGACGACATAAACCTGCAGGCCTTGGATGGGGGCTTTGGGCACCTACATTTACATTTTACATTTATGCATTTGGCAGACGCTTTTATCCAAAGCGACTTACAGTGCACTTATTACAGGGACAATCCCCCTGGATCAACCTGAAGTTAAGTGCCTTGCTCAAGGACACAATGGTGGTGGCTGTGGGGATTGAACCAACAACCTTCCACTTACCAGTTCAGTGCTTTAGTCCACTACGCCACCACCACTCCACCTGCGCCAGGTGGTGGCGCTCTGTGGGCATAGGTGCACTACGGGCGCCTTTATCCACCGGGGGATTGCCGAAAAGCCCTTGGCCCCCCCACCATCGAGGGTAGTGAGGGCGGGGAAGCTGAAAAGATTGGGACCGGGCAGTAAAAAGTGCCTCCCGTGACCTTGTCAGCTCTTCATGCACTTCCGGGAAGAAAGGAACGGGGACAGGGCGTGGCTTTGAGCGGTGCCGCGAGCCCAGGAACCAATCACAGAGCCGTGAGGGTTCAGGAAAGAGCAGAGGGTTCCACTCTAGCCGACGCTCGCGGCTGCCCAGGAAAGCATGTCGTCATCTCCGCGTCAGCCTGTGACTGGGCAATCGTCCCCAAAGGGAGGAGCCCAGCTGAGGCTTCCGACTGGACAAGCCCGCTCTCCAATGCTGTGCTCAAGAGCTTTCGCGGGCTCCGAATAAGAGGTCGGACACATCCAGAAGCCCGATCGGTACCCGGCGGAGGCGGTCCCATTGGGGTCCCCAAATCGCCCCCAGTGCCATCCGCGCTGGCCTCATACCCGTGGGTAAAAGGACCGAGGCGGGCAGCCTCTGGGGTGGCTTGCTTTCTTACGAAGGCGAGCCGCAACCGCAACGTTGCCATGGACATGTCCTCGCAATAAGAACATGACCACCCATGAACGCTGTCTCCACGTGAGTAGTGCCCAGACACGAAAGACAGTGATCATGACCATCAGAAGGCGAGAGATAACGAGCGCAACCAGGAATAACACACAGTCGGAAAAGCATCTTTAGAAAGACACGTCTTTAAAAAGATGTTCCGTGTGTGCCGCTCTTTTAGAGAAATATACTCTTTTAGAGAAATATACTCTTTTGTTTCTGCCGAAGCACCCAGGGGCATTCTCTACAGTGCACCAGTGCAGGGGGGGAGAAGCCGCTGAAATGCGCCGTCAGACCCAACAGAAGTGAATGAACAGTCGTGGGAATTCAGCTCAGTGGGTATGACCGTTCGGCTCCGAAGAGAAAATCTGAATGAGTGGTTGCATGCCAGCTCCTTCTATACTCGTATGTCAGGGGGAGTGGCATGCAAATACCATTCGCCAATTTTCATTGGCCTTTTATCAAAGACCAGAGGTGTCTCGGGCTCCGAAGAGTGACCCCTAGTGTCACTACATCGACACAATGTCGAGTGAGTGACAGATAGGGAACACATAACAACTGACAAAGGTAAAACAGACATCAGAGCAATATATACACAAGGATAACGAGGTAAATGGAACACAGGTGAGAAACAATGGGGAACAACTGGAAGTGATCAGAGCAAGGGATTATGGGAAGTGTAGTCCAGGGGGAACAGATGACAGAGGTAAAACACAGGGCAGACAACAGTGAATTGTAACATAACTCCCCCCCTTAACGGGTGGCTCCTGAGGCCCAAGGAGGGCAGGTAGGGGAGGCAGGGCCAAGATGGAGCCAGAGAACAAAGCAGAAGTCCAGAACAGAGCAAGCTGGTGGTCAAAGGACCCAGGAGACCAGATCAGATCAGGCAGACGACCATGGGACCAAGGAAACCAGGGCAGGTCAGGCGGATGACCAGGGGACCAAGGAAACCAGGGCAGATCAGGTGGTCGACCATGGGACCAAGGAAACCAGGACAGAACAGGTGGGCCACCAGGGGACCAAGGAGACCAGGGCAGATCAGGCAGATGACCAGGGGACCAAGGAAACCAGGGCAGATCAGGCGGATGACCAGGGGACCAAGGCAGATCAGGCGGACGACCAGGGGACCAAGGAAACCAGGGCAGATCAGGTAGATGACCAGGGGACCAAGGAAACCAGGGCAGATCAGGCAGACGACCAGGGGACCAAGGGAACCAGGGCAGATCAGGCGGATGACCAGGGGACCAAGGAAACCAGGGCAGATCAGGTAGATGACCAAGGGACTAAGGAAACCAGTGCAGATCAGTCAGATGACCAGGGAACCAAGGAAACCAGAGCAGATCAGCCAGATGGCCAGGAGACCAAGGGAGCCAGAGTAGATCAGGTGGACGGCCATGAGACCAGGGATACCAGAGCAGATCAGTCAGACAATCTGGAGACCCAGAAGACCAGAGTAGATCAAGCGGATGGTCAGGAGACCCAGAAGACCAAAGCAGATCAGGTGAACGGTTGGGAGGCCCAGAAGACCAGAGCAGATCAGGCGGATGGCCAGGAGACCCAGGAGACCAGAGCAGATCAGCATATGGCCAGGAGATCCAGAAGACCAGAGCAGATCAGGCGGATGGCCAGGAGACCAGAGTAGATCAGGCGGATGGCCAGGAGACCCAGGAGACCAGAGCAGATCAGTTGGACAGCCAGGAGACCCAGGAGACCAGAGTAGATCAGGCAGATGACCAGGGGACCCAGGAGACCAGAGCAGATCAGGCGGAAAGCCATGAGACCAGGGAGACCACCTCAGGGTAGGGATTGGATCAGGAGGCCTGGTTGACAGCCACAGAGCTGAAACAGGGTCAGGAGGCCTGATTGGTGACCACAGACTAGAGACTGGAGCCATGGAAGTCTCTGAGGGTGGAGCCATGGTAAGCGGAGATGTGGGAGGCTCGAGGGGTGGAGCCGTGGGAGGCTCAAAGGGTGAAGCCATGGAAGGCGGAGCCATGGGAGGCTCGAGGGTCGAAGCCGTGGAAGTCAGAGCCGTAGGAGGCTCAAGGGGTGAAGCTGTGGAAGGTGGAGCCGTGAGAGGCTCAAGGCTAAGAGTCCAGGATGACTGGGAAAAGACCTCAGTGGTTGTGAACATGAGCAGAGTCTCGGGAGTAACCTCTGTGGTTGTGGCCATGGACAGAATCTCGGAAGCGACCTCTGTGGTCGTGAACATGGGCATAGTCTCGGGAACGACCTCTGTGGTCGTAGGCATGGACATAGTCTCGGGAACGACCTCTGTGGTCGTGAACACTGGCAGAGACTTGGAAACAACCTCTGTAGTCATGAACACTGGCAGAGACTTGGAAACGACCTCTGTGGTCGCGAACACTTGGCAGAGACTTGGAAACGACTTCTGTGGTCGTGAACACTGGCAGAGATTTGGAAACAACCTCTGTGGTCGTGAACACTGGCAGAGACTTGGAAACGACCTCTGTGGTCATGAACACTGGTAGAGACTTAGAAACAACCTCTGTGGTCGTGGGCATGGGCAGAGATTCAGGAATGACCTCTGTGGTCGTGGACATGAGCAGAGACTTGGAAACAAAACCTTGCAGGCTCTGGGACGGGCAAGGTTGGCAACGCAGGCTCTGGGATGAGCGAGGCTGGTAACACTGGCTCTGGGACGGGAGAGGCTGACAACGTGTTTGCCGTGGCAGGCATGGGCGTTGGCTGTGGCAGGCAGGAGTACTGACAAGCTGTGAGGAAGGGTCTTTGTGACCCTATGCACCGACATCAGTGGTGGATAATTCAACTTGGAGACAAGGGCCAAGAAGGGCTTCAAGCAGGGAGTCACGGAAGGCAAGGTTATGACATGGCGTGGAACCAACTCAGACTTAATTGGGACATGGTGTGAAGCAGACTCAGACTTGACTGGAACATGGCGTGGAACAGACTCAAACTTGACTGGAACATGGCGTGGAACAGACTCAAACTTGACTGGGACATGATGTGGAACAGATTCAGACTTGACTGGAACATAGCGTGGAGCAGACTCAGACTTAACTGGGGCATGGAGCAGACTGAGGCGTGGCTATGACATGGCATGGAGCAGGCTGAGGCGTGGCTGTGACATGGTGTGGAGCGGACTCAGTCGTGGAAGTCTCAGAAACCGGAATCGGGATAGTTTGAGGAGGATCTGCTGAAGCGAATGTCTCAAATATCAACTCAACATATTCTTCCCATGTGTAGTCTCCGGTCGCTGGCAACTCCCTCCACTGGTGTGCAATGAGACCGATGAGTAAATGGACTTCAGGGTAGAAAAGTCCATGCACTTGGCAAGGACACAAAACAAACGGGAATATTCTGGGACGGGTAAGTTCGCTCGGGTCAGCTGATGAAGGGCGCTGCTAGATCCATTTCGGCTGGTCATTTGTCTGTTACAAAGAGGGAGGTCACAGGTGCAGGATCTAAACACAGTTTAAATATACAAAGTACAGATTATCGGGGTAAACACAGGAACAAAAGAAACATCCACAATGGGAAAAACACAGGAACAGAGAAAACATGAACTATGGAAATGGCTCAAGAACAGGGGGTCAAAACACATAACAACTGACAAAGGTAAAACAGACATCAGGGCAATATATACACAAGGATAACGAGGTAAATGAAACACAGGTGAGAAACAATGGGGAACAGCTGGAAGTGATCAGAGCAAGGGATTATGGGAAGTGTAGTCCGGGGGGAACAGATGACAGAGGCAAAACACAGGGCAGACAACAGTGAATCGTAACAGATACCTTATTAGCAGCTGTTCCTATGGACCGCGATACTGTTTCCACACAAATGCAGTTTATGCAACGGTCTGAGCAAAGAGCTCGGTCTGAGGCATCTCCTCCATTCACTTGCATTCAAACAGTTCTCCTTGTTGACCGTTCAAAGATGGCGCTGCAGTTGACGTATACAAACCAGCCGAATGAGGCATCTATGTATGATTCTCTATGCTCCTCTTTTGTAAACAATGCGTTTCCATATTTTTCCATATTTCACGCTTCACTCCTCGCGTGAACAAGAGGTTGTGTGACCTCGACCCTTGTAAAGTTTTAGTAAAAAAAAGTTTTAAATATTGATCTGTTTCTTACACACACATATCGTTTCGCTTCAGAAGACATTAATTCATCCACTGGAGTTGTATGGATTACTTTTATGATGGCTATATGTGCTTTCTGAGCTTCAAACATTTGGCACCTATTCACTTGCTTTTTATGGACCTACAGAGCTGAAATATTCTTCCAAAAATCTTAGTTTGTGTTCTGCAGTAGAAAGAAAATCATACACATCTGTGAGGCCATGAGGGTGAGTAAATAATGAAAGAATTTTCATTTTTGGGTGAACTATTCCTTTAAAGTCCCTAATGTTCCTTCTATGCTGTGTGCTGGCCACCTGGCCTGCGCACAAAAAACAAAAACAAAACAAAAAACAAAAACACAAAAAAAAAAAGACAGAAACTGATGCAATCAAACTCCACTATAGACAGTGTTCAGTAGAAACTCACAAGATGGCAGATTTAGCATAATCTATAAAGGGAGTGAGGCCCAACATGAGTCTTGTAGTGCTGTGGAATACCATTCTACTTCAACTTGGTGTTTCTTTGTTTTGACATGCTGAACAGCTTCTAAAATTGTCGACCAGCAATGAATTAAAGATGACACATCCATACACGTACATCTTACTGCCTCATTATTGTTAGACAGTTCATAAACAATGTGTCTTCTATGAATCTATCCACAGCACCTGCACGAGGTGTTATTGTTGTCAGCCCCTCAGGTGATTCTTAATATGACAGTTATTGTTTGAGATGTTCCACTGCAATCCCTTTGTCTGGACAGGAGATCTGCTATGAATATCTTAGTTGAGACAGTGAGGCACATTAAAATAGTGCTCTTGCCTATGGGCCAATGTTTACGGCTTTTCAAACAGATGATCTACAGTTGATATCAGCCCTTCTCGATACATCACCTCTCTGTTGTATCAAAAGCAAGATACCCAGTAGGAAATCTGTTTTTCAGCAAGCATTCTCTTGAACATAATCCCGGAAGAGCGATTTCTGTCTCTACACTGGGGGACCATGTGTCTCTGTCAAATGTTATCTGTACTGAGAAGACCTACCCATCCTTTGCTTGTTTGAAGGACCTTTCTGTTTAGGATGGCGTGGCTGGAAATTGCTCCTGTCAGGACAGATAAGCAGCTCTGTTGGTGCAGTGGTCCCTATAGCACTATGTGGGTGTCTCAGAGCAGTTTCATCCAGTTTATGAACTTGTTTTGGCATTTTCTTTATCTATCTTCCACATTAACAGAAATTATCTTATTAAAGGGGGAGACAGCAACCTCTGCACCTGTTTTGCAGAAAACGGTTACCTTGGGTCATTTGAGTCAGGTAAGCCAATCATATAATGGTTGTCAATTAACCCTTATGTCAATTAACTGCTTTCAGAATTTACGACAGTAATACACGGTTTCTAAGTGTTGTATAAAGTACACAATTTTCATTCTTAAGTAAAAGTAAAGATACCTTTAGGTAATTTGACTCTAGTAAAAGTTAAATTAGCTCTTGAGAAAAATACTTAAGTAAAAGTATTAAAGTAACTTATGAAATGTACTTAAGTATCAAAGGTACAAAGTAAATAGCTTTAATTCAAGTTAACTGTTAAGTTAATTGTTTCAGGTTAAATGGGTTTTGCAAATGTTATTGGACATTTTCATGAGTGCATTAGGTCATTTCTGATTCATACATACTGTATTATACCTTGTTTTAATGTAAATAGTAACTGCATTTTATTGACTTACGTATGGCAAAATATTAAACATATGAAAAGGAAAGTTGGGAGACTTGAACAAATCTTATAGTACACAGTTTCATCAGTATTTTACAACGTAATGTACAGTATCATAATGTTTAATACAAAAAAAGTATCAATTTAAATAATATATGTATTTTTTTATTTTTATTTATATATATATATATATATATATATATATATATATATATATATATATATATATATATATATATATTTTCATATGAACCGTCGCTTCTCTATAGATCCAGAAGAAAACACACAACACACTTTGTCCAGGGTTCGTCTCATGATTTTGATTCAGATCCGTGAGTCGATTTTCTAAACAAATCAATCAGGCTGCTTTTTGAACCAGTTTGAACAATTTAAAAGTAAGTAAATTCAAAAGATTCAACTCAGATGATTAGTTTGCGAAATAGGACATCATTATCACCGAGTCGCATGCAGTTTACATTTTTAGATGTGTAATTTTTCACAGTGTTCAGTCGCAAAAGTAAGGAAAGCGTCTGGAAAAATGTATCAGAGTAAAAGTATAATTTTTTTTCTTCAAACTGTAGTGGAGTAAAAGTGAAAGTCAACAAAAGTATTATACTCGAGTAATGTAGAAATATTCAGAAACTGTACCTAAGTACAGTAACAAAGTATTCATATTCACCTTATTCAGCCCTGCCACTTTTCAGCACTCCGCTCTTCCGCATTTTGTCATCTAACTTCCTGTTTGTATTGAAGCTACTGAGAAGAGTCGATCAAAATGGATTACGTGTGGGAGCACAGAAAGTATTTTTCACCAAGAGTTGATGGTGTGAGTCTACAGCACCCCTTTACTACGTGAAAATGCTCGTGAGGTGTTTTTTTCTGTCACTCTAAATGTTCGATTTTTTCCCACACCCACAGAGGTAAATTGGACCTGGCAGATCACATTCAGACAGCTATGACATACTGCACTTTTTAACGATACAAGCGTTTAATTGTTATACGTGTAATTCAGTTTTTGTTTTTTTTTAGGTTTTAACTTGTTAATAGTTTGTGTTAAAATATGTAGTTTACATGAAATTTCAAATAGTGACAGCTCGTATTATTTCAAATGCATGTTCATAAAGGAAATTCCATTTTTACTTTTTAAAATGTATTTGTCACCCCACATTTTAAAAATTCTTAAATATGATTAAAATTGTTGGAAATTGAATATAAAATAAAACGTACACTTTCACCTACATATTTGTGTGTATGTGTGTTTGTATGAATATAGTGGCAGCTCTTCCTCCATCCCAGATTAACATTTAAAAAATCTGCTCACTTTAAAAGGTTAGTTCACACAAAAATGAAAATTCTCTCATGATTAACTCACCTTTAAGCCGTCCCATTTGTGTATGACTTTCCTTCTTCAGCATAACCGAAGTGAAGATTTTTATAAGCACATTTCAGCTTAGTTTGTCCATACAATGTAAGTGAATGGGTGCCATCAGGCTGCTGGCTATTTGACAGTTCAAAAGTCAGATTTAGGCAGCGTAAAAGTAATCCACACAATTCCAGTCGATCAATTAATGTCTTCAGAATTAAAACGATAGGTGTTTAAAAAAGAAATTGATAATTAAAACTTTATTAAAATTAAAAAAATTGCTTCCTACCAGAAGTCGATGCATTACTCTGCTGTCGCGTGACGTAAGCGCAATGATAAATTCACGCGAGAAGTTGGAAGCGTGCGCTTTGTATACAACAGAGGAATGAACGTCATGTGAGAGTTTGATCATTTCAAGCAGCGCTGGGCGGAAGCAACGAGATTTCAACAGAAGTTACAATGTATATTAATGTTAGGGTGACCATACGTCCTCTTTTTCCTGGACAAGTCCTCTTTTTCGGACCTTAAAAAAGAGTCCGGCCGGGATTTCTAAATTTGCGAAAATGTCCGGGATTCGGCTTTAGGTGCATTATGATATGCATCTGATCTAATACTTCCTTGTGTGTGCGCGCAACCCTCTTTGCAAGTCCCGCCTTCTCGCACACCAATTGGTCAATTATAAAAGGCTTGCAGCAACTAATTCCTGCCTGTCGATCTCCATTTTTAGCAGACAAATGATTTTTCATAGATGATAAATATCAAGCATTACAAATGTATAAGCACCATACCTTTTTACAATAAGGATGTAAAAACCTTATTTCTTATTTGGTCAAGGTCACTGTAATTTATTGGAAAATTACCATCCCATCACTTAAAAATCAGCTAAACATTGTAACAAAGTCAATATGAAATGCTGTTCACAACTCAATAAGACTGCTAAATTCAACCTCACTGCTCAGATGGAAGCTGGAACATATAGCTATTTTCTTGAATGTTCTTAAATGGTTATTTCTACAGACTGATTGCATTGAGAATTCAGCAACAGGAAGTCGAAAGTTCTGCTGCTGAAATTGATCTGTGTTTACCAAAATTCAAAACTAATCATTGCCTCTAGTGGCCGAAGCTGGAAGTGTTGTTGAACGTATTGGTATGTGTGAGCTACATTTAGAAATGTCCACAGAGTGGTGCCAACAGCGAGTTGCATTTTTAGTTATTAATGATGTAAAGTCAACAGGACAGCATACTTTATTAACCCTACACCCTAACCCCACCCTAAACATAACCTTCAGTGGAGTGAAAAAGAAATGTGTGGGCAAATATACAACTTCCGAATCACGCACACCATTGTTTATGAGAATGCAATTCCCACAGGACCATAACCCATGTCTCTGAGGTTGTTCGTGCAACATGCTATCAGTAGCGCTAGAGGGAAATGTATTCACACTTGAATTGTTGCAAAAAATGTCTGATGGGGGATGGTGCATGTCAGTAATTTGAGTGAATGGGGTTGATTTCAGGGTACATGAATTTCAGAAGCAACATGTCAATTTCCTGTGTAATCATGTTGGTTTCTATCCAACTACTCACATTGCATTAACACAATTTAGGCTTCTTATTAACAATAGACAAATCGCTTTTTAGTTTTTAGAGTCACACATAACTTTACTTTCTTTCACTTATTAAAACATTCATATAATTGATTTCTTTTTATATAATTTATTTTTGTAAAAGTTTTTCACACACCTAAAATTTGCTTGTGCTATTTTATATTGCCTTGTAGTATTATACTTTTAACCCGTTCTTTTTCTAAAAAATTGCACATAAACACTTATCTTTAAGTTTGTCTTGTACTTGCTACCACTATTCTGAATTATTTGCTTCTATTCTTATATATGCTGTCAAAAAATTACCTCTAGGGGTACAACAGCTTGTCACTGAGGTAGTACCCTCAAAGGTACACCCACAGTACCCTCTTTACACCTTAAAGGGATAGTTCATCAAAACTTAAAATTATCTCATCATTTACTCACTTTCATGCCATCCCAGATGTTTATGACTTTCTTACATCTGCAAAATACAAACAAAGATTTTTAGAAAAATATTTCAGCTCTGTAGGTCCAACTGGAGTCATATGGATTACTTTAATTTTGCCTTTATGTGATTTTTGGAGCTTGAAAGACCTGGTCACCATTCACTTGCATTGTATGGACCTACAGAGCTGAAATATTCTTCTAAAAATCTTTGTTTGTGTTCTGTAGAAGAAAGAAACTCATACACATCTGGGATGGCATGAGGGTGAGTAAATGAGAGAATGTTCATTTTTGGGTGAACTATTCCTTTAAGGTACTAATACATATCCTTTAGGGACAGATAAGTACAAATACATACCGAATGACATGTAAAGGTACAGCGTGTTTACCTTTGAGGATACAATTTTTGCACATTTTCTGTAAATAAACCTTCTTCAGTGGTGGGCTTGTAGAATAACAGATTTCATTTTCAAATACTGCTGCTGCTGTATTGTGTTGTACATTTGACAAATGATGAACTTGATTTCACTTCCATAATCAGAAATATTTCTAAGTGAAACAGGACATGAGAAATGTAGGGTTGGTCTTATTTTATTTTTTTTTTTCATCAGGAATGGAAAGGATCAAGAAAAGAAGAATAAAGCTGGGTTTTTGGAGGAGAGTGGTTGAAAATATAAATGGGATTGGTGAGTATAATGTGCACTGATGAATCAACAGAAACATGTTTCTAATAATGTCAATAATATTGAATCTGTATATTGCCATAGCAACCCTTGATATGTCTACAGGATGTGCTCTCTGACTGGCTCCCTTGACCATAAAAAATGCATATTTTGATCTCCAAAGAGAATCTTATTAAAAACAAACCTCTGTGAGAGCACAGTAGCGGTCACAAATAATTGAGAATGGAATTAAAGAGTAGCACTCAGTGGAAGGCTAAATGCCCTGACCTGTTTTTCTTTAATGTGTTTGAGAGATGAAAGGACCAATCACTGTTTAATTCCCAAGTTTAATAACAGCATACAAAACACTACCTGGTGCATTCTAGAGGAACAGATTCTTATTGTTTCCACTGTTGTGCCAAGGAATAGTTCAGCCAAAAATTATGTTTCAATTAGTTACCTACCCTTTCAGTATGTTATTCCAATCCTATATGCTGTTATTTTTTCCATGGAACACAAAAGTAGAAATTTTTGAAGAACTGTTGCACAGCTCTTACCATACAACCGTAGTTCATTGTTATAGGGCTGTCAAGCTCCAACCAAAAAAAAAAAAAAACAAAACCCATAAAAATACAATTTGACTTACACTTTATATGACTTGCGTTATAATCATAAGTCTTATGAAGCCATTCAATAGGTTTGTTTGAGGAACAGACCAAAATTGAAGTCATAATTCAAAGATAATCTTGCATCACAGATAATCTCCGTTGAAGCTTGCGTCTTGCCCATGTTCATGTCCAGAATTTAAAAAATGGCATGTTGAATTTTGTTACACACACGAAAACCAATGTTGTTTTGGAATCAATAACGTTGCGGTGGCATTTTTGAATCAGTGGCGGTGTAGATTGTCAGTGAATAAGGACTCACACAAAGAGCTTGTATGGCTTCAGAAGTTGGCACTATAGTGCATGAGTTGTATGGACTACTTTACAGTTTGATGCTTTTTTCATGCTTTTTTTTTTTGGAGCTTGACAGCACCATGTCACTATGAACCGTCATTATATCACAAGTTCAAATGATTCGGTAGCTAGTTTGCCATAAAGCTAATTTGCATGTTAACATTTTCAGTAGCGAATTTGCCATGAACGCTCAATTTTCGTAAGTGCTAACAATCACCACGTTTACATGCACTTAAGAAAGCGGGTTATTGGGGCCTGGGTAGCTCAGTGAGTATTGACTCTGACTACCACACCTGGAGTTCGCAAGTTCGATTCCAGAGCGTGCTGAGTGACTCCAGCCAGGTCTCCTAAGCAACCAAATTGGCCCGGTTGCTAGGGTGGGTAGAGTCACAAGGGGTAACCTCCTCGTGGTCGCTATAATGTGGTTCTCGCTCTCGGTGGGGCGCGTGGTGAGTTGTGCGGATGCCACGGAGAATAGCGTGAAGGCTCCACACGCGCTATGTCTCCGCGGTAATGAAACATTATGTAAATGAGAATGCTGATTTCCTTACACCGTTTAAGAGATTAAGAGAAAGCGGTTTAACTCAGCTAGGTTTCTCCCAGAGAAAGCTGCTTATTGTGGCCATGTAAACACATAAGCGGCATTCTAACAGGTTTTTGAGGAGTGTGCATGTGTGTGGAACAGACTGAATAACAAACATCATAGGATGGAGCCCAACAACAAGTCAACAAAACATTTCTGGGAGTACAGTGGGAAAAGCACATACACTATAATTTTTTTTTTTTTTTTAATAATTTTATTTATTTATCACACATTATATGTTTGCACATATACAGTGAAATTCCTTTTTTTTTTTTCACATATCCCAGCTAAGCTGGGGTCAAAGTGCAGAGTCAGCCATGATATGGTGCCCCTGGAGCAGATAGGATCACGGGCCTTGCTCAAGGGCCCAACAGTCTTGGCAGTGCTGGGGCTTGAACCCCCAGTCTTCTGATCAGTAACCCAGAGCCTTAACTGCTGAGCCACAACTGCCCCCTATATCACTATAAAACATACCCATTTATACACACCACTGTAAACTATTGACGGTCCTTCACGTTTATGCACTTGTATGTTAAGGGAATCCCAGAGTTTTACATGAAGGGAAACCCCACTATTGCAATGCAATTGTGCTGCAGGTCATGATAGAAAAGTAAGGAAACAAACACAGCAACAACTCTAGAATATCTGGAAATAAATTGAAGCAATGGGGAATAAAATAGTGAAGTCTTCTTCGGATACAATGTTTGTTATTTACACAAGCATCACGGTGAAATTACGTTGCAGTGGAGAAAGCTGCTTACTAACCCAGCCGCATGTATACAGGAGTAAAGAGTACGCCGCTCATACAATGCATGTAAACCAGAACACTGCTTTCCCACAATATGCCGCTTTCTCGCAATAACACGCTTTCCCTATCTGTCACTCACTCGACGTTGGTGTCGATGTAGTGACACTAGGGGTCACTCTTGGGAGCCTGAGACACCTCTGGTCTTTGATAAAAGGCCATTGAAAATTGGCGAGTGGTATTTGCATGCCACTCCCCCGAACATACGGGTATAAAAGGAGCTGGTATGCAACCACTCATTCAGGTTTTCTCTTCGGAGCCGAACGGTCATGCTCACTGAGCTGAATACTACTGTTCATTCACCTCTGCTGGATCTGACGGCGCATTTCAGCGGCTTCTCCCTCCTCTGCACTGGTGCACTGCAGAGAACGCCCCATGGCGCTTCGACAGAAAAACTAGAGAGTATATTTTCTGAAAGAGCTTTTTTCCCCTCTAAAAGAGTATATTTCTCTAAAAAAGCGTACACACGGAACATCTTTTTAAAGACGCGTCTTTTTAAAGATGCTTTTCCGATTGTGTGTTATTCCTGGTTGTGCTCGTTATCTCTCACCTTCTAACGGTCACGATCACTGTTGTTCGTGGATGGTCATGTTCTCATTGCGAGAATATGTCCATGGCAATGTTGCGGTAGCGGCTCGCCTTTGTAAGAAAGCGAGCCACCCCAGAGGCTCCCGCCTCGGTCCTTTTACCCACGGGTTTGAGGCCAGCGTGGCTAGCACTGGGGGCGATTTGGGGACCCCAATGGGACCGCCTCCGCCGGGTATCCCCCCGCGGACCTCCCATTCCCCAGCACGCTCGTCTGCCCCGATCGGGCTTCCGGGTGAGTCCGCCGGCTCGTCTCACGGCGAGTTCGACCTCTTATTCGGAGCCCGCGAAAGTGATGAGCTCTCGAGCGCAACATTGGAGAGCGGGCTCATCCAGTCAGAAGCCTCAGCTGGGCTCCTCCCTTCGGGGTCGATCGCCCAGTCACAGGCTGACGCGGAGATGATGACATGCTTTCCCGGGCAGCCGCGAGCGTCGGTTAGATTGGATTTCACCGCTCTTCCCTGAACCCTCGCGGCTCGGTGATTGGTTCCTGGGCTCGCGGCGCCGCTCAAAGCCACGCCCCGCCCCGTTCCTTTCTTCCCGGAAGTGCATGAAGAGCTGACAAGGTCGCGGGAGGCACTTTTTACTGCCCGGTCCCGATCTTTTCAGCTTCCCCGCTCTCACTACCCTCGATGGTGGGGTGGCCAAGGGTTATTCGGCAATCCCCCGGTGGATAAAGGCGCACGTGGTGCACCTATGCCCGCAGAGTGCCGCCACCTGGCGCAGGTGCCCAAAGCCCCCGTCCAAGGCCTGTAGGTTTACGTCGTCTCTGACGGCCAAGGCCTACGGTGCCGCTGGACAAGCCGCCTCCGCCCTGCACGCCATGGCTCTCCTGCAAGTCCGCCAAGGCGCTAAAGGAACTGCACGAGGGTAGTTCCACCCCGGGATTGATGCAGGAACTGCGCTCGGGGACCGACCACGCTCTCCGAGTGACGGAGGTCACGGGGTGGTCTCTCGGGCAGACGATGGCCACACTAGTGGTCCAGGAGCACCACCTTTGGCTCAACCTGGTCGAGATGGGTGAGGCCAATAAGACACAATTCCTTGCTGCCCCCATTTCCCAGGCGGGCCTATTCGGTGACACTGTCGAGGACTTTGCCCAGCAGTTCTCGATGGTAGAGCAGTAGATGGATGCTAGCCGGCTTATCCTGCCCCGGCGCGGCTCAAGATCCCGCACCCCTTCTACTCATCGCCAAGGGCGTCCCCCTGCGGTGACTGCACCGGCTCCGCTGCAGCCCGCCCAGAACCCGGGAAAGGATTGAGACGGGCAACCCAGGGACAACGAAACCCGCTGCTCTGGAGCTGGTAAGCAGATCTTCATCTTTTTGTTACCTTTTGCATTTAATTGCGCTGAATGCCCAAGTGGCTGCAGTACTCAAGAGCTCAGCAAGAGTGGTTTCCTTGTTCCCTGGGTCACGTATCCGGTGTGTACGGCTGGCATCATGACCACCGTCCACCACTCCATTTGGCAGGTTGACGCTCCAGCGGCAGTCTCCCGCCCTGAGCGCCCAGCTGTGGCACAAATCCGCCCCCGATGTGACAGTCTCCACGGGTCACGAGGACAGGCCTCTTCCTCCCCCGTCCCAGGCTGTTCCGGGGGTGGTCACAAGGAGCCAGGTAAGTGCTTCGATGTCCTCGGACTCAGCACGGCCACGACGTGGTGTGGCACCTCGAGCTCAGCCCCGCCGCGAGGCCCCACCTGCCGGTACATCCGATGACATTGTCCCTGTGGTCCCCCTTGTGCGGAACTTGGACGCATGGCTTGCGCCTTCTAGTCCGTCACGAGGGCTGGTCCAGACCGTCTGACTCGGCTACGCGATTCACTTCGCCGGGCATCCGCCCAGGTCCGGCGGTGTCCACTTCACCTTGGTGAAAGACGAAAACGCTGCTACCTTGCGCGGAGATCGCTACCCTCCTACGGAAGGACGCGATAGAACCTGTCACTCCAGCCGAGATGAAGAAAGGGTTTTACAGCCCCTACTTCATTGTACCGAAAAAAGGCGGTGGGTTGCGGCCAATCTTGGACCTGCGAGTACTGAACCGGGCTTTACACAGACTCCCGTTCAAGATGCTGACGCAAAGACGCATTCTAGCGAGTGTCCGGCTTCAAGATTGGTTCGCGGCGGTAGACCCGAAGGATGCGTACTTTCACGTCTCAATCCTTCCTCGACACAGACCCTTCCTGCGGTTCGCGTTCGAGGGTCAGGCGTATCAGTACAAAGTCCTCCCTTTCGGCCTGTCCCTGTCTCCTCGCGTCTTTACGAAGATCGCAGAGGCTGCCCTTGCCCCGTTAAGGGAGGTGGGCATTCGCATTCTCAACTATCTCGACGACTGGCTAATCTTAGCTCACTCTCGAGACGTGTTACGCGCACACAGGGACCTGGTGCTCTCACACCTCAGCCGACTAGGGCTTCGGGTCAACTGGGAAAAAAGCAAGCTCCTCCCGATTCAGAGCATCTCTTTTCTCGGTTTGGAGTTGGACTCGGTCTCCTTGACGGCGCACCTTACAAACGAAGGCGTTCAAACAGAAAACAGTGGTTCCACTGAAACTTTTTCAGAGGCTCCTGGGGCATATGGCATCCTCGGCTTGATGCATATGAGGCCGCTTCAGCACTGGCTCCAGACTCGAGTCCCAAGATGGGCATGGCGCCACGGGACACACCGCGTGGCCATTACGTCGGTCTGTCACCATCTTTTCAGCCCTTGGACTGACCTCTCGTTTCTACGAGCAGGTGTTCCCCTAGAACTGGTCTCCAGGCGCATCGTGGTCACAACAGATGCCTCCAAAACGGGCTGGGGCGCTGTTGGCAATGGGCACGCAGCCGCCGGCCTCTGGACGGGTCCGCGGCTGCGTTGGCACATCAACTGCCTCGAGTTACTGGCAATTCTGCTCGCCCTGCGGAGGTTCCGGCCGTTGATCCAGGGCAAGCACGTGCTAGTTCGGACAGACAGCACGGCAGCGGTAGCATATGTCAACCGCCAAGGCGGTCTGCACTCCCGCTGTATGTCACAACTCGCCCGCCGTCTCCTCCAACGGGGTCAGCAGCACCAAGTCGCTGCAAGCCACTCACATCCCGGGCAACCTCAACACTTCGGCGGATGCGCCGTCACAACAGGTTACCCTCAAGGGAGAGTGGAGACTCCACCTTCAGGTGGTCCAGCTGATTTGGAGTCGATTCGACAGGCACAGGTGCACCTGTTCGCCTCCAAGAATCCTCCCCAATGCCCGCTCTGGTACGCCCTGACCAAGGCCTTCCTCGGCATAGACACGCTGGCACACAGCTGGTCCCCTGGCATTCACAAATATGCATTTTCCCCCAGTGAGCCTGCTCGCACAGACCCTGTGCAAGGTCAGGGAGGACGAGGAGAAGGTTGTCCTGGTAAGCACCCTACTGGCCCATCCAGACGTGGTGCTCGGACCTAATTTCTCAGGGAAGGGGCACCATCCGGCACCCGTGCCCAGACCTCTGGAATCTCCATGTCTGGCCCCTGGACGGGACGCGGAAGACCTAAGCTGTCTCCCACCTGCGATGGTAGGCATGTTCACTCATGCCTTTAAGTGGCGTCTGTTCACTAAGTGGTGTTCTTCCCGTCGGGAAGACCCCCAGAGATGCGCAGTCAGATCAGTGCTTTCCTTCCTGCAAGAGAGGTTGGAAGGGAGGCTGTCCCCTTCCACCTTGAAAGTGTACGTTGCTGCCATAGCAGCACACCATGACGCAGTCGACGGTAAGTCCTTAGGGAAGCATGATCTGATCATCAGGTTCCTAAGAGGCGCCAGGAGGCTGAATCCCTCCAGGCCCCACCTCGTTCTCTCATCGGACCTCTGTAGTTTTTCAGGGTCTACAGAGAGCCCCCTTTGAGCTTTGCAGTCAGCCGAGCTTAAGGCACTCTCCTTGAAGACTGCCCTCCTGACTGCGCTCACTTCCATCAAGAGGGTAGTTGACCTGCAAGCGTTCTCTGTCAGCGAAACGTGCCTGGAGTTCAGTCCGGGCTATTCTCACGTGATCCTGAGACCCCGACCGGGCTATGTGCCCAAGGTTCCCACCACTCCTTTTAGGGACCAGGTGGTGAACCTGCAAGCGCTTCCCCAGGAGGAGGCAGACCCAGCCCTGTCGTTGCTGTGTCCAGTGCACGCTTTACGCATCTATTTGGATCGCACGCAGAGCTTTAGAGTCTCTGAGCAGCTCTTTGTCTGCTTTGGTGCACAGAGGAAAGGAAGCGCTGTCTCCAAGCAGAGGATCGCCCACTGGCTCATTGACGCCATAACTATGGCATATCTCGCCCAAAACATGCCGCCCCCGTTAGGGCTACAAGCCCATTCTACCCGTGGTGTAGCGGCTTCTTGGGCCCTGGCCAGAGGTGCCTCTCTAACAGACATTTGCAGAGCAGCGGGCTGGGCAACACTCAACGCCTTTGCAAGGTTCTACAACCTCTGGGTGGAACCGGTTTCATCCCTGGTAGTGGCACGCAACACAAGCGGATAAGCCCGGGATAGCCGGCCAGGTGTATCGCTTGCACATAGCGCCTTCCACCTCCTTTTGAGCTGAAGACGTGCGCCGTTAATTCCCAGTAGTGTTCACAAAAGTTGTTCCCTGGTTTACTTCCTCCGAGCCCTGTGGCAGTTGAGTTTTCGGAGACTCGCAACCGGCCCAGTACACGCGCTAACTAAGCCCGGTTCTGGGGTAGGTGCTCCACATGTGGCGGTTCCCTGTAAGGCTAACCCCATGCGATCTATATCTTCTGCTAATTCATTTCCCTGCTGGCAAACTGCGTCTTCCTTGGGCAGAGCCCCTCTGCCCCAGTCTCCATGTTGTAGTAACTCCTCCCCCATTGGGCAGGATCTACCTTGAAGGCTCTCCACATGGTTGGAAAGACCATGTGATGTATTCTTCCACTTAAATACCCCCCCCCTTGGGGCTAGGTGTGGTCTCCGCTGTGTCCTCCCCCCGACTAGACCTGGAGGCCCAGTCGGATAATCCCCCTTCTTTTTTAGGGAGTGGAAAAAGAGAAGGGGAAAGAGGCCACGACTGGGTTAAGCCTGTCTCTATCTCTGGGTAGTCGACTTGTCCCCAAAAAGGGCCGTTCGACACTCATAACTGTGTTGGGGGAGGTTACGTGTCGACCTGGTGTGCTGGCTATGAGGCACACAGCAAGTCTGCCCACCACACACCGCCAGTTCACGTAACACAGTTCAGCCTTGTGGCGTTTTGTATAGGGACCCCTAGTGTCACTACATTGACACCAACGTCGAGTGAGTGACAGATAGGGAACGTCATGGCTACTGGTGTAACCTCCATTCCCTGATGGAGGGAACGAGACGTTGGTCCCTCCTGCCACAACGCTGAACTACACACTGAAATGGCCGGACCTTATATCGGCTTCTCAGCGTAAAACCTGAATGAGTGGTTGCATACCATCTCCTTTTATACCCGTATGTTCGGGGGAGTGGCATGCAAATACCACTCGCCAATTTGCATTGGCCTTTTATCAAAGATCAGAGGTGTCTCGGGCTCCCAAGAGTGACCCCTAGTGTCACTACATCGACACCAACGTCTCGTTCCCTCCATCAGGGAACGGAGGTTACACCAGTAACCATGATGTTCTGGTGTCCATGTAAACGTAGTGAATGAACAATACTTTTACAGCATTTATTAATCTTGGTTGAAGTTAATTTCAACATATAGTAATACATTATTAAAATCAAAAGTTGTATATGTTAGCATTAGTTAATGTAACTAACATGAACTAATGAACAATTGTAATTTTATTAACTAACATTAACAAAGATTAATAAATGTAAAAAATATATTGTTCATTGTTAGTTCATGACACCTAATGCATTAATAAATGGAACCTTACTGTAAAGTGTTACCAATGATTCTTCAAAAAATTTCTGCTGTTGCGTTTCATAAAATACAATTCCAGCATATAGTTTTGGAATGTCATGAGGGTGAGTAAATAATGAAATATATGTTCATTTTTGGATGAACTTGTAATGAACAGGCCATGGAGATGGTGTTAGGATCCATGCGCTGGAAGTTAATTATGAACACAAGCAAACAATCCAAATCGGCAGGCAAATAGAGGTAGTTGTTAAGCAAGCGGTATAATCCAATAAACCAAAAAGGCAGTCCAACAAGTCAAACAAAACAAAGGGGTATCCAAAAGGCAGTAAATCCAGAAAAACAGGCAATGGTCATAACATGAAAACAATCAGCAAAGGCAATGGAAAAACACTTGGTAAGGCAGGGTAAACCGGCAATACTTCGCAAAGTCAAAATGGAACAGCATGGTATTTATATAATTTAAACAGGAAACGGTACAGAGTTAGTATTCAGGAGAGGGCTCCCTCTGGTGGTTGGTAGGAGGGGTAACAACCTTGGATGTTACAGAACTATTCCTTTAAAATTTCTCCTTACGGCTCTGTGTTAAAGTCCAACTGATACGATTATCATAATCTAGTGGATGCCAGTGGCCTGATGTCACGTTTAATGTGTTTTTGTTCATGTTTTGTGTTTCATGTCATGTGATTTCCTGTTCTATAGTCATGTGTCTCCTGGTCATGTGATATCCTGTTTCCCTCCATGTTCATGTGTCTTGTTTTCATTGGTTCATTGTTTGAGTTGCTCATTATCAGTCTTGTCTTTTCATTGGTTTTAGTTTATTAATCTTGTTATCTTGTTTATAGTTCTGTCTGTTCAGTGGTTGTCCTGTCGCCCTTGTCCATGTATTTATACCCTCATGTTTGTCATGGTCCTTTGTCAGGTATTGTTAATGTATCGTTGGTTGTCAAGCCAAGTCAAGCCAAGTCTAGTCCAGTCTAGTTCATGTTTATGTTTCTGTTCACGGTTTGTTGTTTTCACGTTTATGAATAAACTACACTTGGGTCCTTCACATCATCATCGTCTTCGTCTGCCTGTCATTGCCAGCCGACGTTACAGAATACCTGACCCGACAAAATGAACCCAGCGGATATCCTTATACATCTACATCAAGGAAAGTGATCTATAGAAGATTACTTGGAGGACTTCTGCATACTGGCAGACGAGGTAGGCTTTAGTGAGATCGTCCTCAAACACTTCTTTCGTGCAGGCTTGAATGAGCCGATGCACTCCTGGATGCCTGGCAGTTGGAGTACCTTCAATCTGGCTCAATATATCGACCTTGCCCTGCAGATAAGTGGTTCAACTTTCACTGTGGGGGAGGTAGATAATGAGCCAGAGTGCCACGTCACAGCCTCGCCTGAGTCTGCTCCATGCCATGTCACAGCCAGGCCTGAGTCTGCTCCATGCCATGTCACAGCCAGGCCTGAGTCTGCTCCATGCCATGTCACAGCCAGGCCTGTGTCGGCTCCATGCCATGTCACAGCCACGCCTGTGTCGGCTCCATGCCATGTCACAGCAACGCCTGTGTCGGCTCCATGCCATGTCACAGCAACGCCTCAACCTGCTCCATGCCATGTCACAGCAACACCTCAGCCTGCTCCATGTCACAACAATGCCTCAGCCTGCTCCATGCCATGTCACAGCAACACCTGAGCCTGTCACAATAGCTCCTCAGTCTCCTTCATGCCATGTCACAGCCGAACCTCAGTCTGCTCCATGCCATGTCACAGCCAAGGTTCAGTCTGCTCCATGCCATGTCTCAGCCAAGGTTCAGTCTGCTCCATGCCATGTCTCAGCCAAGTCCCAGACTGCTCCATACCATGTCACAAGCAAGCCTCTGCTCCACGGTCCAGGCCCGCCTCTGCTCCACGGTCCAGGCCCGCTTCTGCTTCATGTGCCAGGCCCACCTCCACTCTACAAGCCAGCGCTCACGCCTGCCACGGCCAACGAGTCAGCATCCATGCCTTCCATGGCCAAGTAAGGAGCCGCCCCTAGTGGGGGGATATGTCACATTTAATGTGTTTTTGTTCATGTTTTGTGTTTCATGTCATGTGATTTCCTGTTCTATAGTCATGTGTTTCATGTCATGTGATTTTCTGTTTTATAGTCATGCGTTTCCTGGTCATCTGATATCATGTTTCCCTCCATGTTCATGTGTCTTGTTTTCATTGGTTCATTGTTTGAGTTACTCGTTATCAGTCTTGTATTTTCATTGGTTTTAGTTTTTAGTCTTGTTATCTTTATAGTTCTGTCTGTTCATTGGTTGTCTTGTTACCCTTGTCCATGTATTTATTCCCTCTTGTTTGCCATGATCCTTTGTCAGGTATTGTTAATGTATCGCTGGTTGGTTGTCAAGTCAAGTTAAGCCATGTCAAGTCAAGTCTAGTTCAGTCTAGTTCATGTTTATGTTTCTGTTCACGGTTTTTGGTTTTCACATTTATGAATAAACTGCACTTGGGTCCTTCACATCATCGTCTTCATCTGCCTGTCATTGCCAGCTGACGTTACACCTGACAAGTTTCTATGGTGAAAAGAAGGATTTAATAAAAGGCTTCTCTTTATTCCCATATTTATAGCAAGTTGTCAGCTTTGCCTCTTGTAATTAGGGTTTTACGTTACACAAAATAAGAGCCAGATTAGACCATCACAGGATGGCCACATAAGAGCAAAAAGCTGTTCAATCACTCCTCACAAATCTGCTCTCATCCACTTTCATCTAAGCTCTGTCTGTTTACACAACAGTTTCTCTTTATTTGATCTTTTCCCTGAGTGAAACATTTTGAATAGACCACATTTTAGAGGACAGTGTAACATATTTATAGTTTGTAGTGTTCTTCTTTTCTTTCTTCCTCTTTTCTTTTTGTACACTTTTCTTTCCAGCAATATTTTATGCCATGACCTATGTCTAGAAATAGTCCTAGTATGTGTCATTCTCAAAAGATCATTCAGATTTAATACACTTCAGGCTGTGCTGATAGTCCTTGTAATGATCATCACATATTTCCTCTCACTTCTGTAAAAAATAATCCATTACCATTACCATGAAATTGGTCCCTACAGTTTATGGGCTACATTCCAGGTCTTCTCAAGTCATATGATAGCTTTGTGTAGTAAACAGACTAAAATCTAAGTTGTTTGCCTTCCAGTATATCTTTCAGATGAAACATGCCACCGTTTAATGCTTGTCAATAACCTCAAAAGGTCATTGGTTCTTGCATGTATCAAACTACATTGACATCAAACACCTTACACAAAAAATACTGTATGTCTTCAGAACACTTGGAATATAGCTCACAAGTCATATAAATGTTTTTTTTTTAAATATATTTTGGAGCTTAACAGCATCTGTTCTTAACAGCCTTATTAGCCTGAGAAAAATTGCATGACTGTGCCAACATTTTTGCAAAATGACATTAAGTGGTTTATTACACGTATTGCAGCAGTTCCGATGTGAAATGTCCACTCTGTGGCGCTAAAAGAGAGTAACATTTTCTCCCAAACAGATGAGGTTGTAAGGTTAAAGGGATAGTTCACCCAAAAATTAACACTCTCTCATCATTTACTCATGCCATCCCAGATGTGTATGATTGTCTTTCCTCTGCAGAACACAAACAAAGATTTTTAGAAGAATATCTCAGCATATCTAGGTTCATACAATGCAATTGAATGGGTAACAAAATTTTGAAGGTCCAGAAAGCATATAAAGGCAGCATAAAAATTATCCATAAGACTCCAGTGGTGAAATCCACATCTTCAGAAGAGATATGATAGGTGTGGGTGAGAAACAGATCAATATTTAAGTCATTTTTTACTCAAATATCCACTTTCACTTTCACATTTTTCTTCTTTTGTTTTTGGTAATTCACATTCTTTGTGCATATCGACACCTAGTGGGCAGGAAGGAAACTTTATAGTAAAAAAGGACTTAAATATTGATCTGTTTTTCACCCACACCTATTATATCACTTCTGAAGACATGTATTAAACCTCTGGAGTCTTATGGAATACCTTAATGTTGACTTTATGTGCATTTTGGAGGTTCAAAATGTTGGTCACCATTCACTTTAATTGTGAGGACCTACAAAGCAGATATATGTTTATAAAAATCTTAGTTTTGTTCAGTAGAAGAAAGGAAGTCATACACATCTGGGATGGCATGATGGTGAGTAAATGATGAGCATTTTCATTTTTTGGTGAACTCTCTGTTTAATGCTCTATTGAGTTTTAAATAAACAAAAATGACCTCCCTACCCTTAATCTTAAACCTAACCGGTAGTCATAAAAAGCCTTTGTAATTCAAGTATAACGCTCACAAACAAGCTTGTAAACGTGGTTGGTTATATAATGCAAATGTTAAAATCTATCACCTTACAAATCATGCACTATCATAAAAGTGTTTAGATGTGATGTCTGATTTTTAGTGCAAGGGAATAAAAGTAATTGTTGTTGTATGCAATATACATTACTGGCAAAACACAGTAACAACATTTTGTCCAAATTGAGTCATGTAGCGGCCCTAGTGTTGATTTCACCAGGAAACTGCCAAGTGCAACAAGCCATGTAAAATCATTTAGAAAAACATTTAGGTAGCTTAGGTACCATGATTCTATGATACCAGATTGGTTCTCGGTCACTTTCATCATATGGAAAAGAGTGGCAAGAGTATTCAACATGAGGATGAGTAAATAATTTTTCGATGAACTATTCTTGGCAAATGTTAAAAAGACTTACTGTGAGTACTCAAAAAAAAAATAAAAAAAAAAAAATGAGTCTTAATAATTACTGAGCTTTTACAGTCCTGGGGGTAAAGCTCAGATTATGCACTTTGAGAAAATGGGGATTTTAAAATGCAAACACTCAGATAACAAATGTCAATAGATAGACAATAGTGATTAATTTAAGGAAAATTAGGGTAAATTAATTTATAAATGCTTAATCATCTATGAGAAACTTCCATTATACATTCATGTGACACCCTTCATGACACTACAAAATGAGCTGCATTTCAGCAGATGACCTTGTCCACCAACTTTAAGTATCGTTTTATTTACAAATCTAAATTCTAAATTTTATTTAAATCTATTTAAAAATAACTCTTAGCCATGGTATTTTTGTTTGCACTTTGAGGTTGGTGTTCTACTAGAGTAATTCATGTGAGCGCAGCTTTGCATATTGCTATTCAGAAGTACAATGCATTATTTTCAGGTTTTCAGATTAGGATTCTCTTGACAGAGAGAGCCAAAAGTAGGCTTTACATCCCCATTTACTCAAAAAATATACAGTAAGATGTTTTCCTGAAAAAGGTCCATCCTGAGAACAAAGCATTTTATTTTATTTATTTATTTATTTTTTTTTTAATCATTTTTGAGCTTGGTAGAATCATTTTAGTGACAGTACAGTAGTGAATGCCCTTGCACATTGTTTGTTGAACTCTGTGTGGAAATCTGGGCAAGTAAAAGCTCACTATCTTTATTCCACCAACATATATTGCTGAATTACATACTGGTACAGATTCAAACCTGGAGAGGAAAAATAATAATCCAAGTAGTGTGAAACTTTTTCCTATTTTCCTCAAAGTAAGTCACAATTTAAGAAAAAAAAAAATTCATATATCGAAAGGTCAGATGCTTGACCTCGGTGGAAGCAGGTCAGAAGCAAAGTCAAGCTGTTACCACAGTGATAGCAAAATGGAATATGACAGGCAAAAACAAAAGTATCCATGAAAAATGGCTGACTGGGAAAAAAACAACCCTTCAAGCCCATCTGAAGAAAGTAAAACAATATCATAGCAATTCCATTTCTGAAATTAAACTGCCTGCCTGAACCATTTTCATGAGAAAGATACAATCTTGAGAGCATGTGTCCTGAGAAAAGGTCATTGATTACACTTGGCACTCAAACTCCATTCGTCCCTCTATAAAAATGCACTGTTCTGTGAAAGTTATTATCTTTAGTTTCAGTGATCTTGGCTCCACCCATCTCCATGGCTAAACAGGTTGCTAAATCTGGCCTGCGGTAATCATTTGGGGTTTAAAATCTGAAAACAATGAGCTTGACCTATATTATAACTTGAGTTTTTATATAAAATAAAGTGAGGCAACATTCTTGACACAAGTACAGCATTAATTAATCATACTACTAAAAGCAAGCCTTTGTTCTAATCATAGTGCTGAGCTGTGAACTTGTATTAAAGATCAAGGCGCCATTGCCTCCTCGGTCTAGTTATAGTGCATACCCTTCTATCTCATTAAAGTTATGTTGTCTAATTGCAACCGGGGTCTTTTGTAAAAGAACGCATTGAACGTCCAGGAGAACCGTAGTCTCAACCTCCACTGACTGTCTTATGCATATTGTACACAGAACTGGAAAACACATTTTGAGAGTCGGGGTGCATGTTTTTATCAGTCTGATGGGGAACAAAATCATGTTTGAAATGCTACTGATGACTAACTAATCACTGAATTTGCAGATTAGCACAAGGTTCGTGGCTTGAAATCTTTTAAAGATATTCAGTGTTATTTATTTATTTATTTTTTTTTTTTTTCAGGCACTTAGTGGCAAGTAAACTAGATATTCACAAGCAGAACTGTATATTCTGTTTTGTTTACTGTCTGTGATATAATCAGTACTTATTGCTTTTGGATGGACAGTAATTGTACACAGTCAACCTGGTGTCATAGAATCATGTTACTAAAACAATTTTTTTTGTGGGTCGTTGTACACATTGTGACAGTTTCCTGGTGAAATGAACACTAGAGGACCTACAACCATTACTTTTATTCACTTTCACAAATACAAGAGTAAAACGGCAGATCATAAGCGCTTACTTTTCGCTCTGTTCCTCACATAATGCTATCTTATGACATCAAGACACTTAGCAGTAGACACTTATAGTGCATGACTTGTAAGCTAATACATTTTAACGTTTGCATTACATAACCAAATTGGGCAATTGTTCAACCTCATCTCTTTGGGGAACATTTAACTTGCTTTTAACACCAAACAGTGGACATTTCACCTTGAAACTGCTGCAAAACAGTAAGTCTCATGAAAAAAAAGTGCAAACATAGCCAAAGTCACATATGTATTCAGAGCTTTACATTAACTTTTTGGCTTACTGGCCACTGTGGCTAGTGGTATTCCAAATTCACTAGCCATTCAGCATTTTCACAAGCCAAAATCCCCAGCCCTACAAAAAGTGATAAAGGTAACTGGACACTGTAACTGCATGCATTTCTTTGGACATTTTATTTGAACTACAATGATATAAGTTTAGCAGGATGCAGGCCTAATTATTTAAGTCACCTTTATATCTGAAGGCAAACATGGCCAGTTAGAACAGCAGTAGGATACAACAGTGACAATCGGACCATAGATGGCTCCACATTATTACTGTGGTTAGGCTAATGTTGATAGTCTTTCTTAAAAAATTAACTATAGTATTTGAAAAGATTAATAGCCAACACATTTAGAAACCTTTAACTACAACTTTCAAAAAGAGATGTTAGATTGATTAAACTCAAGTCACTATTAACTTTCATTGCAACTTTAAAAGGAAAAAACTTTAATCTTTTCCATTCATGGAAGAAAGAAAGCCCTTTGGATTTGGACCAAGACAAAAGGTAAGAAAATTATGTCATTATAATATTAATAAATTAAGTCATATTATATATATATTCCCTAATTGATTTAATATGCATCCATACCAGATACCAGTTACTGTTGCTGCATTAAAAACATTTTAGTTTGGATGATGATGTGTATTTTAAAAACCTTGTAATCTATGTTGTCTCTTTACCCTGTCAGTACTGTTTAATGTCAGGGCTGTCTGGCAGTTTGAGAGGTTCGACTTCTCTCAGTAGAATTCAAATGCATCACATCAGTTTTATAGTCTCTGCTGGCCGCCGTGATATCGAAGCCCGACTGAATCACACAAGTTTTGCTCTGAGTTGAGCTCTGGCTCTATCTCTGGAGCACACTGATGTGCGCTGCGGCAGTTCATGCGAAAGTAAACTTACTTTGCCCCACGAAGATGCATGTGTCAGATGTGAGAAGCATATTTAGGTTACTGCTTATAAAGCACTGAACGCAAGATTAATACAATTAAATTTGGTTTGTCTGCGGCCACCCGGCAAAGTGGCTTGTAAGGGTGACTTGAGTTACCCGCCGAACCAGATTTCTACCCGCATTTGGCGGGTTGGCAGGTGTTAATGTCAAGCCCTGTATGTATTTACAAAATTTATATATGCAATATATATTACTGGCAAAACACAGTAACAACATTTTCCAAATTGAGTCATAACTGAAATTGGGTCTCTAGAGACTCATTTTCAGTCTTAAACTCAAAATGTGCTTCATGTCCTAGTCTCGCGTAGCCAGACCTATAACTGCAGCATAGGTCTGGGGTCTATAGATGCTTCAATTGGCCATGAACTACCCATTTAGACAGGACAAGTCATCTAACTAATATGTCAAATGACTAATAACAGTCGATTTTGTCATTATGGGGTGTTTAGGGGCAGGGTTATCAGAGATGCATCATACCATAATAAAAGACAGATGTGCCTCAAACGAAAAATGTAATATCTTAAATAGATTTTATGTCACTAACTTGACAAACGTGGGCAAATTATGTAATTATTTCATCCTCAAAAGCACTCATTCTATCAATGCTGAACCTTGTGAACAGCTTCCAGGTGGACTGATATCTAGCTTTGGTGGTTAGATCAAGTAGAAATAGCTCCTTAACATAACAATTGCAGGTTACCACTTTTTACAGTGATTCTGTGACAGACGGGTTTGGCTCAACTATCCTCATATTCAGAGAAAACTAAGTGTAAAAATTTTATAATGAAAATTTGGCTGGAAAAACAAACTTTGAAGCCATTTTCTTAGTTTCTGTGTTGCCGTAGTTACTGCATTCTGCTTTTGTGGGGCAGGATTCAACAGCAAATAGCAAGAGAAAAACACTTCAGATTTCATAAGCCATCTCAATGCAAGAAACAATACAAAATGATATGGCTAATTTGACTGTACCAACCTATTTTCAAATGTATTTTTATTTAATGATCATTAAGTGGAGACTTAGAAGTATTGAGAAAATATTTTTTACACGTCTTTCCTTAATTGTACCTGCCATTATTGCCGTGAGTGACTCACACAATCGTCAAAGTGGGAAAATGAACTAGTAAGCTCTGGCACTGTTGTGTCAGCCACTATGATCAATGTTGGATGAAAAGCGCAAATTGATTTGCACGTAAGTGTGAGTGCCGATTGCGCACGTAATTAAGCTTTTTCCGCTTTTAGATGCGAGTTATAATGCCATAATAATATAATAGATAATCATCACAAACCCTAACAGGTGCCACATGACAACTTATATTGCTTGATGTCACAGTAAAAACATGAGTGGAGAGTATGTGACTGGTGGCTGAGATCAAGCTTGGGTGAGGAACATGGTCACCATGGAAACAATGCCACATGACAAGCTCATGTAGAACATGGTGGAACAGCTATTGTCTCTTGAAAGACTGACAACTGAATTTTAACATTTGCAGTTACACATATACACATTTACATACAGTATATATACACTTTATGACACACAAAATGTTAATCACATTTGCCATGTTAATCCAATGTCACTGACTCGACCACCCAAGGCACCTGGAAACTTTTGCCTTTAACAAGCACGTAATGGCATGGCGCTGGACTTGTTTTAACAGGACACATTGACCAGGAAATATAAAATGGCACTCTATAGCTGTGTCCGAAACCGCTCCCTATCCACTAAATAGTGCACTATTTCGGGTGTCAGCCATTTTGTAGTGGTGTAGTCCCTACATCTCATTCCCTACATTTGTTCACTCATTCTTAACCACAATGCAGTCTGATTTAGAGGGTACATACGATGTACACTCTCCGACCCCTATTTCCCATAATCCCATAATCCAACACGGAGAGTGCATAATCCATTTTTGCAAATGGCGGACGCAAACACCGGAGGCGGCAACTTTTACAAATGTAAGTAATTATTTTATTAATAAAAAATACATCTGTATCAAGATATATCATAGTAAGATTATACATATTGATGGATTATTTTTTGAGTGGCCACTAACTCTGCTTAAATGCAAATTTTGACTCGTAACTAGCAAGGGTAATTTTTACGGTCGAGATTTCACGCAGCAATTATAATTTGTTGGATTGTTCACATAAATTATTTATCACATGTAACTACTGTATTCGCATACATTTTAGAAAATAATGTACCGAAGATTTTCTATTGTTTTAGGGACAGATGAAGATGTAACGCGTCTCATAATGAGCAGAATGGCCAATGGGCATCTCTTCTCTGGGCGCAGGAACGTAGCCCAGCTTGGATGGGAGTGAGTTTGAAGATTACGTTTCCTCAGGAATGAGTAGAGTTCAGTTTCAGTTGATGTCTAATTAGTAATATTTAAATCATTACGTTATATGCACTACAGAACTGTACTGAAAGATTTGGGTTTGCTTGGTGTGGTAACCCCTGCCAAAGCTGCCAAAAAGTGGGAAAACCTGAAGAAAACCTACAAGGTAAATTCATCTTTATAATACATATAGTTCTGCTTGTAAAATTACATCCTTTGCAGCACCTGCAAGATATTTTTTTAATGATGCATAAAAGTAGCTTTTCTTTTTTTAGTACTGCATTAATGAAGCTATTTGATATTACAGATATGTACATACATTCCACAAATCCAGATCATAACCAAATTTACAAATTATCCTGTTAAAAAGTTTACAAGCCCTTGGTTTTTAATATCATGTGTCCTCCTTCAGGGTCAATGACTGTAGCCTTTTGTGATGTTTGTGCACAGCACTTCTCGTTTGATCTCTCAACCACAGTGGCTGATCCAGCTTTGCCACTCAGGACAACTGAGGGGCTCATACTCAACTATTACAAAAGGCTACAAACAACCATTTATGCTTAAAGAGGCAAAAATGAATAACAAAGACTTTTTAAAGTATTTAATTATTATTTTCTAATGGAGTATACTTCAGTATCTGTTATACAGTACTGAATAAAAAAAACAAAACATAAATTTTTTGTTTTTGCTAATTGTAAAGAAAAACTCTTAAAGATTCTATAAGTGGTATGTAAATTTGAGCACAGCTATACAGTATTTTTATTCAGTGCTGTTCAAAAGTCTTAGGCACATTAGTTGCTTCACAAAAACATATGTCTTAAGGCAAGTTATTTTATTCTGCTTAGTGTTTTAATTGGAAATATACATTTTAGACTATAGTAGTATACTCACCATCATGCATTGAATTACAGGAATAGTTTACCCAACAATGATCATCTGTAGTAATTCTCTCATCATTTCCTCACCCTTATGTCATCTCAAACTCCTATGACTTTCTTCCACAAAATTCAAACAAAGATATTTTAATGGAAATATGACGTCTGTTTGTTCACACAATGCAGGTGAATGGTGACCAAATCTTTTAGCTCCATAAAGGAAGCATTAAGGTAATACATATGTTCCCTATCTGTCACTCACTCGACATTGTGTCGATGTAGTGACACTAGGGGTCACTCTTGGGAGCCCGAGACACCTCTGGTCTTTGATAAAATGCCAATGAAAATTGGCGAGTGGTATTTGCATACCACTCACCCAGACATACGGGTATAAAAGCAGCTGGTATGCAACCACTCATTCAAATTTTCTCTTCGGAGCCGAACGGTCAATGCTCACTGAGCTGAATTCCTACAGCTGTTCATTCACCTCTGCTGGATCTGACGGCGCATTTCAGCGGCTTCTCCCCCCTCTGCACTGGTGCACTGCAGAGAACGCCCCTGGGTGCTTCGGCAGAAATAAAAGAGTATATTTCTCTAAAAGAGTATATTTCTCTAAAAGAGCGGCACACATGGTACGTCTTTTTAAAGACGTGTCTTGAGCTGGTAAGCAGACCACTCCATCCCCCGGTGGAGGGCCGGGGGGAGAATCTTTTGATACTTTTGCATTTAATTGCGCCACATGCCCAAGTGGCTGCGGTACCCAAGAGTTCATCAAGAGTGGTTTCCTTGTTCCCTGGGTCACATACCCAGTGTGCACGGCCGTCATCACGACCACCGTCCACCACTCCATTTTGGCAGGTTTGGCGCTCCAGCGGCGGTCTCCCCGCCCCTGAGCGCCCAGCTGTGGCACAAATCCGCACCCGATGTGACAGTCTCCACGGGTCACAAGGACAGGCCTCTTCCTCCCCTGTCCCAGGCTGTTCCGGGGGTGGTCACAAGGAGCCAGGTAAGTACTTCCATGTCCCTGAACTCAGCACTGCCACGACACGGTGTGGCACCTCAGGCTCCGCCCCACCGTGAGGCCCCACCTGCCGGTACGTCCGACGAGATTGTCCCTCCGGCCAAGATGAAGAAGGGATTTTACAGCCCTTACTTCGTTGTACCGAAAAAAGGCAGTGGGTTGCAACCAATCTTGGACCTGTGAGTACTGAACCAGGCTTTACACAGACTCCCGTTCAAGATGCTGATGCAAAGACGCACTCTAGCGAGTGTCCGGCGTCAAGATTGGTTCTCGGTGGTAGACCTGAAGGACGCGTAGTTCCACGACTCGATTCTACCTCAACACAGACCCTTCCTGCGGTTTGCATTCAAGGGTCGGGTGTATCAGTACAAGCTCCTCCCTTTCGGTCTGTCCTTGTCCCCTCACGTCTTCACGAAGGTCGCAGAGATAGCCCTTGCCCCGCTAAGGGAAGTGGGCATTCGCATCCTCAACTATCTCGACGATTAGCTAATCCTAGCTCACTCTCGGGATGTGTTGTGTGCACACAGGGACCTGGTGCTCTCGCACCTCAGCCGACTAGGGCTTTGGGTCAACTGGGAAAAGAGTAAGAGCAGGTCCCCAGGTGCATCGTGGTGATGACAGATGCCTCCAAAACGGGCTGGGGTGCTGTATGCAACGGGCACGCAGCCGCCGGCTTATGGACAGGCCCGCAGCTGTATTGGCACATCAACTGCCTCGAGTTGCTGGCAGTTCTGCGCGCCCTGCGGAGGTTCTGGCCATTGATCCAGGGCAAGCACGTGTTAGTTCGGACAGACAACATGGCAACAGTAGCATATGTCAACCATCAAGATGGTCTGCGCTCCCGTTGTATGTCACAACTCGCCCACCATCTCCTCCTCTGGAGTCAGCAGCACCTCAAGTTGCTGCGAGCCACTCACATCCCGGGCGACCTCAACACTGCAGCGGATGCGCTATCATGGCAGGTTACCCTCAGGGGAGAGTGGAGACTCCACCCTCAGGTGGTCCAGCTGATTTGGAGTCGATTTGGGCAGGCACAGGTAGGCCTGTTCACCTCCCAAGAATCCTCCCACTGCCCACTCTGGTACGCCCTGACCGAGGCACCTCTCTTAGACGCGCTGACACACAGCTGGCCCCCTGGACTTCGCAAATATGCTTTCCCCCAGCAAGCCTACTGTGCAATGTCAGGAAGGACGAGGAGCAGGTCATTCTGGTAGCACCCTTCTGGCCCACCCAGATGTGGTTCTCAGACCTCACACTCCTAGCAACATTCCCCCCTGGCAAATTCCCCTGAGGAAAGACCTTCTTTCTCAGGGATGGGGCACCAGCTGGCACCCACGACCAGACCTCTGGAATCTCCATGTCTGGCCCCTGGACGGGACGCGGAAGAGCTAAGCGGTATACCACCCGCGATGGTAGACACGATCACTCAGGCTAGGGCCCCCTCTACGAGGCGCCTGTATGCCTTTAAGTGGCGTCTGTTCGCTAAGTGGTGTTCTTCCCAACGTGAAGACCCCCAGAGATGCGCGGTCGGTTCGGTGCTTTCCTTCCTGTAGGAGAGGTTGGCAGGGCGCCTGTCCCCTTCCACCTTGAAGGTGAATTTAGCCGCTATAGCAGCACACCATGACACAGTGGACGGTAAATACTTAGGGAAGCACGACCTGATCATCAGGTTCCTGAGAGGCGACAGGAGGTTGAATCCCTTCAGACCACGCTTCGTTCCCTCATGGGACATCTCTGTAGTTCTTCAGGGTCTACAGAGAGCCCCCTTTGAGCCTTTGCAGTCAGCTGAGCTTATGGCACCCTCCTGACTGCGCTCACTTCCATCAAGAGGGTAGGAGACCTGCAAGTGTTCTCTGTCAGCAAAATGTGCCTGGAGTTCGGTCCGGGCT
Organism: Myxocyprinus asiaticus; assembly: GCF_019703515.2. Lineage (NCBI taxonomy): Eukaryota > Metazoa > Chordata > Actinopteri > Cypriniformes > Catostomidae > Myxocyprinus > Myxocyprinus asiaticus. The sequence goes on from NC_059361.1 coordinate 36,413,053, forward strand.
ACTCTCACGTGATCCTGAGACCCTGACTGGGCTATGTGCCCAAGGTTCCCACAACCCCTTTTAGGGACCAGGTGGTGAACCTGCAAGTGCTGCCCCAGGAGGAGGCAGACCCAGCCCTGACGTTGCTGTGTCCGGTGCACGCTTCACGCATCTATTTGGATCGCACGCAGAGCTTTAGAGTCTCTGAGCAGCTCTTTGTCTGCTTTGGTGGACAGCGGAAAGGAAGTGCTGTCTCCAAGCAGAGGATCACCCACTGGCTCATTGATGCCATAACTATGGCATATCACGGCCAGAATGTGCCGAGACTGCTTATGTAAAAATGTATAGTGAAAAAGGAATAATTTTTTTCTCTTCTAATCAAAAAGCTATTAGAAAGTCTTACGCATAATCTTTTTGCCGCATTTATGCCTAGCATTGTATGGAGATAAACAGATCATATCTCTAAAATATTTTATTTGTGCTCCGTGGAAGAAAGTCATACAAGTTTGAGACCACTTAAGGGTGAGTAAATGAAGAGCGAATTATAATTATTGGGTGAACTATTCCTATAAACCCATACTGAACGACTTTATGCTGTCAGAACCATTTTGTATGGAAATGGCATGTATCTCTGTAAGATATATCATTCTCTTCTAAATCATTTTTAGGCGCTAAGGAAGCCACCCACTGGAGTTGGGACTGAATCGGGGGAATCCACTGCAGGAACATGGAAGTGGTACAACCTCATGGATGAGGCAATAGGTGGGAGGCCATCCATCCAGCCTCCCATCCTAATTGCCTCAGAGGAAAACTCCATTGTTGCTGCAGTGAGTTCCCCTGATTCAGTACCAGAGGAGCCAGAGCAGGAGGACATGAGAGGGAGTGGAGATGCAGGGCCAGCAAAGAGACAGAGAAGGAACTCAGTGCTAGATTTTTTAGAGAGTGGCTGAGAGGGCAGAGGAGAGAATGAGAAGAGAAGATATGAGGGAGGAGAGACTTCTCAATTCTTGAAAAAAATTGTTGAAAATTCAAATATTTTATTTAGAATAAAAAGTTTGATTTGAGTCATGTTTGCTCTTTTTTTCACAAATACCCTACATCCTTATTCATATTTTAACTACATAACAACTAGATGTTTTTATAAATGATCATGATGTTGTAGGGCTGGAGGAAGATCATCAAAATCTGGGGCAGAGACGGCTGCAGATAAGTGGTCTCTCATATGTTCACCACTCTGCGGGTCTGTTATGTGCTGATCATCAGGATCATCGTTGTTTAGTTGGCCTTCTTCTGGCTCCGTGATGTCACCATTTGTGATGCAGATGTTGTGCAGTACAGCACAACAAGCTATGACCTCTGGAGCAAAGACTGGCTTAACTTCAAGGGCCTTGAAAAAGATGGATTGCCATTGTGTTTTCAAATTGCCAAATGATCTCTCAATTATGGACCGAGCTTTTGCATGGTGGGAGTTGAAATGACGCTGACTTGCATTCTGGAGTGGCTCTCTGTATGGTGTAATAAGAGAGATTGGGTGGCTAAGGCAGGGGTAACCTCCATCTCCTAAAATGTGGTATCCCTCTGGTGGGTACAGTGCCTTAGTGTAGATTGGGCTGTTCTTGAGCACTCTGGAGTCATGGACAGATCCGGGATAACCCACAAAAATGTCCAGGTATTTTCCTTGGTGGTCACAGAGTGCTTGTAGCTGGATGGAATAAAACAACTTTCTGTTTAAGTAGCACATAGAATCAGCAGATGGTGGCTTGATTCTAATGTGACAGCCATCAATGCTACCAGCAACTGCGCCAAAGACAGGACTGCCAGCCAGGTTTGCAAAGCCAGCACTGATTTCCTCAAGCTCCTGCAGAGATGGGAAGTGGATTACTCTGTTTGATCTGGAGGATCTTTTTTGTGTCCCTGTGAACAATCATGTGCACTGTCGAACGGGGTATGTCAAATGCTCTGCAAACAACCCGGTAAGAAGTTGCACTTGCCAGCCAAAATGTAAAGACCATCCGTGGTCATGATCCTCATGGAAGGTGGTAATAAGGTAGGTCAGGGTTTGTCTGTTAAGCCTAAAATCTGGCCTCAGGTCACTTGTCCCATCCAGGTACAACCTGAGCACACAGTAAGGAGTTGGGGTCCCAAACTAAAAAAAAAAAAAAATACTATAGTGTAAGGTAATGTATGATGGTAAAATGTGTTAAGTGTAAACCATTCTTCTGGACATTTAAAAAAAACAAAATAATTATATATATATATATATATATAAACATAAGATACACAAATGATACACTGACAGCAATGTATTATTAACATACATTTTGAACACTATCTTTTATTGGTTTATCTTATGTAGACAAAATACATTCAGCTGTAAACTAAAAACTGAAGTCTAAGTTTTTTAATATACTGTAAGAAATTTTCCAGGAGTTCAGTGGATTTATTCTTCAGTTATTTAGTTTAAAGCTAAATGTATATTGTCTTAATAACTTCTTACATATGGGTGGCGTCAACGAGCTAACAACACACACCTCAAAGTTGTTGCTCTTTTTATAATACATTTTTGCATCAAGTTTGCCTCAGGACTCGGGTGGAGGACACCAACAAGAACCACCTGTGAAAATGTGTGCTTGTGTACTTGTGTTAGTTTTTGTTGGTAGTTTACTTTTCTACAATTTTTTAAAAAATTTGAATATATATACAGGTGCATCTCAATAAATTAGAATGTCGTGGAAAAGTTCATTTATTTCAGTAATTCAACTCAAATTGTGAAACTTGTGTATTAAATAAATTCAATGCACACAGACTGAAGTAGTTTAAGTCTTTGGTTCTTTTAATTGTGATGATTTTAGCTCACATTTAACAAAAACCCACCAATTCACTATCTCAACAAATTAGAATACATCATAAGACCAATAAAAAAAAAACATTTTTAGTGAATTGTTGGCCTTCTGGAAAGTATGTTCATTTTCTGTACATGTACTCAATACTTGGTAGGGGCTCCTTTTGCTTTAATTACTGCCTCAATTCAGCATGGCATGGAGGTGATCAGTTTGTGGCACTGCTGAGGTGGTATGGAAGCCCAGGTTTCTTTGACAGTGGCCTTCAGCTTATCTGCATTTTTTGGTTTCTTGTTTCTCATTTTCCTCTTGACAATACCCCATAGATTCTCTATGGGGTTCAGGTCTGGTGAGTTTGCTGGCCAGTCAAGCACACCAACACCATGGTCATTTAACCAACTTTTGGTGCTTTTGGCAGTGTGGGCAGGTGCCAAATCCTGCTGGAAAATGAAATCAGCATCTTTAAAAAGCTGGTCAGCAGAAGGAAGCATGAAGTGCTCCAAAATTTCTTGGTAAACGGGTGCAGTGACTTTGGTTTTCAAAAAACACAATGGACCAACACCAGCAGATGACATTGCACCCCAAATCATCACAGACTGGAAACTTAACACTGGACTTCAAGCAACTTGGCCTATGAGCTTCTCCACCCTTCCTCCAGACTCTAGGACCTTGGTTTCCAAATGAAATACAAAACTTGCTCTCATCTGAAAAGAGGACTTTGGACCACTGGGCAACAGTCCAGTTCATCTTCTCCTTAGCCCAGGTTAGACGCCTCTGACGTTGTCTGTGGTTCAGGAGTGGCTTAAGAGGAATACGACAACTGTAGCCAAATTCCTTGACACGTCTGTGTGTGGTGGCTCTTGATGCCTTGATCCCAGCCTCAGTCCATTCTTTGTGAAGTTCACCCAAATTCTTGAATCGATTTTGCTTGACAATCCTCATAAGGCTGCGGTTCTCTCGGTTGGTTGTGCATCTTTTTCTTCCACACTTTTTCCTTCCACTCAACTTTCTGTTAACATGCTTGGATACAGCACTCTGTGAACAGCCAGCTTCTTTGGCAATGAATGTTTGTGCCTTACCCTCCTTGTGAAGGGTGTCAATGATTGTCTTCTGGACAACTGTCAGATCAGCAGTCTTCCCCATGATTGTGTAGCCTAGTGAACCAAACTGAGAGACCATTTTGAAGGCTCAGGAAATCTTTGCAGGTGTTTTGAGTTGATTAGCTGATTGGCATGTCACCATATTCTAATTTGTTGAGATAGTGAATTGGTGGGTTTTTGTTAAATGTGAGCCAAAATCATCACAATTAAAATAACCAAAGACTTAAACTACTTCAGTCTGTGTGCACTGAATTTATTTAATACAGCAGTTTCACAATTTGAGTTGAATTACTGAAATAAATGAACTTTTCCACGACATTCTAATTTATTGAGATGCACCTGTATATATATATATATATATATATATATATATATATATATATATATATATATATATACAGTAGCGTTTTCATTCTTTTTATCTTTAATGACATATGTAGTAAACAGTTCTATTATCTTTTTATGAAAAATAAAATATACATAAACATGACGTTGAGTTATGAATCAGAATGCCAGGGGTATGCACAGTAAAACATTTAATTGCATATTATAAAATATATATATATATATATATATATATATATATATATATATATTGTGCATTCCATTTGTCTCGGAAGTCGGAGCTCCGAGTTATTTTCCGAGTTCCAAGAGCGGAACTGACAAATGGAACGCCTCCGATGTCAGAATTCCTACTTGGAAAGGCGATGGCAGACCAGTATGGCCACCTGAACTGACACTTTTTATCGAGCTCTTCATCACAAAAAATAAATATGTTAGCCTAACTTGATTGAGAAACTACATTTTTGGATTTATAGTGCATTCTTGTTAGCTTATCGTCTTAAGAGATTTTTAATTCACTTTGAATAGGTGGGAAGAAAAGAAACCAAAATTTAAACTCATCTTCTAATCAAGACAACACTAGTGACAGCATGCCACTTAGTAGTGGTCACGACTACAGTCAAAGCTGTACTGAAGGGAATGTCCTAGAAGAGATGTTTTTGGATGAAAAGGAATTTCCAAAGTTACCGATGACCCCGATCGAATCACCTGCAGCAAAGAAGAAAACAATGAAGCCGTTAAGAATGCTTCTTCTAATGCTGATGTTATCGGCACATTGTCCCAGCTTATCAACGAAAGGTCCGATTGCATTGAAAAGTTGGTGAGTGGCAATACTGAGAGAATTGATGAGCTGAGTAAGAAAGTTGACGCTGCTTTTGCTGAAATTAAAGAAATGGTGAATAAGATGTGTAAGATGGAGGGTCGCATGCTTGCCTTGGAAATGCCAGTCAAAATGCTTGAACAGCGAATGGATGAGATGGAATCTTACTCCAGATGGTGGAATCTAAGGTTGTATGGTGTTTCAGAAGATAAGGATGAAAATGTGCATCTGCAGGCCATCAAGATCTGCCAAGCTGTTTTACCTGAAGATTCAGGGTGGCTCTCGGAAACGATTGACATCGCACATCGACTGGGGAAGAAGAACGCAGCTGATTCCTGTCCACGACCCATTCTTCAGTTTACATCGCGAAAGATAAGAAATTAAATCTGGAAGCAGGCTAAGACTTCTGCCTTTCTCCAAGTTAATGGACTTTCTTCAAGGAAGACCTCTCAAAAGGTGATCGTGTGAGGCGCTCAAAACTATGGCCATTCACAGAGAAGGAGAAATCAAGATATAAACACGTTTGGCTTTAATATCCATTTTCTCTGAACAGGCGATGGTTCTCAGGTTTTTTTCCCTTTAGACTATAGACACTTCAGTGATGTTTTAAGCTGCTGATTACTTTAAGAGCTGGTTGCAGCGCACAGAGTTTGTTAAGGACTTTTCAAAGAACTTGTCTTAGGGCTACTTTTTGTTGTTGCAAGTGATGTCGCACGGACAAATATTATACTTTGTTTTTGCTTATATACTGAACGATAATTTGTTCTGTACTATTTGTTTTGTTCTTTATGTCTTTATCACTCGTTTCTCTTAATACTAGGGGGTCGAGAGATATTGTTAAAAGGAAAGCTTTATTTTTTTTCCGCAAAACAGCTTAACTGATTTTTTTTTTTTCAAGAGTCACTCTGTAGCTGATGATGCAAAATTCTGGAGATCACAGTGGAATAACGATTTGTGGTTTGCTCATGGTTCTGAGAGATCTGCAGGGGTAGCAACATTAAAGAGCACTTTTTCTGGAAATGTTTTGGAGGCATTTTCAGATCCTTTTGGTCATTTTTTATGTTTACTTATTTCTTGGACTAATTTAGTTTTTATATTGGTTAATATTTATGGATACAACCTTAATACAGAGAATGACAAACTTTGAGTCTTTAGAAGATAGAATTTCATTCTGGTTTCAGAAGTACCCACAGGCATTCTTGCTGGTGGGTGGTGATTTTAATATTACTTTAAATGACATGGTTGACAGATGGCCTACTAAGCAGTCGGGTTCATCCAGTAATACATTGAAAACTTTTATGCAAAAATACAATCTGACTGATATTTGGAGGGATATGCACACTAGTCAGAATATATATACCTGGAGCAGTAAAAATGAGGCAGTCTCACATAGACTTTTGGTTGGTTGCAGGTAGCATTCCAAAGGAGAATGTTTTAGTAAATATTCTTGTTACTCCCCTAACAGACCACAAGGCAATTTTTATAAATATTAGATTCTCCTCTTTTGTAGCACCACATCGTAGTTCTTTTTGGAAAATGAACATTTCTTACTTAAGGCATGATTCAGTTAAATTAGAACTTAAAAAAAAATAATTTCTTTACACTGAGATTTGGCACAAAAGGAAGGAGCATTTGGTAGATATTGGGAACTTTTAAAATATGAAGTTGGTAAATATCTAAGGTCCTATGGTGTTCTGCTTTCTAAACTCAACAGAATTTCAGAGGAGCAAATTGTGTCTGAATTCACCTCTCTTTCTATGGTGTCTCCTGACAGGCTCTCACCTGAGGAGAGATTGCAATTGATTGGTCTACATTATAAATTAGATGAGATTTATGAACGTAAAGCAAAAGGGGTCTTTGTCAGGTCGAGAGTTAAGTGGTTAGAAAAAGGTGAACAAAATCCCTCATATTTCTTCAAAGACAACGGGGTAAACGTAACAATTCACCGCCTGAACGTTAATGGTCATGTTACTGATGATTTTCAAACTATTTCTCACTTCTGTCATAACTTTTTTGCTAATCTTTATAAATCCAACTATTGTGCTGATACTGCCACTTCCTTTTTAGATTCCTTAGAAAGTGTAAATTCAATTGCTATAGAAAAAGATTTTTGTGATCAGGATGTAATCTTAGAAGAGGTAGCTGATGTATATAACATAATATAAAACATCTCAAATGTAACAAGTCACCTGGCAATGATGGCATTACAACAATTCTCAGATATTCTTGCCCCTTTTCTTTTGAAAGTATTTATTGAATGCATTAAAAACCACAAACTTCCTCCCAGTATGACTCAAGGAATAATTTCCCTCATTCCTAAACAGAACAAAGATTTGCTTTTTATTGACAATTGGCGCCCAATAAGTTTATTAAATAATGATTATAAGATTTTGGCTCACATACTTCAACCTATTTCAAATAATATTTGTTTAGTTTTAGATGTTTTAGATTATTCTAGCCTAGTTTCTGATGATAGTTTTCTTCTTTTTTTGGATTTTTATAAAGCTTTCGACACTTGAGCAAATCCAAACTTTTCAGTGTCTTGAAAAGTTTGGATTTGGAGATTTCTTCTGTAGTGCCATAAAAACTTTATACACGAATGGCAGTAGTTCTGTTGTTGTCCTAAAACATGGTGCAACCCACCATTTTGAAATTTCAAGGGGAATTAGGCAGGGCTGCCTCATTTCACCTTACCTTTTCCTTCTCGCTGCTCATCTTCTTTGTACTCACATAAAAACTAGCAATCTGAAAGGAGTAGCTATTGCTGAAGGAGAGGTGATCATCAGTCAGCTTGCTGATGACAACACCCTCTTTCTTAGGGATTCTATGCAGATCCCTTTGGCAATACATTTTATTGAGTTTTTCTCCAAAGCCTCGGGCCTGCGTTTAAATATTCAAAAAAATGTGAGCTTTTGGCCATAAAAAACTGCAATGACCCCTTTATTCATGATATTCCTGTGAAAGAAAAGGTTTGTTATTTTGGAGTTCATGTAGTGAAGGACCAAAAAGAAAGATGTATTTTTAATTTTCAACCCCTTTCGGATAAAATTCAGAAGAGATTTAACCAGTGGCTACAAAGAGATCTCTCTTTGATAGATAGGGTACTTCTTACAAACGCTGAAGGCCTCTCAAGGCTTATTTATGCTGCTCAATCTGTTCATTTGGAGCCAAAGTTTGGTAAAGTTATTGACTGTTATGTAACTACAAAATTGATAAATTACCAGCAACATTATCTGCTTTTCATAAACAGGCTCTTTTGGCTTGGTCTTTGATATTCAAGCACAATTTATCACCCCATAAATGCTTTATTTGGAAAAATTTTAATATTTTATACAAGAATAAATCTATATTTTTTCAGAATTGGTTTGATAAAAATATTTTGTTAGTCAGTCAATTAATCAATTCTCAAGGGTTGTTGTTTTCATATAAGGCATTTCTAGATCATTTTCAGTTTCCTGTTTCTCCCAAAGAATTTTCAGTTGTTATGGGTTCAATCCCATTAGGTGTTCTTGTTTTATTGAAAGATGCTCAATCTCTACTTCCAGTCTCTTTGAGTTTGGTTAATACTCCTGTTGGTAAATTGTGTTTTGCTTCACCCTACAAAAATAATAATAGATCAGTCCATTCACTATTCCAGCAGGACATTGTTACTTTACCACCTGTGACTGCTTACTGGAATAATGCAGTAGGTAATATCTGTTGGAAAAAAGTGTGGATACTTTTTTTTAACCAATAAAGTAAAAGAGATTTCTTTTAAAATAATTCATAAGTGCTACCCTGCAAACCACTACTTAAAGTTCAAAAAGGATCTTTCCTCCAGTTGCTCTTGCTGTGACAACTCTGACAAAACTTTAGTTCATCTTTTTTGGTATTGTCCCTTTACTAAAATGTTCTGGCAAGATGTTTTAGGATTTATTAGGAATTAAATTTATAATGAATGTGTGTTTTGTTGGAAGGATGTGGCACTAGGCTTTGTTGATTATGATCAATCTAAAAAAGGTCAAATGTAATTAATCTGATCTTGTTACTCGCCAAGTTCCACATTCATAAATCTAAATGCTAAACCTCTCTTTCTTGTTTTTATGAAAGAACTTGAAAAATACCTCATTTCAATTAAATTGTCTTGAAAAAAAAAAAAAAAAAAAAGCCTTTAAAACATTCTGTTTGCAATTCTTTTCCTTTTTTCAATGTCATGTAATTCTCATAATTTATCAGTATGTTCAATTTATATTATGTCCCACCCCCAGGTTTTTTTGTATGTATTTTGTTGTTGACTGTTATTACTTATGTACTGTTTTGAGCATCAATAATAAAAAAAAAAAAAAATAATAATAATAATAATAAACAGGTGGTGCAACCAAAAAAAAAAAAAAATTCCTACTTAGAAAGTCGGACGAACTCAGAGGACCCCGAGTTCAGAAAGCAAGATGGCTGCGAAGAGCATCGACTATAGTATGCTGTGGGTTTAAAGTTTTTTTTTTTTAGCACTTTTGTAAGTCGTATGCACAATACTGTATTACCGTTGCCTATAGGCATGTTGCTATGATCCTGTTATGTGTGAATTACCGCGTAATGTGTTGTTTATTAACTGGTACAGCTAAAATTGTCTAGGTCGCTGCTGCTACAAGAACAATGGTCAATGTTGCTACCACAACACTGCCTAACGTTACAAACCGTAAAACCATTTACACATAAACCCCATTAGGCAAATTTATATTGCAAATATACGTTTGTACTTCCATAGGGCATTGCCCTTTGTTTACACCACTGGTTCAATTAAAACGTGGTTAACATGTTTTGATACAATCAAATACGCAGAAACATTAACATACCTTCTCCGCTTTCTGTCATCTTCCTCGAGGTCTCTTAGGTGAAGGGCATACTTATTTTGTAGCTCTCTGTACTCCAAAAGAGCTAGTGCAACAATTACTTTCCTGGAGGCGTCCATCTTTTTTTCTGACTTGTAGTGTTGTGTGTAATGGAACGCATACAACTCGGATTTGTTTTTTTTAACGGATATGACGTCGATCCGAGTCCTGAGCTCCAACTTCCGAGACAAATGGAATGCAGCAATAGACTATATAAAGATTACAGAGATGATAAAATTCATGAAGCCACACAGGTGAAATGTTCATGACAAAACGTCTGCGACAGCTCCCGAGTGCTCTCTGACACAGGGAATTTACGTCAGCATCTGAAATCGCTCACTCATTTCGTTCACTCACTGCTGAAATGTAGTGCACTCACTGCCATTCACTATACAAGAAATAGTGAATGAGTGAATGGGTGGGCGATTTCAGACACAGCTTATGTCTAAAAGGTTGCCGACCCCTGGTATATAGTCTTGAAATTTCTTTATCACAATGTCAACAATCCTCTGGGCATATTTCAGAGTGTTGGTCATTTTATAAAGGAAGAGTTCACATAAATTTTGCAGTGATTTACACACCCCATATCATTCCAACCCCTCCAACTCACAAACAATTGTGTTCAATTAAGAAATTGTGTCTTTGGTGCATCGTGCCAGATTTGTCACCGACTTGAAACACTTTTGGTGCTTGTGTCATGTGACCAATTGCAACATGACACATTTAAAACGTGATGGCAAATTAAATTTATGAGCTATGGCAGATGAGGAAATTATCACTGCAAAAAAATACTTTTCTTACAGAGTATTCTTTTCTTGTTTTCCAGTAAAAATATATAAACATAAATATATAAATATATAAACATTTTTGTAAAAAAAAAAAAAAAAAAAAAAAATAATAAAAAAAAGTCAGAATTATTCTTAACCCATTGGCAACATGCGTGGGCATTACGTTTTGGCTTCGCTTTAGGCTATGCATAATTTAATTTAATTTAAACTGACTGATCTCAGTTCAGGAGACTCTAGTCATTAAAGGGTTAAACTTTCAACGCACCAAGTCATGTGACAAAACAACATGGCGCCGATTTCAGCTGAAGCAACAAAACTACATCTGGTAAGAAACCCCATTAAGTTTTTACATTAAAACCTCTGAGTCAAAAGAGTAGAGTCCCCAGTTTCATCCAATATGCCATTTTAAAAATGTAATCGATCTATCGCGAAACGGCACGCTGTTAAACACAGTGACCACGTTCATGGACTATAGGCTCATTTACCTTCAAATATCCTATATTCACTGCGCATTATCACATTGAGAATCGATGGATGCATTCAAAATCTGGAGAATGTTGCTTTCAGAGGCTGTATACGGAGTTAGGATGAAAATAAGGAGCATTTCAAACTGTTCTGAGACAGTGCAGACAGACAGCACACTGGAAGTTCAGTAATTCCCTAATTAGGAAGCAAGGGAGCATCGTATAGCTTTCCTATGCAGCCAAGTGCATTCCTAACATCTAGTCAAAAGTTCAGTTTCAGGCTGCAGATGATGTTTGGGCCACTCAACATGTTTGGCAGACATGGGACAATCGTAATCAGAACATAGATTCAGAATTGTTCATGCAAAAGTTTATTTTACTTGGTTGGCAGTGATTGGATGATGCTGGCCATTGCTTTGAATCAGAATTATTTATGCTAATATCTAATTTAATGTCTGTAACATCTAAAAAATATGAATAACCAACACTCCTGGAAACATAATAGAATTTAATACATGAAATATGACTTTCTATAACTTGGTATTATTTGAAATTTCACAACTTATTCCTACTGTCCACATATGTGTACATCAAATTTTAGGAAAACTATTTGGTCTAAAACAAATATATATATATTTTATTTTTATCTTAAGGGCTACTAGTTACAAATCAAAAAGGGAATGGAAAATGCACACAGCAGTCATGCTCGTGTCTCAGGAGATTATGCCATTCTGCTTCAAGTAATTATTTCTTGTTTTAGGGATGTTTGATTTTTTTTTTTACAGGAAAGACTAAAATACTACTAATAATTATAATTTTTAATTTTTTGTTGTTGTAGTGAAACAGCTTAAAATTCAGCCTATGTTCCATGCACACAACTATTGTATCGCTTCAGAAGACTTGGAATGTAGCCCATGAGTCATATTGACTACTTTTATGGTACTTTTATGGTGCTTTGTTGTGTTTTTTTGGAGCTTGACAGTATAAATAATCATCAGTTTCTATTGTATGGAAAACTGGGACATTCTGCCTAAAGATCTCCTTTTGCATTTCGAGTAAGAACAAAAAGTAATATGGGGTCGGAATGACAATGGTGAACTACTTCAAGTATTCTCCTGCACAAGATATAATCTCATTCTGTCTGTTACTCTGTTTCAAACTCATGAGTCAGTTCAGTGTGATGGATTATTCTTTTTCTTCGGTGTGCAATCTTGAAGTGTCTTTTGTAATGAACAATGCAACGCAGCCCTGTACGCCTGAAAAAAGACACCATGACAAATCCCTAATGCTCTTCTATCCATTCACTTCAACATATCAGTCAGCCAGCACGTGTGTGCCTAGCACTGCATTCTGACATAATTAGAAGTCACCGTGAGATATACCTTATCCCTATTAGACAGTAATGAAATATAACAGTGATTCGCCATAAGATTTTAGACCATACTATTCATTTTGTGAAGACTTTATCTGTGCATGACACTTGTCCTGGTTCGTGACAGCGCATTAGTCAAGACTATCACTTAAGACATCTCTCAAGCTGTGTAATTCCATCTCTGAAATGTCATAGATACAAAGCCACCATGGAAAAATGAATGGAAGAAGAGGGTTGATGGAGGGGAGAGGCAGAATGTTTTCACAGGCGCTGAATTAGAGGATGTCTTCTACTCGGTGAGTGATATATGTCGCCGTATGCAGCAGCGTGTTGAGACAACGCTGTACAGGGATGCTATACGACTCAAGCACTTAATGAGCTCAGGATAAAGTGAAGACTGCATAACAATGAAACACTATTATAGATTCTTACTCTATGGTTCATTAACAGCAGGAAGGAAAGGCCATTTGTAGTGTTCTTGTCTTGTAAAAATGGTGTGAAGATTTTTCTTCTGGTCACAAAGCACTTACAAGCTCTGCCAGAGCTAATGTGAAAACAATGCTAAGAATGAACACTTGACATACAAATGGTTGTAGGTTCAAGCTCCTTATCAATAAGTGATCTCATACATAAAGTTACATGCAGTGTGTAAAAGGGTTTACACTTTAGAAGCTGTTCATGCATTGTGTGCTAGAACTACATTTTACACACAAACACCAATGAGATTACATTACTTTCTGAAAATCTGAAAGATAAAACCTGAGTAGAGTCTATAGATAGTTATGTCTGAAGTGCTGGGGAAACAGGACCCAAAAGCAGAGGGAAAACAGTCAACGGGACTTTATTAAATAAATAACACAAAAGGCACTCCAGCGCCAGCTCATCCGAGCTCAATAAGGAAAGCCAATAAGCGGGCAAGGGATGATAGTTCGTGAGATGGGTGTATGCGTTTCAAGCCCAGGCGAGTGATTCTCCCGACACGCGGGATCTGAGGAATCCTCCTCCAACAGACAGGTGCAACACTGGCAAGGGCGATGGCGATCTGCAAGGTGAGTAATACGCAAAGCATCCACACTGACAAAGAACAGAAACACTGTTACAACGCACACAACAGCAAGCACTAACAGATACAATGATCCAACCTCGGACATGGCACACGAGGGGAAATAAATAGGGGGAAACAAACAAGAGACAGCTGCTGCTCGCAGCTAAATGTTATAATAAATCAGCGTTCCCATAGAAGCGCTGATTCAGCATGCCAGTGGCAGCTGAAAACCATAAGCACAAAACATAAACACGTTCTGACAAAACAGACAAGGGACGATGATGCCACAGTCCTGCACAGGTGTAACACCCAATCTGGCAAGGTGCCATGACCGTGACATCACCGGAGGACACACAGCGGCAAATCGCGCACAGCGATAACCCACCGCCAGACCCATGCGCCCATATGAAACACAAGACAGACAGGGGACGATGATGTCATGGTCCTCGCCAGACAAAGCCCAACCTGACCGATTGACAGAACCATTATATCACTGGAGAGTGCATGGCGGTAACATGTGCACGGCGATCCCAAAACAACTGGACCCATGCACTCACACAAAGGGGACACACAAAACACAGAGGCAGGCCGATACTGCCACGATCCTGTCAGGTAGAACCTAAAGCTGACAAGGTGACCGGAACGTGACAGTTAATGTCTGAATTTATCACTAAAGAAAATTTGTCTTTATTTCAGTGTTTATTTTTTTATCAGAATATTGACCTTTAAACTCTCATTGTATTTTGGTGATCATAAGCTAGATTTGAAGTGACAGACATAAGCTGAGTTTGATAACTCATGTAACATCATTTAATTAGACCGTGCAGTATGCCCATATGGTATCAGGCTTTTGGTTTAAGGAATGATAAGAGCCACTATTTTTCTCATTTATAGATAATAGCAGTGAATTCAGTCTGAATTCCACAGCACCATCTTTTTTGTATTTATCTATTGTTTCAGTCCCAGATATGCACAAGGGGAATGTTATTAAAGCTTTGGATCATCCAGCAGTATGAATCCATTTAAATTTTCTCAACACCTAATTAATAAAGGTCACTGTCACACCTCATTTCTCTTCCTGTGAACTCAACTGCTTGGGATGAATACTCAAAATACCCACTCGTTGGAGAACAAAGCTGAATTATTGAATAAAATACTATTTGCCAAAATAATAACAAGAACTAGGATCTAATTAATCCTCTACTTGAAGATATTTCTGTATGTTCACACAACACCTACAATTTAGTGTTGGGTCAACAGTTTGTTTTAATGAACCGATTTAAAGAAACAATCTATCGTGTGTTTATCATGTCATCATACAGTATGTTCCTAGATGACCTATGACATCGAGGAACGCTGCGCGTCATGGCATTACCACCTCGGGGTGTGCATTATTTTTCAATAATTCAACAGTCCGTCGTCAGTTATTCCTTACTCAAATGGTAGCCTACTGAATATTTTTTATTTTATTTTTATTTATTTTTAAAGTTACAACATTGCTCAGCAACTGTAAACAACTAATCTCACATTACATCCCTTAATAATAACTTGTTGACTTGTAGTCTTGACTTGCGACACATATTGACACAAACGCTTTATATTTTCCAATCCATCCGTGTGTCTTCATCATTCTCAGGTGTAAAAAATGAAAAAAATGCTATTCCGTCAATTAAATTGTATATTCATTCAGCAAGTTGCAACTCTGAAACTTTGTACAGTCAAACTTCATATTACAAATCTCACATTGCATGCCATAATAACAAGTTCTTAGTTGTCTTGACTTGATGACTTGTAGATTTGTCTCCGGGACACATCCTGCTCTGTATTTTTTCATTACTCTGTTTCTTCGTCATCATTCTTGTGTAAATAACGTAAACCAGTCCTGCCCACTAATAGAATCAGAATCAGAATGAGCTTTATTGCCAAGTGTTCTCGCGTACACAAGGAATTTGTTTTTTTGGTGATAGGAGAAACAAGTGCACACAGAACATTACAGTAAGACACAGAATATAAAACAAGGTAAGATTATAAACAGACATACAAATAATAGGACATATAACAGAACGACGTATGCACATGTGCAAGGTAGGGGTATGTACAGTTATTCAATTTAATCTGAGTAAATTTACATATTTACATATGAGATATTTATTTACATTATTGCACTATGGGGGAGTCCTGAAGTCCTGATTTCTCTTGAAGTCCATTATCATCTCCACTGTTTTGAGTGTGTTCAGTTCAAAGTTGTTGTGACCTCACCAGACCGCCAGCTGATCAACCTCCCGTCTGTATGCAGACTCGTCACCGTCACGGATGAGGCCGATGACCGTGGTGTCGTCTGCAAACTTCAGGAGCTTGACAGTGGGGTCTTTTGCAGTGCAGTCATTCGTGTACAGGGAGAACAGCTGTGGAGAATACAGGCCATGCAGAAATACTGTAGGATTAATGGTATAGCAAAATCCCTAGTGGTTGACACATTTCTACCGTTGCACAGTACGTACGACAAAATAAACGTTGCAACTTCTTGTCTGCATCATGAAAACGTCCTTGTCATGCTGTCCTCACCTCAGTTCGGATGATTCTGTCACAGATTCTTCAATTTTCGGATTTGTTGCATGTTTATCCGCAATATAATTCATTATACTTAGAAAATTTTTTTGACATTAACACCTGCCCACCCACCAAATGCAGGCAGAAATTGTCAGTGATGGGTAACTCCGTCACTCTTACTAGCCACTTGGACGAGTGACGTTTTCAGGGTTTTTCCAGCATTGAAAATTCCGTGAATGTCAGGCCGCCCAAGGAAATTGAAATGTATTGATCTCATGTTCAGCGTTTTATAAGCACTAAATTTACATTTGATATTTTATACACGCATCTGTGCGAGGTGAATAAAGAGTGGTTTCGCACGAACCACCATAGCACACAGCATGCTTCAGAGAAAGGATAGCCAGAGCTCTGGGATAGTGTAGAGTGGAACTTATGAATCAATCGGGCTTCACTCGATATCGTGGCGGAGACCACAAAACTTGTGACCCAATTGAATTCTACAGAGAATGCTCTACTTTAAAGTGACATTAAAGTTTCTACTCAAACTGCTTGACAGCTGCGACCTTGAAATGTAAGCATAAGCATAATTCTAGAAGGAAGATCTCTTGATTCATTCTGTCAGGCATCTCATCCAATCACAATACAGCCTCCGCTTAATAAGCCTGCTCAGGAGTTTTTCATTGTTGGTTTACTGTTGTTTTCACCCCCCTCCACCCCATCACCAGTTTAGGTCCCGTCCTGGGTGGAGGTAAGCTCCGCTCCCCTGCTGTCATTCTTTCCTGCAGGATCTGATAGTACAAGCAAGTATCAGAGCACTGAAATGTAGGATGGGTCTCGCCAAATGATATAATTATTTCTACGTTCATATTAAAATCACAATAATCCCAAGTCTTTTTTGATAGAAATAGCACTGACGAGGTAAAGGAGACAACATTGTGTCATGCACCAAAATCAATTACAAGACAAAATACACATCATCACCCTTACTAAAGTGCTTTTTTACTGCAGAAACACTAACTTACTGGTATAGATTCATATTAAATCTATGAATCTCACATAATCCATATATTATCACTAAATATTGCATTAGATTTTATTTTTCAACTTAATTTTTAGTAACTAGAACATGTTTTGTACCTATTTTTGGGAATTTATTGAATGTAGGCCTAATTTACCGGTGCTAATTTTTGCATTCAAATTTTTATTTTTATTTTTTTTAATTATTTTTTTATGGATATTTTTATTATATTAAATACCATACCTACAATTTTCTGTCCTGTTTAGCACACCTCCTTGTTTTCATGTTTAACCAGAAATTCTTTCTTTTAACTTTTTTTTATTTTGTACAAAATGGCAGAACGTCACACTTGTGGTGTTCCCGGTCAAAAATGACTGGCCCATTAAAATGTATATAAATCTCTCATTATCAATATATTTTCACTATATAATGCACACCAAAGGGTGTGTATGTTTGTGTGAGTGAATGTGTGTGTATGGGTGTGTGTATGAGTGTGTACACATGTCCAAGGACTTTGTGTGCAAGTACACATGCACATATGTGTTCATCCGATGGTTGGACAGCCAACTGAACACTATTTTTTTTTTATTTTTCTTGGTTTTGTAGCCCACCCATTCATTTACAATGGCCGATTAGTTAAATTATTAGGCCTGTATCCTGCTAAACTCATATCATTCTTGTTCAAATAAGATATGTCCAAACAAATGCATGCAGTTACAGTCTCCAATTACCTTTAATAATTTTTATGGGGCAGAGGACTTTGGCTAATGAAAATGCTGATTGGGTAGTGACTTAGGAACACCACTAGCCACACTGGCCACTGAGACAAAAAGTTAAGTCAAGCCCTGCTTAGAAATATATTACTTTAGTACCATTAAACATTGGTATTTTAGATCACCTAACCTAACCCCATTCCTAGACCTAACCACTTATCAGTATAAAGCATGCAACACGTAGGTAAATAGTCACAATAACTGCATTTACATTACACTATAATATACATATTTTTGAACATGCAATCCACACCTACGCCTAAATCTAACCAATAATATAGCAACAATAAAAACCAACCAACAATATAAAAGTAGTATCAAACAGATAAATGTATGACTCTGCTGCATTTAACGTTTTCTAAAACCACATGATAGCTCCGTGTGAGAACTGAAGCTTTTAATAGCTGAAAATCTTCCTCTCCGTGAAGGCAGTCGAATCTCATTCAAAAATATAAATCCAAACATTAGAATGTCGCAATCGGTCAAATGACACCAATGGCATGTGACATCACTGGCAATTTTGAGTGTTTTAACCCTATAATGCCATGTGTATCAAATATGATACACAATGTTTGACAGCTCCTGATTCACTCTGATGAGCCAAACAACCTATGTATATACAGTATGTGTGGTATTTAAGTTTAACATGTTTATGGCGCCATCTAGTGGTTATTTGTGAAAAAAAAGTTGTTTCAATGTTTATATCGATCTATTTAAAATAGCAGCGGACTTGCAGGAAAAGTGACTCTTATGTTGGGATAAATAACAGCTTATTTTAATAAAGTTTAAGTTACAGTAATGATTATTTTAAAATGAGTATGTTGAATATAAGCGAAATTTTTGGTTAAAATTGAATATTATTTTATTGAAAATCCCCCTTTGAAATCCATGTATCAGATATGATACAACAGGCTTTTGAGGCATATCTCTCAATCTCCATTCCATTCCATTCATGCCCACCACAAAAAAAAAAAAAAAAAAAAAAAAAAAATTCAGAGCTTTAAAAATTCTGACATATACATTTTATAAGATATATTTAAAGTGTGAACTAATATTTGTGTGTATTTTGATATATGCAGCCTGCTCTGTCATTATAAAGATCTCAATATTTTACATTATAAGCTATTATGATGTCATCTTACCATAAGTTTCTGAGACCCAGCGAAAAAAGTTTTACAATTTCCCTTTTTAAACATCAGTGTGAGTTTGGTGCATAAAATACATATGATTAAAACTGTTTATTGAAAATAGAATATTTTACTCATATTGTATTTGATGTGCTGAACTGAACTGTGATACATTTCAATACATATTTATAGACCAAGGAAAGGAAGTTGTCATGGCCAAAACTCTCAAACATTTGGTATCTCTGAAAAGCCCAGTGAGTCCTCTGATAATACCCCAAGATGTTCCACTGTACCATGTATGGGATAAGAAAAACTTAAATAACAAATGTCCTACACAAAAATGAATTGCTGGGCCTCAGGAGGATAATGACCTTTAAAGCCTAATATATCAAATATGATACATTAAAAAAAAAAAAAAAAAAAAAAAAAAAAAAGTGCAATTTTTTTTCTTTTTTTATGATGTCTTTTTATAGTTTGTCTGATGATACTAAAAACAGTTTAATGTAAAAAAAAAAAAAAAAAAAAAAAAAAAAGTAGAATTTTCTGACAATTCTTTCATATGTCAGGCTTTACAGGGTTAGAGCGATTTGGGATCTGACTGTTCCGGCAGATGGGAACGCTGATCGCTGCATACATAAATTTAAGTCTGTTCCTCACACAAGCCATCACACACAGTATCAGAAGATCCGGAGGACAGTGCACAAATGGCATATATTTGTTGTTTTATCATTTTATGGTGCTTTTTTCTTTTTTGAGCAGCAACTTGGACATTCTGAAAACTCCCTTTGTGTCCCAGGGCAAAGAAAACAATGACCAAATACTAAAAAAATTAATAAATCAAAGAGTAAATGACAGAATTTTCAATTCATTTCATTATAAAAAGTAGCATAAAGTATTAAAATCCTCCAAAATGATTTGAATACGGCATCAGAGTCATATTTAAAATATGGACAATGGGCAACGATTTAGTCATGCAGGCAACAGAACAAAGAGGATGTTTTGGTGGCACAGGCAATAAGTCGCTATAGGGACGTATTGTTATAATAGTGTATACCGTCATACCTCCAGACCTAGACCCAAGGCAATATCATTGTGTTATCCTCAAGCTGTCAACAGTCTTATTTTTTAATCATTCTTGTCACTGTAAATAAACAATCACTACATGAGGAACACTTCACACACCAGAACAGCAAAAAGTTTAAACTACACCACTGAGCTATTTTCAGTTTAATCAATTTAGCAAATTTATCCTAGCCTTATCAAAGTCCATTATTAGCATGCAACTAACAACATCTGTTCTCTTGTAATGGAAATCTTAATTACGCACATTAATTATTCTGGAAAGAATGCAAATGGAATGATACATGCAGCATTATCATTATTATCAATTGAACCATGCTGCTCTTTCTAATGGTCTTGTGGCTGAAACGCACAGTCCCAATTGGATTCCATGCACTGGCTAATTCATATGCATCCACATTTCCATGACAAAGACCCCCTCTGAAGAGTGAGGGAGAGATTTCAAGACAAAAACACAGAAAGAAAACACAGACAATACTTTGTTTCTATCACGTCTAACCTAGGCACCAATGATGGTATTTTTATCAGTTGACATGAGGGAGGAATCTTTCAGTACTGCAAGCAGACAGATACTGAGATAGCCTGCCATTATCCCGTGCTCAGATCCACAACCACCATCAATCTCAACCCACATGTCTGTTTACCAACTAGACTGAGTCACAGACACATGCTCCTTCACTCTACAATGGAAGATACATCTCCTATACAGTACTGAGGAAGCTATTTTCAAAGTTGAAAGTTAATCATTTTAAGTTGTTAAACTACAGTCAAGCTACCCTTTTGGAAAATAATTAGCTACACTACAAGCTACTAACAAAAGTAGCTAACTACACTGAAGATATTTAACCAATTTAAATTCCAAACAATCGTTTTGTTTTGGGTCAAAAAGACCCGACAGAGTACAGTAGATATACAGCACATCACTTCTGATTATAAACACGAACACTGACATAGGCCTGTTTTTCCACACTAAACAAAAGCTTTACAAAAAATAGCATTTCATCTGGAAAGAGCGCCACCTATATTCCAATGGTGGTATTATTCTTTTACAGTCAATATACAGTTAACTCTTAATTTTGTGTAAAAAAAGATGATAGTTGAAATTCTTAAAAATGATATGTTTGACACAAATAATTTAAATTCAGATGAAATGTGACTAAAACATCCCCCAAAATTTCATTGAAAAGGTCCCCACCACTGTTTGCTGACACAATGGTAAACTGCCAGCAGGTGGTGAAGTCACCAGAAGTGTTTGAGCGGCCTTTTTGGTATGCCCCAACTGCCACAGAGCCTCAATAACTGAAAGCCTATACAGCTGCTGTTTCACAGTCTCCAATCTTTGGATATGACAGTTACATTTTGCCCCCTTGTGACAAACGTGATTAACTTTCAATTTGCTTGTTATTAATAATATTCATTACAAGGGAGAATATCTATGCAGGTGTATAGCCCCAGTGTGCAGCCTATAAGTGCAGTACAACACTCACTAGTTCTAGTGTAAGTAGGAAAAGCTGCAATATATGTCCTTTTCCTCAGACAGCCTCTTTTTCGGACCTTAAAGTCTGACCAGGATTTTGAAATCGTTTAAAATGCACTAGATTTGCCTGTTTTCATACTGACGTGCTCTCTATAGTCATACATACATTTCATACATTATGTGTGTGGGTTTGCCATTTAAACCTATTGTATCAGTTTAATTTTATCCATCTTTGCATGGCTTCTCTCCCTCTGTGTGCTCTTAGGCAAGTCACCATAAGGAAAAGCACTTTTAATTAAACAATTTACGCAAAAGTAATTCAGAATGAACACTTTGATGTTCGCAATACATATGTCTGAAAATGTCAGGATCTTACCTCAGTTTCAGAGATCTTGTTTACATTCTGCTGATGTGTTCGGTACTGAAGTTAGTTAAAGCTACTGTCTGATATAGATATACATAACTCACTCAGGCTTTCAAGAAGGAAAAATCCTCAACTCTAAATAAATAAAACAATTACACATTTAGGAAGTATGCATTTTAAGGTTTTGCAGGCAGATTTGAGATATTCAAGTAGTGGTTGAATGACTAATATTTACTCACTGAAATGATGTTTTACATCAATAGCAGTGCAGCAACTTCAATCTTATGACATAAACAGCAATCTAGTTCTATATTATAGATCAGTGGACATACTGTCTCTAAGGGTCAGGATATCAGACTTGGGGATGGTATCGCTTTTGACTTAGGCCAGCCAGTAAGCAACCATTTAGTAATGCCCTAGAAACACCCTAGTAATCATTAAAAACACCCTGAAGTATATTCCGGTGAGTATATTCTTTGAACCTGTTCATTTACACGGACCATCCAAGCAAATCGATTCTAAAATTAATGAGATTTCCCATTGTTTCATTGAGAAAGAGGCCATTTTAGAATACCATGTTTTTAGGACATTTTTGGAAAGTGCACAATTATTGCTTCAGTAGTTCTGTGTGTGCAATAAAATGTGACATAAGAAAACAGCCATGTAGCATTTTGTAATATTATACCGCTACTCACTGGAAAAAGCTACACTGTTTTGAAAACTACTAGTCAAGTCATTTTTATTTGTAAAGCGCCTTTCACAACACACATCGTTTCAAAGCAGCTTTATAGAAGATCAGGCATTAACAGAAGATAAAACTGTAATATCTATAATGTCTTAGTCATCATTGTGTAGTTTGATAAAATATGATTGTGAATTGTGTTTAAAAATAAGTAATTAAATAATAACTGTATTTATAACCCCAGTGAGCAAGCCGAAGGCGACTGTGGCAAGGAATACAAAACTCCATAAGTTGTTGGTTAATGGAGAAAAATAACCTTGGGAGAAACCAGACTCACTGTGGGGGCCAGTTCCCCTCTGGCTAACATCATGAATATAATGCCAATATTACTCATGTATAGTGCAAGTCATGGTTTAAAATTATTAAATTAAGTAAGTGTTAAGGGTCAGTGTTTAAAACAAAGATTTTGTATGAACTGTAAGATGAATGACTAATGTCTTTGAAGTCCATCCTGGATTACATAGATGAATTGTCCTTGTTAGTTGGCTGATGAAGGGTTTAGCTGGCAATTAATTGATAGTCTATGTATTCCATTTCAAGAGTGTAGTCCATCATTAGATTGAGGTGATGCAGGCAGAGATCAGTTAGGTGCATCGCAGTTCAACCTGGCCGGTAATTTCAGTGAAGTCTATCCTAAATTCAAGGTTCAGGCAATGGCATATGATGTATCCCATGTCTTATGGTTGGAGTTGGCACAGTTCATCCTCTGAAGTCCATCGTAATAGACTGAAGTGATGTTTGGCTGGCACCGGCTGCTATTAATCATAATCACAGCGACACGTAGCAGTGGAGTCCAACACGAAGCAAGAATGGAGCTGGATCCAGCCGGTTCTGGTGACCTCAGGATAGGAGTCCCGAGGTTGAGACAGGGAAACAAATAAAATAATATTAGCATAGATGCCATTCGATTTATTGCAGAGTTATAGATCATGATCACTGTTTCTGGTTCCGGCAGACCTTACTAAAGCAGCCTAATTGTGAGTTGAAGGACAAATTAGGTGTATGCCTGGCTAAATAGATGAGTCTTTAGTCTAGACTTAAACTGAGTGAGTGTGTCTGCATCCCGAACAGTGTTGGGGAGACTATTCCATAGTTTAGGAGCCAAATATGAAAAGGATCTAATAATAATTAATAATAATTTTTTTGATAATAATTAATAATAATTAATAATTTTCTTTATTTATCACATTATACATTTGCACATATACAGTGAAATTCTTCTTTTTTCACATATCCCAGCTAGGCTGGGGTCAGAGTGCAGGGTCAGCCATGATACGGCACCCCTGGAGCAGATAGGGTCAAGGGCCTTGCTCAAGGGCCCAACAGTGGCATCTTGGCGGTGCTGGGGCTTGAACCCCCAACCTTCTGATCAGTAACCCAGAGCCTTAACCGCTGAGCTACCGCTGCTCCTTTTTTTTGCATATCCCAGCCAAGCTGGGGTCAGATCTACCTCCTTATGTGGATTTTGATATTCTAGGAACTATTAACAGGCCAGAATTTTGCGATCGTAATGAACGTGATGGAATATAGCGTGGTAGAAGGTCACTTAAGTACTGCGGAGCTAGACCATTCAAAGCTTTGTACGTAGTTAACAGAATTTTAAAATGAATACGAAATTTATCAGGTAGCGAATGTAATGATGACAAAATGGGGCTAAAATGATCATATTTCTTGGTTCTCATCAGCACTCTGACTGCTGCATTTTGAACCAATTGAAGTTTATTTATTGATCTTGCTGGACATCCTCCCAGTAATGCATTACAATAATCTAGTCTTGAGGTCATGAATTAGTTTTTCGGCATCAGCAACAGAGAGCATGTGTCGTAATTTAGCAATATTTCTTAGGTGGAAGAATGCTGATCTACAAACATTGGTAATTTGATTTTCAAAAGGACGGATTGGTATCAAATATTCAGTTGCAATCTAAATTATTCAACCCCCACCTGACCAGCAATACATTCTGGTGATGTGAATTAAAACACATCAACTAAAACCTCAGTAAACAGTCAAAGTAAGTTTTTAATACACATTTGAGTGATTTTGAGACAAAGTGTTCAGTTTACCCAAATTTTAAAATAAAAAATAACTAATTCTCACCACAAATGTCATGTCAAAAATATTCAACCCCCAAAGTCAATCATTTGTGGAGCATCCTTTATCCTTAATAACAGTACATAAATGTTTCAGGTAAGTGTTCTCAGGCTTCGGTCACCTCTCTATTGGAATCTTTTCACATTTCTCATGAGCAAAAGCTTCCAGCTCATTGAAATTCTTTGGTTTCTGCGCTGCCACTGCTTCCTTGAAATCCTAACTAAGGTTTGCAATGGGATTTTAATGGACTGAAAGGGCCATTTAAGGACATTCCACGACCTATCCCTGAACCAGATTTTGGACATCTTGGATGTATCCTTGGTGTTATTGTCTTGCTGGAAAGTCCAGTGATAACCAAGCTTCAATTTACACACTGAAGGCATCACATTTTTCATGCCAAAATGGCCTGATACCTGAAAGAATCCATGGTGTCAGTCACATAGTCAGAATAGCCATTTCCTGCATCCACAAAACACCCCATAGCAGGACTGACCCACCTCCATGCTTAACTGTGGGGATGGTGTCGTTCTTGTCATCACCTTGTCATCTTACTCCAGACATACTGCTGACCCATGGGTCTAAAACTCATTTTCAGTTTAGTGTCATACATCTATAAAACCTTCTTCCAGGACTCCACAGGTCTTTCCTAATTACTTCTTGAATATTCAAGTCAACATTTCCCTTGGTGAAGTTTTGCTTTCTTCCACACCCCAAGAAGGGTGCTGTTGGACCATATTTAAAAAACTGAATAATTTCGATTGCAACTGTAAAACATAAGTTCTTTGCTGTTGAAGACGATGTAACAGTACATCCATCGAGAGTCAAATTATATTTTAGTGGCTTATTTTTAGAGGTTTTTGGTCCAATAATTAGTACCTCTGTTTTGTCGGAATTGAGTAGAAGGAAATTTCTGGACATCCAATCTTTTATTTAATTGATATACTCTGCTAATTTGGAGAATTGTGAAATCTCATCAGGTTTTGAAGAAATATAAAGTTGGGTATCGTCGGCATAACAGTGGAAACTTATTCCACGATTCCTGACAATATCTCCCAGGGGAAGCATATACAAGGAGAAAAGCAGAGGCCCTAAAACTAATCCCTGTGGCACTTCATACTTTACTTTTGTTTGGTTTGACAATTCCTCATTTACATAGACAAAGTGGTAGCGGTCTGCTAATTAGGACCTAAACCATGCTAATGCAACACCACAAATGCCAACATAATTCTCTAGCCTATTCAAGAGAATGTTGTGATCTGTCGTGTCAAATGCAGCACTAAGACCTAAAAGCACTAGAAGTGAAATTCAGCCGTGATCAGATGATAAGAGCAAGTCATTAGTAACTCTGATAAGTGCAGTCTCTGTACTGTGATGAGGCTAAATCCTGACTGAAACTGTTCATATATACTATTTCTCTATAGAAATAAACATATTTGGGAGGATACTACCTTTTCTAGTATTTTCAACATAAACGGGAGATTTGAAATCGGTCTATAACTAGCCAGTTCACCAGGATTAAGTTGTGGTTTCTTAATAAGCGGTTTGGGACATGTCCTAAAGATAGCAAGGAGTTAATAATATTAAGAAAAGGTTCTGAGATTACTTAAGAGCTTGGTTGGTTTTGGATCTAACAAACATGTTGTGGCTTTTGATGTTTCGATAAGTTTGTTAGCTCTTCATGACCTATGACAGTGAAGGATTGAAGTTGCATGTGAGGAAAATTATGAGACACTGTTTTCTGAGGTACTGTGACAGATGATTGCATAATTCCAATTTTATTTCTGATTATTTCAATTTTATAAATAAATAAATTCATAAAGTCATTACTCTTGTACTACAATGGAATATCTGGTTCTGTTGAGGCTTTATTCCTAACCAATTTAGCCACAGTACTGAATAAACATCTAGGATTGTTGTGGTTATTTTCTATGAGTTTGCTAAAATATGCTGACCTATCTTGCAGACACTATCTTTCCAAGCACCACGAAATACCTCAAATTTTGTATTCTTCCACTTGTGCTCCATTTTCCGAGCTGCTCTCTTGAGAGCATGAGTGTGATCATTGTACCATGGTGCAGGTCTTTTTTCTTTAAATTTTCTTTAATCGAAGGGGGGTGACACTATCAAGAGTGCTAGAGATGACTGTATTTATATTTTCTGTTATTTCAAGTTCTTCTAGGCTTTGGGGTTTACTGAGTGTATGAGATAGATCTGGAAGATTATTAGTGAAGCTATCTTTAGTGGTCGAAAAAATAGTTCTACCTGAACGATAGCGTGGTGTAGATTGAGTAAACTTTAGCTGATCGCAGCATACAAGAGACGAGGTAATTATCAACATCAATTCCATATGACAGAATTAAATCTAGCGTATGATTATGGCGATGAGTTGGTCCTGTTACATTTTGTCTGACTCCAAGAGAGTTGAGAATATCAATAAATGCTATGTGAATGTTGAAGACACCAATAATTAAAGCTCTATCTACAGTAACTACAAGATCTGATAAATTTCACCGAGGAAATCAGAATAAGGCCCGGGTGATCTATATACTGTAGCAAGGGTAAAAGACGACAGAGTTTTTTTAAAATTTATATCTATGTCTGACGGTGTCACATTAAGCATTATTAGTTCAAAAGAATTAAATTGATATCCTGTCCTCTGAGTAACACCAAAAACTTCACTATAAATTGTAGCAACACCTCCTCCTCGACCCTTCAGA
The DNA here is from genome assembly GCF_019703515.2 of Myxocyprinus asiaticus. Taxonomy (NCBI): domain Eukaryota; kingdom Metazoa; phylum Chordata; class Actinopteri; order Cypriniformes; family Catostomidae; genus Myxocyprinus; species Myxocyprinus asiaticus. The sequence goes on from NC_059361.1 coordinate 36,440,610, forward strand.
CGAGGTTCATGTTTATAACAATAACCTGGGGGAGTAGATTCATTTAAACTAATATATTCATCCGGTTTAAGCCAGGTTTCAGTCAAACAGAGCACATCCAAACTATGATCTGTAATGATTTAATTTACAATTAGTGTGTGGCAGCGGGAGCGTGGTCAAGCATCTCTCCGGAGAGAGAGAAAGCGGTAAGGGCGCTTACACCTGAGCTAAATTATGTCTAACACCTGTCTCTAATTTCAGTGAGCACGGGGAGAGCGGCATAAATAGACACACCGCAAATAGAAGAGAGAGAGAGACTGGGCAGTGACGAGCCTCCTGGCCTACGGAGATTTAAAAAGAGCCAACTTGCAACGGGTTGGTCGCACCAGAGGAAAGTCGTCAACTCTTCCGGAGCTTGAAGTTGTTTTACAGACAGATGCTTCAGACAGGGGGCTGGGGGCCGTACTCTCACAGGTGGTGGAGGAGGAGGAGTGCCCGGTGCTGTACATTAGCCGTAAGCTCTCGTTAAGGGAAACTAAGTACAGCACCGTGGAAAAGGAGTGTCTCGCCATCAAGTGGACGGTCCTCACTCTCCGATACTACCTGCTGGGGCGGGCCTTCACCCTCTGCTCAAATCACGCCCCACTCCAGTGGCTCCACCGCATGAAAGATACTAATGCCTGGATCACCCATTGGTATCTGGCTCTTCAGCCGTTTAAGTTCAAGGTGATCCACAGTCCGGGGGCGCAGATGGCTGTCGCTGACTTCCTTTCCAGGAATGGGGGGGGAGTGGTAGGCAGGCCGGATGCTGCCCCGGCCTGAGTCGGGCGGTGGGGATATGTGGCAGCGGGGGCGTGGTCAAGCATCTCTCCGGAGAGAGAGAAAGCGTTAAGGGCGCTTACACCTGAGCTAAATTATGTCTAACACCTGTCTCTAATTTCAGTGAGCACGGGGAGAGCAGCATAAATAGACACACTGCAAATAGAAGAGAGAGAGAGACTGGGCACGACAGACCCGAACCAGAGCAAAGATTTTTTATTACAAGTAATGAGAGTTTATTTTGTGAAGCGGTGTGTGATAGTGGTTTAACTTAGTGCATAACGCGAGACTGTAAATTGTGCTGCAATGAGAGAAAATAAATCCTTACCTAAACAAGGAAAGCTGCTTCTCGCCTCCTCCTTTACATAGTGCTTTGGTAGAAAGAGATCTAATGTTTAGTAGCCCCAGCTTTATATGATGTTTATCTTTAATCTGTTTGTTTTGTTCAAGTTTTACCTTAATCAATTTTTTTCTAAATGATTTAGTGAGGGTTTTGTGTTTGGTAGTTCAGGGAACAGACACAGTCTCTATATGATATCTAGGAGATACAGTCTCTATGTGTTGTAGTTTATGTGACCTGTCAGCTAGCTAGCAGACGTTCAGATTAACCAGTTTGTCTGCTTCCTGACCTGGGCCCCAGTTAGTCAAATACTATCATTATTAAGACTATGAGCCAAATTACTAGAGAGGAAAGCGGCACCTTCACTGGAGGGATGGAGTCCGTCTCTCTTTAGCAGGTCAGGTCTACCCCAAAAACTCTTCCAATTGTCTATAAATCCTGTTCTATTTTCTAGACACCACTCAGACATCCAGCCATTCAGTGACACTAATCTACTATAAACCTCATCACCATGACGAGCAAGGAGGGGGCCAGAGCATGTTACAGTGTCTGACATCGTTTTTGCAAATTCACTCACCTCTTTATCATTATCTCTAGTGATTTCCGACTGGCGAAGCCGGACATCATTAGTGCCGACATGAATAACAATTTTAGAAAATCTACGTTTAGCATTAGCCAGCACTTGTAAATTTGATTTGATGTCAGATGCTCTGGCACCCAAAATGCATTTAACAATAGTGGCTGGTGTCTCTATTTCCATATTCCTTACAATAGAATCACCAATAACAAAATTGCATCACTGAGTGGGGAGAATCGATTGGAAACCCTAACAGGAATGGGAGAGTGGTGTCGCTTTGCTGAGCGAGTATGAAGCCGAGACGTCACCCAAACGCCCTGCTGCAGGGGCTCTACAGCCAGAACTAAAGTGTGTGTGTTGCACTCTGTACTGCCCGCATCCGAAACAGTATCTACCGGCTTCTCTTTCTCACTGACCTCCACTAGTGTTCGGATGGTTGTCTCTAACTCATTAACCTTCTCTATCAGCCCGACTAATTCCTTAGATTTATCACATGTAAATCCTTCACTGCTGATGGAAGAGGCTATTGTAAACATGTGACATGCAATGCAGGAAGAAATAACAAATAAAATAAAATCACTTTGTCACACAACCATATACACAAGTGCAACAGTGGGTGAAAGTCTTGGGTGCAGTTCTGAGCAAAATAGCAGTCATGACAGTGATAAGACATATACCAATCTACAATAAACATCAGATTTACACAACACAATATACAATAATAATAATAATAATAATATACAATGTACAGTATTCTATACACACAATATAGAACACACACACAATATTGAATACACAGTATACAATAAAAATTGTATATATAAAATATACAGTATGTTGTATTGTGCTGTATTGACATTCAAGCTGTCGGTTGATAGTCAGTTGCCAGTATTGTTAAGAGAGAATATAATTTATGACAGTCCAGTGTAAAATAATAAGATTAATAAAGTGCAGTGCTGATGTAAATTGATCGTGAGAGATCAAGGGTTCAAAAGTCTGATTGCTTGGGGGAAGAAGCTGTCATGAAGTCAGCTGGTGCAGGTCCTGGTGCTGCGATACCGCCTGCCTGATGGTAGCAGTGAGAGCAGCCCATCCGAGCTTTTTTCACACACTGCCTAGTATAAATGTCCTGGAGGGAAGGAAGCTCACCTCCGATGATGTGTCTGGCAGTTCGCACCACCCTTTGCAGGGCTTTGTTGTTGAGGGTGGTGCTGTTGCCATACCAGGCAGTGATGCAGCCAGTCAGGATGCTTTCTACAGTACTGGTGTAGAGGTGTGTGAGGATGTGGTGGTTCATTCCAAACTTCCTCAGCCGTCTCAGGAAGAAGAGGCACTGGTGAGCCTTCTTCACAATGGCCTCAGTGTGGACAGACCATTTGAGTTCCTCTGTGATGTGGACATAGAGGAACTTTAAGCTCCTGACTCTCTCCACCGGTGCTCCACTGATGGTGATGGGGCTGTGTTCTTTGTCTTTTCTCCTGAAGGTCCACCACAAGCTCCTTGGTCTTGCTGATGTTGAGGGAGAGGTTATGCTCCTGACACCAGCGTGTCAGAGTGTGCACCTCCTCTCTGTAGGCTGTTTCATCATTGTCAGTGCTACCACCGTCGTATCATCAGCAAAAAAGTCGTATCAGAGCTATGTTTTGCCACACAGTCATGTGTGTACAGGGAATACAGGAGTGGGCTGAGAACACAGCCCTGTGGGGCTCCAGTATTAAGGGTCAGTGATGAGGAGATGTTACTCCCATTCTAACCACTTGGCGTCTGCTTGACAGAAAGTCCAGGATCCAGCTGTACAGCGAGGGCACTATGGTGTTGAATGCTGAACTGTAGTCTACAAACAGCATTATCACATATGTGATCCTTTTTTCCAGGTGGGAGAGAACAGTGTGTAGTGTAGATGCAATGGCATCATCAGTGGAGCGGTTGTTTTGGTATGCAAACTGCAGTGAGTCCAGTGAGGCAGGCAGCACACAGCAGATGTAATCTCCGATTAGTCTCTCAAAGCATTTGCTGATGATGGGGGTCAGAGCAACAGGATGCCGGTCATTTAAGCAAGCGATTTTGGATTGCTTTGGTACAGGCACAATGGTGGACGTTTTAAAGCATGTGGGGACCACAGACCAGCAGAGGGAAAGGTTGAAAATGTCCGTAAAAACACCAGCCAGTTGGTTCGCACATGCTCTGATGACGCGGCCCGGAATGCCGTCTGGGCCCACGGCTTTACAGATATTCACCCCTCGGAAGGATCGGGTTACATCCGCTACAGAGACGGAGAGTGAACTAACCTCTGTAGCTTCGGCCGCAAGAGCTCTCTCCACGAGGGCGGTGTTATTTCCCTCGAAATAATAAAAAGAAGCATAAGCAGTATAAAAAGTATTTAGCTCATCCGGAAGAGAGGCAGCGGTGTTCACGGCGGAGTTTTTAGTCCCTTTGAAGTCCGAGATGATGTTAATTTCCTTGCCACATGCTTCTAGAGTCAGTGGTGTTGAATTGTCCTTTAATCTTGTCCATGTACTGGCGTTTGGCTGCTCTGATAGTTTTGCGGAGGACATAACTGGCTTGTTTATGCTCCTCCATGTTCCTGGAATTAGAAGCGGAGGTCCGCACATTAAGTGCTGCACGAACATAGCTATTAATCCATGGTTTCTGCTTTGGGTAGATCTGTATAGTTTTGGTCGGTACAACGTCCTCTATGCACTTACTGATGAAACATGTTACGGTCATCAGAGGCGGACCGGAACATCTCTCAGTCCGCGTGATCAAAACAGTCTTTTAGCACAGAATCTGATTGGTCCGACCAGCACTGGATCATTCTGATGGTGGTGCTTCCTGTTTCAGTTTCTGCCTGTAAGTGGGCAGAAGCAGAACAGAAGAGTGGTCTGATTTGCCAAATGTTGGGCAAGGGAGGGATTTGTAGCCATCCTGGTAGGGAGAGTAGCAATGGTCCAAAACCCGGTCCCCTCATGTGTTGAGACTGATGTGTTGGTAATATTTTGGTGCGATTGATTTGAAATTGGCTTTGTTAAAGTCCCCGGTCACAATGAACGTGGCCTCAGGGTGTGCGGTTTCCTGCTTGCTAATACTCCCATACAGTTCCCTGAGTGCCTTGCTTGTGGCGGGATGTACACAGCTGTGATAATGACCACTGTGAATTCCCTCGGTAGCCAGAATGGCCGACACACAAGCATGAGAAATTCCAGATCAGGAGAGCAGAAAGACTTGATACAATTTACGTTCCTCTGATCACACCAGGATTTGTTGATCATAAAACATACACCACCACCTCTGCTTTTACCTGAGAGGTCTTTCGCTCTGTCCGCTCGGTGCATGGAGAACCCCACGGGTTCGAAGGCTGAGTCTGAAATCTCAGCAGACATCCAAGTTTCTGTAAGGCAGATAATGCAGCAGTCCCTCATCTCTCATTGGAAAGAGATCTGCGCTCTCAGCTCTCCTTCCCCTTTTCCGGTTACGTTTCCACGGCCGGATAGCCCAGACAAAGGGCTCCTCTGGTGTGTTTGTAAACGGTGGGTCGGCATTGAGGAATTTAAAGTCCGGTTTTTGGTGTGCTATTGCAGAACCAATGTCCAAAAGTGTTTGTCTATCATAGACGATAAGGCAAACAACATCCAAGACAAAAAACATAAGAATCGTAGACAAAAACGGTTCTTAATCTGTTTAAAGATATGGAATTAAGATGAAGACCCCAGATATTGTTTTGGATTACCACTAGACTGAAGTGTTTTCCAAACATCATGCAGCATTTCCAGGTTGCCTGGATTGCAATCAAGGGTCCAGGCATTGTGGACCCTCCTCGTGTCCTCACACATCATTGACTACACTCCAACTTGCTGGTTTTCTTCTCTCAGGTTGTTCTGCCATGTCAGTACATTTGGCCAGAGAGTGGATTAATGGGGCTTCTTTTCTGCTCTGATGAGATGGTTCTCAACTTCTCCAAGTAGCATCTAGTCCACACTTGTGCGGTTGACTGCTCTCAGTATTACAGTGAAGAGACATTTGATGGATGGTTTTGAACGTGTATAGGGGCATATGTTCAAAGTCAGAAGCTGCTTTGATGTATCTCTGATATACGTCTCCAGAAAGTGAACAATAACAGGATCACATCTTTTCTGCTTGTACTGTGATTGCTCTCAATACAAAGGTCTGAACTGACTGCATTTTTTATTTCCAAATGCTAGCACAACACTGCATCGTCTCTAGTGCATCTAAATGTTATATTAAAACTTCAGATTCGCTTAATTGTTTTTCTGGTAAATATATAACATTTATTTTATTCTGTGAAAGCATCATTGTCTCTGAGAATACAGCTCAAGAACCCCAATTATCTTCTGGCATTCAAAATTGAATAGCAGTAATTCACATTTATTAAGAAGCAAGATATTTTCATGAATACAGAAATGACATTGCAATCAACACTACATTATATTAGATTATTTATCAAGGCATAGGAACAAATAGTAGGGAGAATTGTTTTTTACATTAAATTCTGACATTTTATTGCTCCATGTGAGTGCAGAAAACTGGTTGGAACAGGGCAGTTGCGCTGTGTCCGGCGGAGACATTATACTGATGTACACATCATAAACGCACAACAGCGATTCTGTGTCAATGATCAAATGATGGAGAAAGGACCTCTTAACCACAATTTTTGTACAAAAACCCAGATGGGACTTGTTATAAGCCGCACTCACAAGACCCGCTGGAGTGAAGAGCATTTCCCTGACGTCGTGTTCCAGACAATTTGGATGAATTACCATTATGCGGACAGTGCCAGCGCTAAAAGCAAAAGAAGACATTCTCTGCAAATCGCTTTTCATGTGGAATTCAAGGCAGCAAGTCATGTAAATATGGCTTAACGATTGCTGTAGCAAAGTGGATAGCCACAACTAATATTGTGGACGTTGAGGGTTTAACAGATTTGCAATAAAAACACAAATAACGGGGATTAGATATTTCAATTAGTCAATCTCTCACTTAGACTTTGGGAAACATTTGATGTTATGCTATTTTTGTGCATTTCTATCTTTATACTGTGGAATGCTTTGTTTGGAAAATTTTAATAAAAATGTTTTTTTTCTTTTCTGTTCTAAGAAGGAACTAAATGCATTTTGACAGGAAAATAGGTATATATAGAGTCAGATTTCAGCACTTTCAAAATCTGCGATTAATCACGATTAACTATAAAAAAAAATTTGATTAATCATGATTAAATATTTTTGAGTTAGATTAACTCAATAACTTTTACATTATTAATACTGCATAAGAGTAACATTATATTGTGGTACATACAATGAACAAAAAGCTTGTCTGACTAAAGTGTTCAAATCTTTTAAATCTAATAAGTTGAAATATCCATGAAATATCTTGCAGTTTTCTTTTTTTTTTTTTTTTTTTTTTCCAAAGGGACATTTTTAGCTAACATAAACAGCTTTGTTCAGAGGTGTGGTGTCACCTCTGTCCACACTTGTCATGGTTATTCAGGGAAGTGAGTATAAAATGAAGACTGAATAATCATCTTTATGGACATTTTATTTCATACCACTGAAGTTATGTTTCTGTTTTATTGTTTCTTTGTGAAAATGTCAAAAAGATTTGCAACAAATTAACAAATGGCATATTTCTGAGACAACCAGTTTCTGTTACGCTTTTAAGGCTGACCTACCATTTAATCTGAATTTATCACATGATTTGTAAGATAGATTTGCAAAACAAAACTTTATATGTTTTTGTTTGGAATGTGAATGTTACACACCACAGGTTTTAATGATCTGTAACACTGAAAGCATTGTTGAACTTATTGGCACTTGTGAACTAGTTTCCTGGTAAAATGTCCACAGATTGGCGCCAAAAGAGAGTTGTATTTTTGTTGTAAATTACGGTATTTAATAGTCAACAAGGAATGTATATTTTATTAGCTCTTTTATTAGCTCTTAACCCAAACCCAACCCTAAACCTAACTTAGAGGGAAAATACAACCTCTAAATTGCGGTCACCATTGTTTACATGAATGTGATTATCTCCTGGGTTCCATTGGACCAGAACAATTTGATGTTGCGCCAGTGAGAAAGGTAAACATATTTGAACTGATGCAAAAATGGGTGATGGCGCTTGTCAGTAATCTGACTGATTTTAGGGCACATCAACATTCAGAATTAACATGTCAATTTCCAGTGTGATTATGCTGGTAGTTCCCCACATTCAAGCACACATTACAAATAAAAAAATAATAATTTTTGAGTAGCCCCAAGAAGTAATTTGACATTTATGCAATGCTTAAAATGTGTAAATTTAATTGATTTAGCTAACAAAATGTCAAACCAAGTGGCATCTACAAACAAATAATGCTGCAACCTTTATCTAACTTCAATTTTCTTAGACATTTTTGCAGTTATTTTTGACTTTTTA